>NC_143578.1:30669044-31030540 GCF_048544385.1 Mastigoproctus giganteus | reverse complement strand
GTAGAGAGAACACACGAACATTGCTGTATTTAGTAAACATGCGGGTTTGAACTTTTTCCTTACATCATTTAGCCAGGCTAATACTGATTTCCAAGAGTAAACAAATCTCCACACCGGTCCCATTAGAAATCGGAGTGGATTGCTGCTGGACACTGGAGATTATGGACTCGACGGAAATAGCAAGCTTAGAACAAGTTTATCTTCTTAAAAGTAACCGTCTTGCTTCCCCCCACCACCCAAGCATTTATAGTTATAAACTAACAATTCCTCATTTTCAGCTACAATTTATATTTGTTTTTGCACGGCATACATTCTACTTTATGCACATCGCTAGATTTGGGGTGGGGAAGCAGTACGTTATGAAGTTCCACGTTTATCTGAATAGACTAGCAAAGGATCTGAAATAAAAAGTGACTTAAAATCCAGGATGGGTGGGGGGGACAGGTATTTCTTTCCTGACAGCATCCTTCTTGGGAGATGATAATACACTACTGTTATAAAACAGTTGGATTTTTAAATACCTTCGTAAATCGCACTAATGACTTTGGCAACTAAATGTTAGTTGGACAAGGGGCGGAGTTGAACAGCAATGATAGGTAAAGGATGCCATTAAAGTTTTTTTTTTTGGGGGGGGGAGAAATTGAGTGCGCTGCCGGAAACAAAATTGTTCTACATTCATTCGCAATACATGAATGATTGTGTCCCTGAAAGATGAGTTAGAAAACATTTTTTTCCGCTAGCTGCTAAAGATATTTTAACTGCCAATGCGAAATGAGACCAACTTCTGGCGTATTTAGAATAATAAATAACTTGCCAATACGCGCACACATCTTAAAATGTTTTGCGTGTACAGATGTTCTCTGAGGGGAGAACATAAACAGCAATGTTTAATACAATAGTATACAACTGAAAGGGCATTTATTAGAGGAAGGATGAAAAGTTTGTACCTCTAGGTTATTTAAAAAAGTCATTAGTTAATGCGACTGTATTCGTAATTCAGTCCACTAGTCGTCTGAATCTTAAATTCAGACGACTAGTAGCTATCAGACCTAAAGCTACCCCAACAAACCTACCTAGTAATCGTCTGCTTAGCCATTAACGATAATCAAATTGTAGTGCAGCAATGCACTTTGAAATATTTGAAAATTATCACTGTTATATTATAATTTTAATGCAGTTATACTAGGAAAGTTATTACGAAATAGCAACTTTTAAGACATGCACTAACTCAGAATTTTCTTATTTTGAGAAATTAACTTACAAATATGAGGGAATTCAAATTCACCAGAACTTTGGTTCTGAAATAACTGAAATGTTAGCTGAACGAACTACTTAAAACTATTAGCTATGTGTGGGTATTCCATCACTATATCGAAGTACTGAAAAACTGCAGTTAAATATTTGTCAGCTATTTGAAAATGGCAATGTGCACTAATAGCAAGCATGTGGGAAATGCAAAAGTGTTGTTTGATTTCTGTTGGCTAAAAATATAAAGCCTGCTGAAACCTCAATGAATTTTTTTGTCAAGAATACTATAGAATCTGCTACAACAAACACCATGTCATATTTTACATCACTGAAAAAGTTTGTAATCTGCAAAGAAAGACGAGAGTTGCTGTCTGGTGGGGAAGAATACTCGCTCTCTTCGAGTGTTCAACTGTTGAATTTTTTTAGGGAAATTTCAAGTGGGGGAACCTGTCCCACAAGTCCTCCTTGGCAGCTTAGTTGGCACGATACATTGCCGTCTGCCACTCGTTTGGAGATGTCTAGGTTCGATAAGTCTTCATCTGGAATAATTTTCAAGTTCCTCTTCAGTTGAGGGGGTAGATATCCGATATCAGGCGGAGGGAGTGAGGGGTTCCCCCCTCCGTGAGTTTTTTCCAGCCCCCACACACAACATAGAAATCGATCCACGAACCCTCTCTTCTAGAAACACTCGATGTGGATATGAGCTACAAACTCTGGTGCCGTTAAAATAACAATCTGAATGTTTGTCTCACTCAGGCTTGAATCTTGGTTCCACCAGCCAAGACTAATTTTATCTCAGACACTTCTATTACTAAGACAGAAACAGTCTATCATATACACTGGGACGAGGGTGACAAAAGTTAATATAATGCCACTATACTATTTTATTATTTTTTTTTCCTTCTTGCAATCGAGCAGTACATTTTGGTAATATGAGTGAATTTTCGTAATGATAACACACGCATTTCCTTAATAAAATGCAGTTAGTTTTATTTAACTGACAATTATTATTATTAAATAACATCCTATATATAAATAATAGTAGAAATCCTTTTATTAATTTTTTTTTTTTTTTTTTTTTTGTCGTCTGCAAGCAGCAGACGAAAATAAATCTTGTCGCGTACACTACGTTCTGTTTATCTCACATGAGGATACGCATACAAAACCAAACCGCAGTTGCAGCCGATATACCAGAAGACAGGTAATTCCAGATTTAGGTGAATTATTATTTACAATTCTCCTATTCTAATAAATAACTGAACTCCCAAAATGTTTCTTCATTTTTTCTTTTTTTTTTTTTTTTATCCAACGAAAGGTTTTTGGGAAGGGGATTAATATGCAACTAGTAGGACTAGAGTACAGTATAACATTATTTCAATTCATGACAGTTTCTTCAATTGATGTCGAACATCAGGGATTATTTAGTTGAAGGCCTATTAAACATGTACGATCGACGTTGACAATTCGTATGGAAATCAGAGGGTGGTTCTATATGTTTCAACATCTTGAGACATAGAACCACCCTCCGATTTCCAAACTTGTTGCGTTGGGAGTGGAGAGGTTTTATGTAGTAATACGACAGTTTTGGGTGGAATTTTTAAATACCAACATGGGAGAGTACGTAACATGTCATACATACGTACAATTGTGACCTCTGAAAAGACACGACAATGTTAAAAAAATAACCCAGAAAATAATTGATTGGACCAGAGCAGACGAAAATGGGAATTAGCGTACGCGCATGCGCTTACACAGACAGAAAGCAGCCTTCCAGTTTCGAAATAGGAAATAGTCAAGTTTTAATAGAAATGGAGCGTGTAAGAATAATTGTCCAGGATTTTACTTTTTACAATTTTTAGTGAAGGGTAGCGGTTTACGACACGAGCCGTGTTTGTACTTCCGTATTATCTTCCAGTTTCGTAACTCAGTAATATAAAGTTAACTGGTTAATAAATCAAAATAATAGTAATAATAATAAAAAAAATTGTGATAGGAAAATTTAAATAATCATTAATTTAATTTCAATTTTACTTGGTAACTCTGAGTCCACAGTATGTGTGTGCGTTTTTTTTTTTTTATATATCGTAGAACCGTAGCTATCTTTAAAAATAGCAATAATTAATATTAAATTAGAAACAGATAATAACAGTTGGAACCCACTTTGAAAACCACTGTTGTAGACTTCTAAAACGTGGATATCTTTAATTTGTATTAAAATTAATATTAGCATTAGTAGTGCTAATAAATGAAGCAAGAAAGACGCCTCCCATTCGCGTATTCATTCCCTCCAATAGTTTGTCTAGTTCTTCCTTGAATTTTTTAAGCCACCTACTTCCACCACAGCAACAGATGGAAGTTTGCTCCAGCAATCAACCACCCACTGGCTAAAGGCAAACTTCCTCAAATCTATTCTGCAACCATCCTTCCTCATTTTGAATTTGTGCTCCCTCATGTGTGTAGTCTGAGTAAGAGAAAGAATCCCATCAGCATCGAGCTTGCTCAATCCGTTCAAAGCCTTAAACATCTTAATCAGATCACTTCTCGGGTGACTAGACTCTAGACGCTGCAATTTACGGAAATGAAGCCTTTCTAGATAAGAGCACCTTTTGTTCCCTTCACCAATCTCGTTGCCCTTCTTTTACTCCTTTCAACAGCTCCACATCCTTCCTAAAATGAGGCCTCCAGACCTGTATGCGGTACTCAAGATGTGGCCCTGACCATTGCTTTATACAAATGGATAATTACCTCCTTATCCCGGCTAGTAAAGTTTCTGTATATCATTGACAAAACCCCATGAGCTGTCTTGGCAGCCTGTCTGCACTGATCAGAAAACTTCATATCTGACTGCACAACTACCATCAGGACTTTTTCATTTTCCACTACCCTGGGGGTTACTGCTACCCATATGCAGTACTTTTCACTTGTCAGTGTTAAATTTCAATTGCCATTTCTCAACCCATCTCCCTAACTTTTCTAGATCCTTTTGACATAGCATACTGTCATTCTTGCCATTAACCACCCTGTCAACCTTTGTATCATCTGCAAACGTGGATATTAAGCCTAATATGCCGTCATCAGTATCATTAATAAATATAGAAAACAATGTGCTCAACACCGAATCCTCTGGGACTCCACTAATAACATTAGTTCACGAAGAGCAGTGTCCATTGATTACCACTCTGTCTTCTTCCACTCAACCATTCCTTTATTTATTGCAGCAACTTGACCTTAATGCTGTACTGCTCCAATTTGTCCAGCAGTCTTATGTGCAACAGTATATCTCAAAAAAACACTTTCCCCAGACTTCTATTATGTCACACCCTTCCATTAAAAAAAATTAAAAATCTAATTTAAACCAATTTGAAGACTTATAAGAGTCCAGGAGCTAACCCGATAGTGTAGTGTCACGCTTTAAAATTTTGTTCTTCGGGGCCCCACACGATGGCGGTATGGTAGTGTTGCCAGTGGTACGATAATGTAGTATTAGAAGTAAAATCTAGCAGGACAAATTATCGAAATAAAATGTACTACGAATTCAAGTTTTTCCTTTTGATTTTTCGCATTTATTTTTACATTCTTCACCGTTATTTGCTTGCATACTGGACCGATTATTTTCTGTACAAATACACGCAGTAAAACTACTCTGTACCGAGAATATCTATAATAAATAATTTTTTATATGTGCTGTAGTATTTAAAATAAAACTATTGTAGGAGAAAGATTTCAAGTAAAAACAAAAACATCTCCAGTTACTTAGAATAGTCAATGACTTGTCATTCTGTATATACGAAGGGTGGTCGCTTGGAAGTTCAAAGTACTTAATGTACAGTATTTAACCGGCGGAGTTTAACCCTTCAAAATATTCTTTAAGCTTTAGCTGCTTTTAGCTCTTCATCTTTGGGAAAAAAAAAAAAAAAAAAAAAAAAAGAGTTCCACGAAGATGAGACGAAATTTCTGAACAAATGATAGTCACTTGGGGTCAGATTTGGCTGTACGCGGGGGAGTAATTGTTCAGATCCACATTTTCATGAAATTTAGCCCTTCACCCTAGCTTTGTGCACGGGTGCATTGTCATGGATAAGCCAGACCTGCTGATTTAACTTTCCTCGTATTTTTTCCTCGAATTGCAGATTTTAACTTTGGCATTAAGGCTCTCATAATTTTTCTCTTTTATTGCGGTTTTAGGTGCAGGGTAATCAATTAACAATGATCTTTTTGTGTCCCAGAAAATTGAAGCCAACACTTCTCAGGGTTGGAGATTAATTGTGCCCGCACTGCATGCTTTTGTGCTCCTGAATCCAATTTTTTTTTTCTAATTTGAATTCAAGATCATAAAAATGTAGCTATATTTCGTCACCAAACATGATTTTAAAAAAATCTACCTGGATTAGCAAGAATTAATTTTAAATTCTCTTTTGCTTACTCTATACTGATGTTTCTCATGAATGAAAAAGTTTCCAGGAACCCACCTTGCACAAACTTTGCCCATTTCCAAATACTCATGTATTATTGCTTAAATTCTTCCATTGGAATCTTAAGTACTTCAACTTCAGACGCATTCTTCTGTTTTCTGAATTTTTTCCCTTCAGCAATGGAAACGGTATCCCCATGGACTGCAGATATGCAAATGTGACCCCAGTTCACAATGGTGACACAAGTAATTACAGACCTGTTAGTTTAACTTCTGTTCCGGAAAAGTTAATGGAGGCACTGGTTAAAGAAGCACTGCAGTATCATCTAGGCTTCAGCTATTGTTCGGACACAGCATGGGTTTGTTAAGGCGAAGTCTTGTCTGACCAATTTGATTGGATATTATGATGTTGTCACAAAGGATCCGGATGCACAAAATATTTTTTTTATATCATATACTTGGATTTTAGGAAAGCCTTTGATACTGTTGCACATGGAAGATTACTGTACAAATTGGAACAGTATGCTATTAAGGGCAAATTGTTGCTATGGCTAAAGGAATGGTTAATGGATACTGCTCTTCGTGGACTCATTATTGGAGTCTCCCAGGGTTCGTTGCTGGGTCCTTTTTTGTTTTCTGTATTTATTAATAATATTGAGGAAGGTATATCGGGCTTAATGTCCAGGTTTGCAGACAATACGAATGTTGGTAGGGTTTTTAATGACACTACTGACAGTACGCTACTGCAACAGGATCTAGAAAAGTTCAGCAGATGGGCTGAGAGGTGGCAACTGAAGTTTAATATTGACAAATGTAAATTACTGCATATGACTAGCAGTAACTCCAAAGTAACGTATCAACTGTGTGGTACTACACTCAAGGTGGTAGAGAATGAAACGGACATTGGGGTGATTTGTGCAGTCAGATATGAAGTTTTCTGAGCAGTACAGGCTGTCTTAAGAGTAGCTCATAGTGTCTTGTCAATGATATACAGAATTTTTCTAGCAGGAATAAGCAGGTGATTATCCGCTTGTATAAGGCGATGGTCAGGCCAAACCTTGAGTGCTGTAGACAGGTCTTGAAATTTCATTTTAGGAAGAATGTAGAGCTGCTGGAACGAGTACAGAGAAGGGCAACAAGATTAGTAAATGGAACAAAGGGTTGCTCTTAAGAAGAAAGGCTTAAGTTCTGCACATTAGCGTCTGCAGACTAAGCACCTACGAGGTATGTGATTGAGGTGTATAAGGCGTTGAACGATTTGAGCAAGCTCAGTGCTGATGGGATTCATCCCATAGCCCAGATTAATACACTGAGGGGACATAAATTCAAATTGAAGAAAGACAGTTGTAGAATAGGTTTGCGGAAATTTGCCTTTAGACAGATGGACCAAACTTCCATCTGTCGTTGTAGAAATTAGTATTAGCAATGGCCACATAGTGCAAGGACGCCTATGGCTTATGTTGCATCAGCCAAAAAAATAATAAAAATTTTTTTTTATGAAAGCCCCAAACACTAGAGGTATTAGAACCTATAGTACTTAGTACCGTGCATGGGTTATAAGAAGATATTTGTTGACATTAGACTTGAACTTCTGTAGACTATAATTTTCAGGAAATACGCATAAAGGAAGGTTGTTCCAGAAAATGGAAGTTGAATGAATAAACGAGGAATATGAAAAGATGGTTCTGTGAATTTGAAGTTGGACAGTAAATGGAATTTGGCTGGTGGCAGCACGTGTTCGGACTATTTTGAAAGAGAGAGAGCAGGAATTATAGAAGCCAATTCAGAAGAACATCGCCCATGGAAGTATCTGTAGAAGAGGCATGCAGCAGAAGAGAGTGAAGAGACTGTTAGAGATGAGTCATTAAGTAACCTAATTGCCCTCTTTTGAATGGAATCTAGAACGCTGAGAGAGGTTTTGGGGGCATCGCCCCAGATGTGGGAACAACATTCCATAGTAGGGCGGATTTGCGATTGTACAGAGTGAACTGCTGTTTGAAAGAAAAGTAACGCCGACAGCGAAAGAGAAAACCAAGTATTTTAGATGCAGAGGAAACAATATTTGTAATATGCTTGTGCCAAGAGAGATTAGCAGTCATTGTAATCCCCAAAAGAGATATATCATCTTGCCTAGAAATCGGAGTGCCACCAAAGATAAACACAGGAGCCGAAGAATGCTTTTTGCGAGATAGAAGACTTAGTTTTAGAAGGATTGAAATCAACTGAGTTGCCTTTGCCCCACTGGAGAATTACCTGGAGATCGGCATTTAAGGAATTGGTTGCGGATATTCGAGAAGTTGAAGCTGATTGAGCAGGGTGAAGTTTCTCAAACTGGAAAGTGGAATTCAATGTGCTATCATCGGCAAAACTATGGATAGGATTTCCAGTCAATGGAAGAAGGTCATTAATATACAATGGGAAAAAAGCGTGGGGGGGAAAGAACTGAATCTTCGGGGACACCAGCATTAGTGGAGAAGTTAGAAGACAGAGAGCCATCCACCATCACCCTCAATGAGCGATCAGAGAGAAAACTCGATAACCAATTACAAAAACAGTTGGCAGGCCATAAGATGGAAACTTGTTTAAAATACATTTATTCCAAACACGATCGAAAGCCTTTGAGGAGTCAAGAGCCACTGCTTGTTTCAAAAACTTTTCCATTGAATGTTACCTATTTATGAATTTGTCCATAAATGGGTAACATAAGCCAGAATATCACCAGTGGATCGACACTGGCGATAGTTGATCAGGCGGAAGGTTTTAAGAGTTGGTCGTTAATTGATTTCTCCGTTACTTTAGAAAGCGTAGAAGTAATTGCATTGGGACGATAACTGGATGGGAGTGATTTGTTGCCCTTTTTTAGGAACTGGCTGGATATGAGACACATTTCCAAGCAGACGGAAAAACACCTTTGGAATAAGAAAGTGAAAAAAGCGGTCAAAGAACAGAGTAGGCAAAAAATGAAACTGAAGAATTGGAAGCAAGCCAATTACGATATGCAACATTCTTCTCTTGAACAGCCTTAGCACATTTATTGGAGAAACAAGGTTTATGTAAAGGACGAGATTTTAAGGTGGAGTGTGGAATAAAGGATTCCATTCCTACAAGAATAATTTCACTGACGCTATAATAATTTCACTATCTGAGCAAACGTTTGACATCAGAAGTTTTGAAACGGTAATACGACCAAGGAAAAGAAGAAAAGAAATCTCGCAGGTCATCCATTTTGCATTCTTGTAATGCCAAATAATACGAGGTTGGGAATAGTCATGAGATAAAGGCTCCATTGAGGAAGAGGACAATCACCAAGTTGTGATCTGAGGTGCCTAAAGGACCACTCACTTTGACCGTGTACTTAGAAGGAGTGTTCGTGAGAAAGAGATGAAGTGTGTAGGCTGCATGGTTAGGATTGTCCGATGTTTCTGGTGGGTAAATGAACAATCTGTGCTGAGGTCATTATCAATTGCAAAAGCCTCAGCATCTTGACCAGCTGGGTCGGTGTGACTAGAAAACGGAAGCCAGCTGGAGTTGTAAACATTAAAATCACCAAGGTAAATTACCTCACTGTTATAGGAAAGTTGGACTGGAGAAAGTCAAGTTGCAAAGAGAGGAAGTCAAAGAGTTCCAAGTGATTTAGTGGAGAGTTGGAAGAACGGTAGAGACAACAGATGAATTTGACAGAATGAGGTAGAGAGATTTTAAGCCAGAGGAGATTCCAATTTACCAAGTCTCTGACAGGGAATATCGGAACGGACATATGCAGCAACTACCACCTTTGACGCTAAAGAAATCATACCGCGAATAATTTGGGCAACTGAGATGAGCAGTTGTTGAATCAACCGATAACTGAGATTCCATCAGAAAAAGGACATGGGGTTGTGGCAGACTGTAAGTGGAAATGGACATCATTGAGATTAGAACTGAGACCACGTATATTTGTAAAATGAACTAGGAAGTGTTTGGGAGGTTTAAAACTTTTCGCAGGTAAGTTTGTGTTCTATTAGTTTTGACAATTCGTGGTGTATTCAATAGCAAGAAAAGGTTGGGGGCTTACTTCATACAGAATGCCCCCACTTTTTTCTGAAATTTTTGGATATGGCGTACACATGGTAAGAATATACCTAGATCCTTGACATAACGTGCCTCGATAATGCTCCCCGCATACATACTACTCGGACTCCCTCCCAGTCACTATCTGGTAAAGTAGAGGTAGCAAGTTATACACTAACTGATCCATAACTCTCCTGAGAGTTACCAATAGGTTCGGTCCGGTGTACTAACTAGCGGCCGGCCTGCGAACACAGTTTTGGAGCTGTACTCTCGAAATGTAAGGAGTTTGGTTTCCTGCCATGGTGTTCATCATAACTTCAAAAAACATCAATCATAATGCATGATGGAAGAGATGGGGGAAGGGGTTTATCGGAACTTAGCTCTGGAGACTAAACATGGGTTCCACCACTTCAAGCCTTCATAAGCAAAGTTGTAATATTGCACCGGTTGATGAGAGTCATCTACCACCTAGAAAAAATAAAAATTAAATAATAGTTTAAAAAAATAAAATAAATTAAAACAAAATAATAAAATTACAAAAAAAATAAAACAAAATAACAAATAATGAGAAGAAAAGAAATAATAATTAATAAGAGAAATGGACAACCTTTGCGTTTCCCTCCTCCCATAGGTAATTATCTAGCTGACCTTTTGAATTTCCCCAAACTGTCAGCGTCTACCATCCATGTAGGTAACTTATTCCAGTAATTTATAACTCTTCCTGCAGTCCAGGCTAAACACTTCCTCCCCCAACTTGAAATTATGGCCCCTTGTTCTAGAATCATTTATAACTGTGAAAATTTTGTCCTCGTCATTTTGCTTATGCCTCTCAGGGGCTTAAACACCTCAATCAAGTCTCCTCTAAAGTGCCTAGTTTCCAAGCTCTGCAATCCACATATTCGAAGTCTTTCCTCATATGGACGCCCTTTTGCCGATTTCACCAGGCGAGTTACTCGTCTTTGAACCCTTTCAAGAAGAACAATGTCTTTCTTTAGCTGTGATCTCCATACTTGAACACAGTATTCAAAGTGTGATCTAACAATAGCCTTATACAGTACATTGGAATTATGACGTCCTTATCTCTACTAACAATTGTTCGATAAATCATCCATAGAATACCATAGTCATTCCTTGCAACCAGTCTACAATGCTCGGAGAGCTTCACATCTGACCGTATCGTAATATCCAAGTACCTTTTCTCCACTACCAGCTTTAGTTCAACTCAACCAAGTGTATAAGTTATGGTGGGGTTACTGTTCCCCAGGTGCAATACCTACAGTTTGCTGGATTAAAGCATAGCTGCTATTTTTCTGACCATCCCTGAAGTCTATCTAGGTCATTTTGAAGAAGCTCTACTTGGCACCAATCTTTACATCATCTGCAAATTTAGAAATCACGCCCTCTATCCCTTCATCGATGTAATTTATGAAAATCAAAAACAACAGTGGTCCTAATACTGATCCTTGGGGAACCCCACTTCTTACATCAACCCAATCTAAGGAATAACCATTTATCATAACCCTCTGCCTCCTGCCTTGAAGCTATCCATCTAAGGTTTTTCCCTGTGATTAACCGCTCTTGTGGGACTGAGTCAAATGCAGTGCTGAAATCCAAACAGTGTTGAAATTATTCCCTAAGTTCAGCTCTTGAGTGACCCTGTCAAAATAGCTAACCATATTAGTTAAACATGATTTTTCCCTTTACAAAACCATGCCGACTATCCTTCAGAATTCCATTTTTGTCTAAGTGAACCTGAATTCCACCTTTGATCGTAGTCTCCATGATGTTCCCTGCTACCGAATTTAGACTGCCCTGCCGATAATTTCCCACTCCACTCTTAGAAACGCCCTTATGTATTGGAGATACATCGGCACTTTTCAACGGAATCACTCCCGAGTCCAATGTTGCTCTCATAATTAGCCTCAGTGTGGTTCAATGCACTTACTCGCCGCCTGCCTGAAGATTATAGGGTATAAGCCCCAGGAGCCTTACTGTCTGTAGGCTCGAAGGTATTTAATTTTTTTTTTAAATTTATCATTATGATTAAAGTTGGCAGCTTAAATAAATTCAAGGCAGAACTAGACAAACATTTGGAGGATGGGTGAAATGGGAAGGTTTTTTTTTTTTTTTGGCTGAGTTGTATAAGCTTGCTTTCTTGCATCATAAGCGTCTACTAATGCTAAGTGGAGCATTTTCAGTGACCCGCGCTATATTTTTCCTAATCTATTTCCATTTTGGATATCAGTTATTTAATTCAAATGGCGTTTATTCTTATGTCAGCAGTACCAGCTTTTACCCCATAGGAACTAACTTAAAAGCTCTGACTGCTTTCCACTGAAATCTGTCATATATACAGTATATATGGTATATATATATGCGGGACTTTAGTGCACGAGGCACTGTCAGAATGGTGGACTCAGGCTTGGTTCCATGTGCCTGGGGTCGGCCATCGGAGGGAAATGTCCAGGTACCGGCTGCTCCCTGGTGGCGCAGATCTCTTCCATCAGGCCCATTTTGCAGAAGTTCTGCGTAAATTCGGCTTTTCAGGTGGAGATAGATGGAAATCTAGGTGCCACTGTAGACATGATGATAATATATATGGTGTCAAATATTATGACTACCCGTACCTAATACTGTGTACGTCCTCTTGCCACCAGCACCACCGCCACACGGCGAAGCATTGATCTATAAGGCTTCTGAACCTTCCAGGAGGTAGGTTGCCCATTTCGTCAGGATTGCGTTCTGTAGATGTTGCGATAGCCCGTGGTGGAGGATTCACGTAATCCCAGAGATGTTCTATGGGATCCTATCTGGCAAATTCAGTGGCTAAGGTATCAGCACGTGGTAGTCGCTGTCGATTTGGCAAGCCACTTGAGCAATACCGGCAACGTGGCAATTCGCATTATTCTGCTGGAACACTCTTACCATCCAAGTAGGGGGGTGTACCTGATCAGCTCCAATTGATAGGTAGTTTTTAGCATTGAGTGCTGTCTAGGGGTATGAAGGCTTCTAGAGATTCCCAGGAAAACATCCCCATACCAAAACAATGTTGCCTGTTTCTGTTGGACCAGGACATCGGAGTGATTTCCTCTCCGCAGTTTTCGTGTAGACTGTACTGCAGGAAAAGTGATTCATCGGAAAAAGCAACTTTTTTTTATTTTTTATTTTTTATTTTTTTGTCAGTCTTAGTCTTCAGTAGCCCAGTGATACCATTCAGATGCAAACTTTAGGCGTCATTGGCGATGGTTGGTCATAAGCTTGGGGTACCTTGACCGGGCGCCTACGGAGGCTGGAGGAGGGTTCATCGGATAATGGTCTCGGAAACAACGTGGTCGTCCTCTGATTAAAGTCCATGGTCAGCTCTTCCACCCTTTTCTGTCTATCGGCTCTCGCAAGGTGAAACAGTCTGTGTTCACCAGGACCATCGATGCATGGGTGTCGCCATTTACCCGGTCACTGCTGCTCTGCCCGCTATCCGTCTACTCTTGGAACACCTTAACTACAGCACTCCGCGAACAGCCCACAAGATTCACAGTTTCCGTAATACTGACAATTATTCATGTTTTAAAGTATGTCAGATCACCCCCCTTGCCCATGTTGATCAAGTATTTCGTATGGACCGCATGCCATGAACCTGTTATAACATTTACTGGTTCTCGCCGCACACGTGCCACCAGGCGGGAAGGAATTTGCCAATTGCTAAATTTATTTGCTTCTTAGAAGAAATTTCTTTTTTGTTGTTGTTCCTTTCATTCTTGTCTTCTACATACTAGCGAAAGCCAAACTTTTGCAGTTGGCAGATTTGTATAATTATTACATTCCTAAACCTAAAGTAAAGCAAACATCCCATTCAGGTGCTATAGGACTCTATCATGCACTCTTGTATCTGTTTTGCATCTATAAACACGCAAGTAATAAAAGGGAGTGGCGATTATAATTTCAGTGGTGGCCCTCTTGGTTTCAGTGTAAACGCAAAAAACTAAAGTAGAAATAATTTTCTTAAAGCTTTATTTCCTTTTTTGGTACTTTACCGAATGTCCTATGAATTTATATTTATTTAAATTTATTTATACATTCATCCATAAATTTATATTTATGGATGAATGTGTAAACATCAGCTCAGTACTCTCTAATTTCTCATATATAAAGTGAGACAAAAGTTCCAATTATGCCCAGAGAACAGTTTTTTTTTCATGGGCTAATTTGCATGTTTTGCAGACTAAAAACCCGTTATAACTTACTTGGAAACTCCAGGTTAGGGCTTCCAAGTGAGTACTCCCCTCGCCTGAAATCTGGTAACTACAGCCTTGATTGAAGAGGACGTTAGAACTTCCTCTAGTAATAGACCGAAATGGAACCTAGGCCTCTAGGTTCGATTTTGTTAAGTGGCGAAACCCCCAGATGACGGCAGCTTGTTGTAGAGTAGTGTAATAACTTGCTTGCCACAGTCCACTTGCTAGTCCATATGGAGGATTTGGTAAAGCCCCAAGTGAAATTGGATATTGGATATTCATTTTGTTGCCCATGAATGATCGAGAATTTTGTTTCTTCTCTCTTTTTTTGCTGATGCAAAAAAATAAGTCTGCTTCCTTACAATCATTGAGTCATTATATTAATGTCAAAAGAATTCTAAGGACATAATTTACAAATAAAGCCATACTTTATCATTTTTTTGCAACAATTTTGGGAAATTTTGCAACAAAAACGTATGAAGTATTAAAAACAGTTTATGGTGATGA
This sequence comes from Mastigoproctus giganteus, assembly GCF_048544385.1. Classification (NCBI taxonomy): domain Eukaryota; kingdom Metazoa; phylum Arthropoda; class Arachnida; order Uropygi; family Thelyphonidae; genus Mastigoproctus; species Mastigoproctus giganteus. The sequence goes on along the minus strand of NC_143578.1, from coordinate 31,016,092 downwards.
AACGTTAAGTCGTATAAGTGGTTCAAAGACTTACGTGAGGGTTTTCGCGATGATCCAAGCAGTGGACGACCGAAATGAGGACAGAGTTGCAAAAGTCCCGGAAATTGTGGCATCATTCTAAGGGTCAAATGACCCTTAGAATGATGGTTGATGAGTTGGATATGAATAAGGAGACAATTCTTCAAATTCTGCATGAAGATTTTGGGAAAAGGAAGGTCTGTGCAAAACTTGCGCTGCACGAAGCGTCAGAGTATGCAATCGACTAAAAAATCAAGGCCCAAAAAAGTTTGCTTTGCTTTAAGTTTCCTTAAGCCTGTCCAGGTTTAAGACAATGCTGATTGTTTTTTGGCAAACAGGTGTGATTGACATGGAATTCGTACCTGAAGGGGAGAGAGTCATCAATGCCGCATTCTACGTATAGGGGCTTCAAAGACTATTGAAACGCATTTCCTGGATGATGCCACAATTTCGAGAGAAAGGCAGCTTATTCTTCTTGCACGACAATGCCCCCACCCGTTCTGCAATTTTTGTGAAGACATTTTTTTAATGTTCTTTACATACTGTAGAGAACATTAGAATGTTAGCGAGCAAAAAACAATTATCTATCAAAAGAATCGATCGAATCAGTAGATGAGAATTAAGCTAAGGGTTCTTAAACTTTGCGGTACCGCGACTCTCCAGAATAATAAATGAATTTTTGCAAACCCCCTCCCAGGAATAAAACTAATGATTCCCTCAGTCAACTCGATCAGCAACATTCGATAAGTTTGTCATGTAATCAATAGATGCTAGATATGCTCTGCAAAAATGAGTTTTGCTTATTTCACTTGCTTCAAAACTGCGATCCACAAAATATATTACACTTTAATTAAAACAGTGTGCGAAGAGGTTTTAACGGATAAATTCAAACACTCTGTAAAATAGATATGAGTATAAAAACTAATTTCAAACAACATTCTATAATATACATTGAGTAGCCATTTTAGGTGCACCTACCTAATAGCGAGTTCTCTTTTAGCCCTCAGAACAGCCTGCATTAGTCTGGCGTGAACTAAACAAGATGCCAAAAGCGTCCAAAAGGGATTCTAGTCCATGTTGACTAAAGTGCTTTCCACATTTGTTGCAAATTGGATGGTTATGGATCTCTGCTGTAAAGAGCTCGTTCCATCTCATCTCATGGGTGCTCAGTTGGATTGGGATCTGGTAGCTGCGGAAGCCATTGCAATAGGCTGAATTCACTTGCATATTTTTGGAACCCCAATCCTTGAGACGTGGCGCATTATTCTATTGGAAGAGCCCATTCGCTAACAGATATACAACATCCATGAAGGGATGCATCTTTATGGAAGCAATTTCCAGATAAAGTTTCTTTTTTATTTTTTCATATATAAAATAATTTTCGGATAAACTTGTGACTTCGAAACCTTGCTGCACTGCGTAAAGGGGCCCATTCCCTCTATTTGCCATGTTCTGGTGCTCCCATCAGTGTAAAACTGCAGACACCAGGAATTCGTCAGACTAAGCTGAATTTCCTGAGCCCACTATAACTGTACCTTCTTGATTTTTGCTAATAGGACTTGCACCCGGTTTGGTTGTCTGCTGCAATATTTTTACTTTATTCATGCAGCAGAAAAATCTATTCATTATCTCAGTACTCCGAAGTGCGACCCCGACTACCATGTCTGTGGGGAAAATCTATTCCATTAAGTTGCTCGACTACCACCGGAGAAGTGGAGGGTGATCCATGGTTGGCGAACTGAATTAAGCAAATACATTTCGGGGGCTTCTTTATCGTTAATGGTTTTAAGATTCCTTAAACCATTAGCGATAAAGAAGATAAATATCATACTATTTATATTAAACAAATTATATATGTGCTTCACCACAACACCAGGGTACCTGTCCACCCACCGAAGAGAAGCCAACAAGCTTTGAAACGGTGCCGTCAGGGTGGTGGTGTCCGCCGAGAATAAATAACAATAGTCTTCTCCTGGTGAAGTTATTTATTCGAGGTAGTACAATACCATGGCAACTCGTTGTGAAGGCATTCACAATATGAGATGCCGACCGGGCTAGCCGGGTGGGTAAAGTGCCTGCCTGGCAACCCAAAGGTCGCGGGTTCGAATCTCGCCTCGGGCTTGGATCAGAGTACTGCAAAAACCTTGGGAGATGCATTATGGCCACAGAAGCCGATGCGCCAACAACTAACTAAAACAAACAAACAAGATGAGATATAACCAAAATGATGCCAATGTAATTAATTAATTTATTTAATTAATTCAACTACTATGGTAGATAGCTATGTTAAAATGATGCATTCGCACTAACCTACATGACAAATTATATATTTAAACTTGTTACAAAACAGATTTTTTTTTCTTTTTTTTTTGTTAACGTTTCACCTTAGGTAAGCTGCAGCGATATCTGATAGTTAAGGTTTCCACGTGTTGGTGTCCTAGTAAACAAAAGAAGTCTGCTTCAAGGGCGTCTCTTGATAATACATAGAAATTCCTCAAGATTGGTCAGAGGTCAAAAACACCTGTCCTACTTACAACTTTGCTCATCTGACTATATCATTCCTCTCCGATGGCTAGATAACATACTAGATAGCGCGTGTACAGACTTCATTTTTCTTTTTAAAATCTGTTCCGTGTGGCCTACTTGTGTTTTTAAATGTATTGCAGATTATCTTCTCAACTTGTGCGCATTTTTTGTAATCTTGTATTTCAGGTGAGCAAAATTTTGTAATATTCTGGGATTGGATTGTCAGAAGAATTATGCTATAGATCTTTTCCTTACGGGAAAAAAAAAAAAAAAAAAATTTTTTATCGCTGTTGATGTTTGATCTTAGAGAGCGAGAGCTTTAAGAGCGAGAGAAATGTTTGCACGCTGAATGAGTTTTATTTTTAGCCAAAAGGGGTCGGGCAAGCAATTTTGGTGTAGTTACAATTTTGGCATGTAGGGCTGTGCTCTGTGAAGACACAGATTTGGGTGCGGAGGAGGAAGGCTGGAAGGTAGAAGAAGAAAGGAACCAATAGAGAAGGTTCCTAAATGTTCAGTGGGCATGCCCAGGCCACACCAGAGGGAAAGTGGATTGGCAGGGGGAGGAGGGGACAGGGATGTCGCCTCCCCCGCCGGGAAAATGAGATAAAGCAGGCATGGCAAGGTGTCAGACCTGGATCGCCATTTGGCTAGTTGGCAGCAGGGCTGCAATCTTTGTCGTTCACTTTTACTCTCCAGGTGCTGGACCTAGTCTCGGCAAAGGCCAGGACGCCTCACCTAAACGAGATAGGCCAGCTACATTTAGGTTCCAGTGTTTGGTCACAATCCTCACAGGATTGAGTTCAGTGACTACGGGGAGGCCAGGGAAGAAGTAAATCCGTGTCAAGGTCTCCGAACCAATCTTGCACGATTCTGTCGCGAGGCGCTGTTGTATTGTCATCCATAAAGTGCTCATTGCCTTCGGGATAAAAGTGTAATATTGCAGGACGCAGTAGATTTAATACGAAATTCAGGTACTCCCTGGATGATATTCGACCTGCCACCCGTGTTAACTGACCCAGTCCTTGCCTACGAAACATTCTCCATACCATAATACTACCTCCAGATGCTTAGCTTGTCTCAAGGCATGCAGTGGCCATCGCTTCGTGAGGTTCTTGCCCCCCCCCCTCTCTCTCTCTCTCTCTCTCTCTCACTCTCTGATTTTACCCATCAGTGCAAAACAAAGTATATGGTGATTCGTCTGATCACATGACTTTCTTTCATTGTTCCACTATTTAATCATGACATTCTCGGCACCATTGTAGCCTGATTTTTCTCTAAAACAAGTGGTTTCCGAATGGGCAGGCTACTACCAGTATCTAATTTCTTCAATTCCCTGTGCATGGTTTAGGTTGAAATAGGGCATTTCTGGGCTTGGTTGAGTTCAGATATTATTTGTTGCACAGTGGATATCCTATTTTTCCGTACAATCCTCCTTAAAGTACGAAGGTTTCGCTTTTGAAGTATTGTTTTCCTGCCACATTTCCGCCTTTGAGAAGTGGAAGAACCACTTGCTTTGCAGTTATTAAAAAGTTTGGAGAAGGATGGTTTTGAGAAACCAGTTATGTCTTTCCTTTCTTGATTCTTGGCTCCTGCTAAACGTGCATTCATGATAAGACATTTTTCAGAGTATACTGCAGTCGAACAGCCTGTGCAGTCTTTGTACTCAACGAGGTAAATCATCATCACTTCACCTCAATTTTCTTTGCATCTGTTTGCATTTCTTCTGTCTGTGACTGCCTTAATACAAAGGTTCATATTTTTTTGGCCTGTGTATATATATATGTCTGTCCATCTGTCTGGTCTGTCCGCATATAATAAATCGACTCACAGTAGACTGTTTTTTATGAAATTTTATATTTAGCTCTTTTAAAAAGATTTATCGCGCAATTTCCAATTTAATTAAAATTGGACAAATAGATATCGAAATTGTTATTTTTGTTTATTTTTTCATATATATCACATGGGCTTTCGAAATACCATATATTTTGGCTGAAACACTAGATACTGTTTGCTGTTGTGCGCTGATTGGTAAAATAAATGGGCAATAAGGCTTATAGACAGAAACACTGTTATAGCATTTGGTTTCTGTGCATATATATACATGGTGTGTGTGTATATATATTTATATTACTATTATTACTACTATTATATTACTATTATTACATTATTACTATTTGCTTATTATATTAATCACACCACAAAATACGTATTATGTATCAGTTGTTATTAAAATCCAAGAAAAAATAAATAAAGCGCATTACGAAATCGCAGTATCAGCATTCTACGTCTGAGGTACAGTTACTACACCACACAGCATGAAATACAACTTTAGTATGTCGGCAGTGGTTTTTTTTTTTTTTTTTTCAAACTAAAGTTGAATCTGAAAAATCCACATGAAACCTTGGACTGCAAACCCCGAGAAATGGCAGCCGTAATTTCATGGTATCATTTGAAAAAAAAAAAAAAAAATAAATAATCAAGACTATCTGGAGGGAGAAACTAGTTCCTGAATTTAAAGTTTTGAAGTTCAGATGTAGATTTTGTAAAGGTTTGTTAAAAGATGATTTGATGAAATACACCTTGTAACTCATGGTGCTCTGTAAATCTTGTAATTGCGACGTCGTAGCGAATTGCGACCTCTGGCGACATGTTCATGGCTCATCTAGATATAGTAACATCCTCTGCGACATTATAGTGGTTTTGTCGCTTGTTTGGAGCCTTCGTGCATAGCACGAAGGTCTTTTCCACCCCCACACCGGGTGGAAAAGACCAGAGTTCGAATCCCATCGATAATGCGAGGAATTGTTATGGGCCTGTTTCACAACGTCGTCTCAAGGGAAGGTAGCATGGTTTTTTTCCTCCAGAAACTGGTTTTTCGTCCAGAAAATTGACAACAGAACACAGGCAATTTAGAGACCTATTATATACGGCACAATGTGGTCTGATCCTTTGATCATTACTTAGGATGCGAGGTACAAATCTGGCTGAAATGCATCGCATTCCCGAATCTTGTGTTAAAATTGATTGACGTGTCCTATAAGAAATATCCATTTTATTGGAAATATTGCGGATAATTAGTATTACTATTAGTTTCTGTGTCCAATTTTGAATAATTTCCATAGTCTGCAAATTTTCATAGTGGTTGATTTTCAAGGTTTTTTTTTTTTTTTCTTTTTAAGCTTTGGGGGAGAAAAAAAAAAACGGTGCTTAACCACTTGAGTATGGTCTGCCATGGTCGATGGAGTGCTTCGCAAGAAATCCTTGATTGTAAAGCGCTTTTAGAAAGGAATTTTACAAATCAAGTTTTCTTGCGAAGACAGTACCCCATTGTAAAGGGGCATTATTATGATGCAAGCGCCAGTTCACTTTTTTGGCTGTTTCCTCTGAAGAGAATTGCACGCCGTAGGACTATTTTGTTGTTTTCCTGGTTCACTGTTTGACCATGCAATACAGTTTTAAAAATGAATAATGTCTTGCGAGGCAAAACATAAGATAACATGATCTTCATATTTGATCGAGAATGTTTTTTTTTGGGGGGGGGGGGCGAGAGCTTTGGAGAAGGTGGAGCCTTTTGTTTCTGAATCATAACCAATACACTCGTAATTCGCTACCACAAATGATGAAGAAAACAATATGGACGTTCGAAGATCGTGACATGCAAGAACTTTCTGAACATAAGCGAGGATTCGAGGCACAAACTTGACTGGAACGGTTGTATTCCCAAACCTTGTGTTAAAATTATTTGATATTTCGCAGAAGAAATACAATTTTCACTAGAATCTTCGTGGATAGTTAAACGTAGATTATTGCTGATCGGATCACGAACACGAGTGATTAAATCATTCGTTTTTTTGAAGTTGAAGGACTGCCATAGCCAGAATCATTTTCGACAGAAACGTGGCCCTCTTTAAATTTTGCGAACCACTGCAAGTCTTCGAACGACGCATTGCACTTCCTCCAAAAACTGTTTTTAACATTTCTTGGATTTCTATTGCACTTGCGTAACTGACGCAAATTTGATGCTCAGTAAAATTATTCATTCTAAAATACATGAAAGACTTTCAATTAAATACGCCAATTGAGACCGAAGATAATCAGGTGATTCGAGCACTACCATGTGAGATTATCACAGAACATGTGACACATCGCAAACTATTTCAAGATACAAAGTCGCCTGAACTTTTTTGATCACACCTCGTATACTTAATGTATAAGGCGACCTTAAAATTTTAGGCATTTTTTTTTTAGTGCTTCAAAGGATAATTTATGAGCAGAAATGTACAGTATATTGGACATAGTGTGTATTCTGTCAGCGGCGGTACCCACAAAGCACGTAAAAGTGTCGCTGCGAAGAAGCAAAATCTGACAAGACCAGATGAGGGCGTGAGTAGCGTGGGTATCGTGAATATAGTGTTTGTGTTGTTCATTTTGTCACTCAGTTACTGAAAGGTCTTCTCGCTAGAAAATGGTATTCCAGCATCCGTCCATGGCACGAGGAGCTGGACCATGTCATCAGAGGATGCCTGACAGAGCCAATCCCTCCTGCCAAGGAATGAGGGAGAAAAACGAAGCCAATCCCACCTGCGAAGAAAGAATACAGTGGCGGGGGACAGTGTTGAAGCGAGAACCATGCAGAGAGGAACCGTAAGGCGATCAGGAGCCGCTAGTGGGAGAACAATAATAATTAATAATAATTAATAGGCTTCCATGTCACCCAATAATGGGTGACATGGAAGCCTATGATAGATATAAGTTGGTCTGTAACCAAGTCACAAAGGAGATTAGGCAGGCAAAGGCAGACTACGAAAAATCCTTGGCAAAGGATGCAAAGAAAAACAGAAAAGAATTCTTTACATATTTAAATTCAAGAAGGAAAGGGATGAATCAGATTGGTCCACTGGATATTGATGGTTCAACAGTTGAGGATCCTGCTCAGGTGGCTAACAATCTAAACGAGTATTTTGCATCTACATTCATGCATGAGGAGTTATTCAGGAAGGAGAATGATGTAGGTAAAGTAAACATTGGCAGTCAGCTGGATGATTTTGTAATAACTGAGAGGAAAGTGGAGGAGAGATTGTTGAGGATAAACATAAAAAAGGCACCTGGGGTGGATGGGATCTATCCAGTTATATTAAAGGAGGCAGCAAAGGAAGTAAGCAAACCCCTAGCCATAATTATGAGAGCTTCTTTGGACTCAGGGGAGGTACCCATAGACTGGAGATGTGCAAATGTAACCCCAATTCACAAAGGAGGATCAAAGGCTGACACAAGTAATTATAGACCTGTTAGCTTAACTTCTGTTCCAGGTAAATTAATGGAGGCACTGGTTAAAGAAGCACTGCAGGATCATCTAGACAAGAATTCAGTTATAGCTCAGACGCAGCATGGTTTTGTTAAGGGCAGGTCTTGCCTGACCAATTTGATTGGATACTATGATGTAGTCACAAAAGAATTGGATGCAGGGAATAACTTTGATATAATATATATTTGGATCTTAGAAAGGCATTTGATACTGTTGCACATGGAAGACTGCTGCACAAATTGGAGCAGTGTGGCATTGGAGGCAAATTGCTGCTATGGATAAGGGGATGGTTGAGTGGCAGAAGACAGAGAGTGGTAATCAATGGACACTGCTCAACGTGGACTAATGTTATTAGTGGAGTTCCTCAGGGTTCAGTGTTGGGTCCGTTGTTGTTTTCGGTGTTTATGAATGATATTGATGATGGGATATCAAGTTTAATGTCCAAGTTTGCAGATGATACAAAGGTTGGCAGGGTTGTTAAGGACACTACTGACGCTATGCTGCTGCAACAGGATCTGGAAAGGTTGAACAGATGGGCTGAGAGGTGGCAAATGAAGTTTAACATTGACAAATGTAAAGTACTACATATGGGAAACAGTAACCCCAGAGCAACGTATCAACTCTGCGGTACTACACTGACAGTGGTGGAGAATGAAAAGGACCTGGGGTTAATTGTGCAGGCAGATATGAAGTTCTCTGAGCAGTGCAGACGAGCTGCAAGAGTAGCTCATGGTGTCTTGTCAATGATATATAGGAATTTTTCTAGCAGGGATAAGGAGGTGATTATTCCCTTGTATAAGGCAATGGTTAGGCCACATCTTGAGTACTGTATACAGGTCTGGAGGCCTCATTTCAAGAAGGATGTAGAGCTGCTGGAACGGGTACAGAGAAGGGCAACAAGATTAGTGAATGGAACAAAGGGTTGCTCTTACGAAGAAAGGCTTAAGTTTTGCAAATTACAGAGTCTGGAGACTAGGCACCGGCGAGGTGATCTGATAGAGGTGTATAAGGCTTTGAATGGTTTGAGCATGCTCAATGCCAATGGGATTCTTCATCTTGCTCAGAATAATCACCTGAGAGGGCATAAATTCAAATTGAGGAAGGACGGATGTCGGATAGATGTGCGGAAATTTGCCCTTGGCCAGCGGGTGGTTGGTTGGTGGAACCGACTTCCATCACTTGTTGTTGAAGTTGATAGCCTAAACAAATTTAAAGCTCAACTGGACAGGTATTTCGAACGAACGGAGGGGTGAAATGGGAGTGGTGTGTGTGTTTTTTTTTTTTTTTGGCTGATGCTGAATAAGCTTGCTTTCTTGCATCATATGCCTCTACTAATGCTAATGCTGACACCCTTGAAGGGTGAGTAAGGAGAGAAAGAACAAGTTGGAGACGGAAACAGGAGTGAATGCCGAGAGATCGACAGAGAAGGCCCTCCTTCCCCAAAAGAGGAGCTATAATACCCCACAGAGAGGAGCTATAATACACCAAAAGAGCAACATCCTTCATAGCAACATCTTTTAATACCCAGAGTATTCTCAAGCTGTTGCTTCTGTGCATATGGGGTTTCCATACTTAACTTGCAGCCTTCAGTTAAGGTCCTTAGCAGTTTATAGTAATGGTAATGGCTGGTGAGCAACATCCTTTTTTTATCTTCCTTCTATAGAGTAGAAAACATTCACTTGGTGAAATACTCTTTAAGTATTGACGGGAAAGAAGTAAATACCATATGAATTGGTGGAGAGTTGTTGTCATAGATAATAGTATATATCACAAGCTTGAGGTGCTAAACAATAAAGGTAGTCATGACATTAGGCGATAGGTGTTTTTAAGCAAAGTTAGAAATTTAGAGGAGACCACTGTGTCCCTAACAGCAAGATGGGGGGGGGTGACCAGAGGTGTAACTAAATATTCTAGCTTCTCAGTTAGATTATGAATTCCCTACACTTTATCATGATTATATAAAATAATGGCAGTGGGGACTCGTGCAGTGGCGCTACTAGCTATATAGTAGCTTTCCTCATTTACGACAGCCAGGAAACTCAACTACAGCAATGTCAGTATGTACAACTTAAATTGTATACAGATTTCAGAAAAGGGAACTATGAGGTGACTCCCAGTTTGCTCTTTTGATGGGAAAGAGCCAATTTTAAATTTGTGCAGGAAACTCCTCTCATGAGCTACGCCCAGTGGGTTAGTGTTGCCTGTACAGATAACTGGAGTTCAGTCTTAAAACTGAATATCGGTGTATTTTCATATGCACAATGTGAAACATGCTTTCGTTTGTTTAACATCAAGATATGGGACTGCTGTCTTGGCTGTAATTTGAGAGGTAATGTGAATACCCAATACCCACACCGATTTTCATGTATTTGAGGGTGGGACGTTGCACAGAGGTATTATTATCATCAGCTATAAGGTGCAAGGAAGCCTGAGGCTTTTGCTGCACCAGCAAAAAAAAAAAAAAAAAGAATTCGAGAGAGAGAGAGAGAGAGAGAGAGAGAGAGAGAGAGAGAGAGATTCACCAAAAAATAGAAGATTGATGATATCCAGCTCAGGACTCTGGGTGTCAAGCCCATACTCACCAGATGTGATCCTCTGGGATGAAGTCCTTCAGTCTGTCCAAGCCTCTTGATACTATATATCCTGAATTAATTTACAGGTGAATTTCCAGACTCGAATCAGATCTGGCTTATCTGCGACTCTTTATGGAGAAAAATTGAGGCAGGTTTGTCCCTCACAGACAAGCAAACTTACTGAGCTTGTTGCAAGTTTTTTGAATACGAAAAGTGGTCGCGTTAACTAAACTTTTTTTAACTCAACGGAGAACTTTCCTTTAGTTTTCATTGTTGATTTCTTGACAATCGCACTTTACGATAGTTCTTTTCTTATTGGTTTCTGCCGAGACTGACAACTATTGTAAGTTAAAGTGTCATTACTGGCAGTTCCGTAAATAAATCAAATATGTAACAAATTTCGAAGTGAACTCCAGGGGCTCACATTTGCTGAGTATGGGCTTGGCACACCCAGGGTCCTGAGCTGGATACCATCATTCTTCTCTTCCTTGGTGATTCCCTTCTACTTCTCTCTCTCTCTCAGGGTAACTCAGGAATTTTTTTTTTTTTTTTTTTTGTCTGGTGCGGCATAAGCCTCAGGCTTCCTTGCACCGCACAGCTAATAATAATAATAATTTCTTAAAACGAATAACCGTACTTCATAAAAGTTTTTTTTTAATTACGTATTTAGAAAACAAATTATCATATTTAAGGTAATCTAACCTTCATTAATAAAGTTAAAACACTTAATAGGTCATAACTTCTATATGGTATTCAGTTACGTTTCCTAAATACTTAAACGGTGCAGATTATCGTATTTTAGGGAATTAACCTTATTTTACAAGGATGTCAGTTACGTCACCTAAATAATGGCAGTGGTGGGCCTATAGGATAATTAGTGGTTGTTTTTTAATTAAGCATTTAGGAAATGTAATGTTTGATTTTGAGTAGCTGCCATTTAATTTGATACCAGCTGTTAGTCATGATCAGTAGAGACCAATGAGAGAAGTATCACACGGTGTGATTGTCAACTATCGACCAACGACAAATATATATTGAAGACAAAATTCGTAACGTTGTCAGTTTGGGGAGTTATGATTCATGAAAATGTAGGTATTTCTCTTCAAACACCAATATAATTGTTTTAAATTAAATCTTTTGATTGATTCATTCCGAACAATATTCAGAAAAACACCCCCGAAAAAATGATTGAGGTATGATAGCTAAACATAAGATCAATAAAATTCATAAGTGTAGATGAATGACAGTTTTTCAACCTTGACGCTTGTCTCCATGGCGGCATGCTCCAAACCCAAGTCCAAAATTCGATTTTGGGAGCCTATATTTATGGCCCTTTTTTTGAACCCTTTGCTCAAGTCTCAACAGGAGCCCATGTTTAGGTACTATACTGGAAGTTTCGTTTAACATATATTGTATTAAAAAAAAAAAACCGTGCTCAGGGCGGCTCTCCATCACTACGTCCGTAATCAGAGCTTCCAAATTGCGATTACAAACCGGTTTGAGATGCCTTTACCTATCTCGATTGAAGCAGGAGAGAATTGTTCATCAGTTAGTAATGTAATCGCCTAAGTAAAATACCAGTCGTTGCGACATTTTTGTTTACGTATACGAAATGGGAGGAAGAAGGAAGAGAAAGGCATTTCATTGTTGGAGAGAGAGTGAAGAGAAAAAAAAAATTTCTAGTTAATGTCCGTTTGAAATAAAAGCAACTTTTCTGTCTTGTTATTAAATTTCTTGTAATTTCTCATGAATAAATCCGTTTATTTCGGTTTATCAATTGGACTGATCACTGATAATGCGATCCGATGTTTAACGTTAGTACAGTGTTTTAAATTTTTGCATAAGAGGATAGCATTTTGAAAACGTCTTATGATAAAGCTTAAAAAGAAAGTATCATACGCGGATTGATATTCTGTTTTCCTGTCCATTAATTTGTTCGTTCCATTCTCGTTTTTCCATCTTCTAAATTTTATTATTATATATACAGAAAGAGTATTTGTGACACAAGGTGGCGATAATCGGAAGGATGGCGAATGCTTTTTGCTTTGATCCTCCTAGTTCAGCTAGCTCAGCCTCAGAGAGGTAAGTCTGAACTACTGAAGCTTTTGGTGATGGAAGAGGAGCAGCTGTGCGTTTCTGCCGCTAACAAAAAAATTCAAGAACGAAGATATTCTTAAAATTTCTTTTCGGATATTGTTAATTTTAATACTAGTACTACATTCCGGTCATGCAGGCGTCTCCAAATATATTTGAACAAACTGATAGGTATTTGATGTTATTAAAACAATTGTCAGAATATACAAAAGACCATGGTTGTATATTAAGCATGCATAATTATAAATATTTGAACTGTAAATAGTTATTCAGTTTTTTTTTTTATTATTATTTTAATTTTACTAATACGACCACAGAGTAAAATGTCTTGCATGCTAATGTTATTCAAAAACCTGTTAACAATTTGGACTAGGAATTAAATAGACCAAAACTCTTTTATATAGGGGGGGAAATGATATAAAGCATTACTACTAAGGGAAATTTGTTGTTGCTTCTTGCTGGAGGAAATACTTGGAATAAATTTGCAGTTATATCATGAAGGTGAAACAGTCCTTCAGACTTCATTTCCTTGAATAAATATCTTTTTTAAATTGGTAGAAAGTCAAGATGATCATTAGTTTTCTTTAATATTTCTGATCCTGTTTACCATAATGCAGTTTTAAATATAACCAAATTAAAAGCATATGGATTGTATGTATATTTCGTTTATCTAACATTTTCGTCTCTGAAAGCATATCTTTGCTTATTAGCAGAGCTGGCCTTGAAATGTAATGGGATTTGTCTTGAATAGGCAGCAAATCTAATATCAGTACAGGTGCAACTAACATCAATAATCGGTGCAACTCTATGACAGTATTATGACAAACTTAATTAACATATGTAAATAATTTATATTATCTTATAGTAATCTCTAAAAATAATTAATTGTAGAAGTTTTTTAGACATTTTTATATATAAAAATTAAGAATGACATATTCAGAAAATAATAAGCTTAGATGTGAGTAGGTTTGCCTCCAGCCAGTGGGTGTTGACTGTTAAAACAAAATTCCAGTTCTAGACAAATTATTGGAGGGGTGGATATGATGTGGGAGTTTTTTTTTTCTTCTTTGCATCATTTGCCACTAATAATGTAATAACGATAATAACAACAATATGCACTAGATTGCTCTAGCACTGGCAATATGTTGCCAGTGTCGGGAATATACTGCAAAAGGCATGATGACTGTAGCATCAGTGCGAAGTGCTGTTTTATAATTTTGAGAGAGAGAGATCAACTGGGAAGAAGTCAAGCTTGAATTTTTATTTATTTTTTTTTTTTTCAGACTATATGAGGACTTGTAGTAGTTTTGGTTCAACATCATCTTACGATGTCAAACCAAAACTACCATTTCAAGTTTGAAAGACTTATGAAAGCTAATATTTGTGAGCCCACTCAGTAAAAGTGTTACATATTGACTGCTTTACAAATATCCTATTTGTCTGTTCATAATTTATGTAGTTATACTAATTAGTGCTTGAATGTCTTGTGTTTTGATTTTTGTTTAATCATTGAGGAGAAATAGATAAGAATTAGAGACATTTTCCAAAGAGAATAATGATATTTTACTAAAAAATATAATGCAATTTAAAATACAAGGAAGAGAATATTTATTTGACATTTTTCTAGTTACCAGGCAAAAATAGGCAGAATTAAATGATTCTGCATATAACATTTTTTTTTTTTTTTTTTTGCTCCAGTAGCACTAGTTAACAGCTGTTTTATAGCAGATAAAGAAACAAACAAATTTTTTTTTTTTTTTTTTTTTATATACCAACATTCATGTGTAGACTCGAAAATTAGGTTTAAGTTGTCCATTGTATCAGGATTTTTAGTTATGTTTCTTACTTGACCAAATACTTTGTACATATGCAAAGTGTCAAGTTCATTTGGTCTATAAATATTGTGATAAGTTTTAACTTTTGACTGCACATTCAAGTATGTTTAATGTGCATTCAAAAGTGTTTAATAAGTTACATGGCTACAGAGAGACAACATACCTGTTTAACACATTTGTGGTTTCAATTATTTGCAAGTAGTTTCCCTGGAATATTGTTACGTTTCTAGCATGTATACATGCTTGTCTGTACATAGGTCTCATCTACACCTCATTCTGTAGAGGTTATAGATGAGCTCTTGATCTAACTGATGTATCAGGATCTTATTGCAACGTTTAAGTCTTATTACACCCACTTGATATTTGGAATGATTTTTCATTGTTTTTCATTGAACTGTCACAGACCATTGTTCCATGGTCTGTGACAGTTCATAGAGTCATGTTGCTGTTAAATCAGTTGTGCTGTGTTTATTTTCAAGAAATTTTAAAAATGTTAATGGAAGTAGGTAACATCTAAAGAATGTGAATCGCATAGGAACCCATAACCGGAAACGTCACCGTAAGTCGGTAGACGATGGTGTTCATCAGTTCGCGAGATGGAAAATTTCTGGTTTACTCATTCAAGCAGTAGTTGCCGCACAAAGAGCATGCATCGATATACGAACTGTGAGCTGGTAGACATGCACCTAGTGTATGGATTAGCAGAGGACAATGGGCGAGCCGCTCAACGAATTTATAGAGAATGCTTCCCAGACAGACATGTACCAGACCACTGTTTGTTTGTGCGTGTACATCAAAATTTGTGCGATTATGGGTCACTTAGAGGTAACAGGAGTAGTGTGGGCAGACCACATTCAACACGAACTCCCGCCATCGAGGAAAGTTTGTTGAATGCCATCCAGAATAATCCTACTACCAGCACACGTGCTGTTGCCTCTGCCTTAGGAGTGTCTTGTTGCAGTGTACAGTGTCTGGCACGACGATTCCTTACACCCCTTTCATCTCCAAAGGGTTCAGTTACTGCTCCCTCAAGATCATCCTGCATGTGTGGCTTTTGCGCAGTGGTTTCTCCAAGAAAGTGTTCAAGACGAATTTTCCAGCCTATGTTTTGTTCACGGACGAGGCTTATTTCACTCGGAAAGGCTTATTCAATCAGCACAATGCTCGTGTGTGGGCTCACGACAATCCATACGTTGTGTGTGCTCCCATGCGGCACACCATCACTTCGCAATAAACATGTGGGCAGGTATGGTCGGTGACTGCTTAGTCGGCCCACACCTGTTACCATCCCGCACAAACTCCGCTAAATATCGGATCTTTCTTGAACAAGTTCTACCAGGGTTACTTGACAATGTTCCAGCAAATGTGAGATGCAACGTTTGGTTTCAACATGACGGGGCACCTGCCCATTATGGAAGGTGTGTTCGTGACCATTTTAACATGCCTTTTTAGCATCGATGGATTGGCCGTGGTGAACCCGTTGCCTCCCCCACGCTCACCTGATTTACCGAGCCTTGATTTCTTTCTGTGGGGGCCCTGAAATCTATCGTGTATGAATCGCCTGTGGAGACGGAAATGGATCTCGGGGCAAGACTCATCTGCGCTGCTGCTACTGTCGAAGAAACTCCAGGTGTGTTCAACCATGTCTGCCAATCCATGCTGTGTCGGTGTAACGCATGCATTGCGTCTCATGGTGGAACCTTCGAGCATCTGTTGTAACATCATGAAATGCATCCATCTCGTACTCCATTGTTAATATTATGTCAAATAAATGTTTGCTACTAATTACTGTCTTGTGTCATTTCTGCTTCTTGTGCCTCTGCTACTACTTTCTCGTGATGTTTCCGGTTATGGGTTCCTATGCGATTCACATTCCTTTAGATGTTACCTACCTCCCCTTAACGTTTGTACCAATATTTTTGAGACTGTGTGTATGTATAGGGTGTCTCAAAAATACGTGGCATAACTTCAGGAATGAGTTCCTCATATGTAGACAATAAAAATATTTTATATCAACATAGTTCAGGAAATGATTATTGGTTCCCGAGTTATTAACCGAAATGTCTTATCTCCCGCAGGTGATTTCCTTCATCACAAAGTACTGACAGAATCTGGTGGTTTTCCATTCTGACCATGTACTCAAATCAGGAGCAAGCGGATATGCACTTTATGTATGGTTTGGCGGACGACAATGCTCTGTAGGCTCGTTGTTTGTACCACGAAAGCTTCCCAGAACGAAGATGTCCACACAGGAAAACGTTTGAAGGTATCCATCGCTGCCTTTGTGAACATGGAACCTTTACACCTCGTGGTGCCAACAGAGGATTACCAAGAGCTAAGACTCCTGAAGTGGAGGAGGAGATTTTGGATGTTATGTATACCACTCCTGGAATCAGCACATGCATTGTTTTCCTGTCTGGACATCTTCATTCTGGGAACCTTTCGTGGTACAAACTACGAGCCTCCAGACTACTGTCCGCCAAACCGTATATAAAGTGCATATCTGCTTGCTCCTGATTTGAATGCATGGTCAGAATGGAAAACCACCAGATTCTGTCAGTACCTTGTGAAGTGGGAACCAAGCATTTCTGAAACTATGTTGATATAAAATATTTTTATTGTCTACATATGAGGAACTTGTTCCTGAAGTTATGCTGTGTATTTTCGAGACACCTTGTATATATATACACACACACACAACTGAATTCAACCTGCTGACGAGGCTAGTGGGAGTCAGAAGTGTTCAAAGCTGCTAAGTGGATTTTCTTATTTATTTGAAATTATTGTTTTTCTAAAACTTTTTTGATTTAAATTTAGAAGTATAACATTATTTTGTGATTTTCTGATTAATCTGGTGTATTTATTCTTTACTCAGCCTTGTAATTGCATAAAAGTATCGGTAAGGGTATCAAATCCACATGTTACAAGTTTCAGCTCCGCTGAACTCTAAGTTTTTTAGCCATATTTAGCCACTTTATTGACCAATTGTTACATCAAATTATTTTCTAAAAGTAGCTTATAGACCTAGTCAGGATCCTTAGTTTATTCTGGATTGAGACATTGGGATTTGGAAGTTAATTGATACTAAGTGTCTGTAGATTTACCATTCGTAACTTGCCACCATTGTTATACGACACAACGTTATATCCCGAACTAGATAGCGTAAGCTTAGTATAGTATATAATATTGTCAATTAATCAGTAAAATCTATTAATCTTGTTTGTTAAATTTCATTGTCAATTAAATTGTACTTTTAACTAAATATATATAACGACTTGGATTACAAACGTAACATAATTAATTAATACATAACTTGATACGGAAGTTATATAAACGGAACTCGTAGATAATACTTGATACTGAAAAATATATATAGCATTATAACTGTGTTGGGATAAAAGTTTAGGGTTATAATTTTGTACTGAAATTGAAATTTTATTGAAATTAAATCGAAATCATGACTCAGACCAGAGCAGCAAAGCAAAAGGCTCAAGCTAATGGGAGTGCTGTGATGCAGGGGAGAACTGAGGGGGGGGCAGTTGCCCTCTGAATCACAGCCTTTTAAAATGCACTGCTTGCATGATGTTTGTGGAGCAATCAGGCACTGGACATGATATTGCCAGGGGGGAATGTTTCTGTGTGCATGATGTAAGGAGTGTAAGGAAATCAGACGACAACTCAGCGTTGTTATGGGCCTATATGAGAGCTTGAAGGAAGGGTGGATGTCCTCGAAGGATCTAAATTGAGGGCCCATCAAGCTCTCAGCTGCCCACATCAATGCCAGAGCTTGCACTGGCATTGATGTGGGCAGCTGTGTTGTGTGATGTGGTCATCACACAACACAGCGGCAACCCCCAAGGCAGAATGTGCTGATCCCACAGGAACTAGTAGTTGTTGGTGACTCTATTGTCAGGGAAACAGGGAACATCCTTTGTAAAAAGGATAGGTGGAACACGACCAGGGTATGTCTGCCAGGGGCAAAGGTTGATGACGTTGTAGAGTGGATATCATCTTTTAAGGGCACAAAAGGTGATATAGTTGTACACATTGGCACTAATGATATTAAGAGTAGGAGACTGGCAGAATTGCTTAAGTACAGGTCACTGTTGAAAAAAAAAAAGCCGTGAATTAGGGTTGAATTTGAAAGTGGCTGCAATTCTGCCCAGACACGATAGGAGGGAGTATATGATCAGAGCCCTGTCGATCAATTCGGCCCTGGAAAGATTGTGCAAGGCTCAAGGGGTAGAATTTTTTTTCAGCCTGGTCTGTACTTGTTAAGAGGAGACACTGCTTCTACAGGGATGGGATACCCTTAAATAGAAAGGGTGCAAGAATATTTGCTGATGTTATCGAGGCAGTGTTAGGTGGGTCGGAAAACTGATAGCTTGGGGGGATACAAGGACTAATAGATTGCCAGTAACCACTGGCAGAGCTGAAAGTGATTCTTGCACTGCTTCTATTGGAATGAGCAGCAGCCTGAAAAAAAAAGATGCAGGATATTTCAGAGACTGCTGGGAGTCATTGCGGTACAAGTAAATACATGGGTTGTGTTAGGGTAGCTAAGAATAGGAACAGGTGCATGTATACTTGCTTGTACACCAATGCTAGGAATTTCGTAAATAAATTTGAGGTATTGCTCAAAACATCAAAGGCAGATATTGTTGGGATATCAGAGACATGGTGTCACACAGATATAAGGAATGCAGAACTGGAATTTGGGGAGTACAATGTGTACAGAAAGGATAGACAGGATAAGAAGGGAGGAGGGGTTATGCTATTAGTTAAGAAACACATAAAATCCAAGAAAGTGAAGCCAGTCAACATCGCTGGACAGTGCAGTGTTGAGTCAGTTTGGTGTGACATAAGCATAATAAGAAACTGTACATGGAAATAGTGGGCCAGTAAATCAGTGTCTTATAATGGGGGATTTTAATTTTCCAGATATTGACTGGAAATTGTGGGTTGGTTACTCACACACTAGAAAGGCTTTAGTGGATTTATTGGATGATTGTTTTCTACATCAGCATGTTCGGGAAGCAACTAGAGGGAGTAATACTCTTGATCTGATTATTAGTAGTGATTCTTTATGCATTAAGAATTTGCAGATAAAGGAACCACTAGGTGGCAGTGATCATAGTGTTCTGAAGTGGGATTTACTTCAAAAGGTAACTACCATTGAGAGTAAAGGAAAGGGTTTTTGCTTTCATAAAAGCGACTACGATGGTCTGAGACAGTATTTAAATTCTATACAGTGGGACCAAATGATGATGTTACCAACAGCAAATTCAAAATGGGAAGCATTCAAAGAACTTATCTTGGAAGCTACTAGGCTTTACATACCAACTAAGAAATATTGTTCAAGGTTTAGGCCTAAGTGGAGGTCAGATGAACTAATGAGACATATGGCAGAGAAGAAAAATGCATGGGATACATACAAATTAACACATGACACAGAAGCCCATGATAGATACAGGTTGATCTGTAACCAAGTTAAAATGGAGGTTAGGCAGGCGAAGGCAGATTACGAGAAATCTTTGGCAAGGGATGCAAAGAAAAACAGCAAAGAGTTCTTTACTTATGTAAACTCTAGAAGGAAGGGGATGAATCAGATTGGTCCACTTGATATCGATGGGTCAACTGTTGATGATCCTGCTCAGGTAGCTAACAAACTAAATGAATATTTTGCATCGACATTCACACATGAGGAGTTATTCAGCAAGGGGAATGCCAGAGGTGTATTCAACTCTAGCAGTAAGCTACAGAATCTTGAAATAACTGGGAGTAAAGTGGAGGAGAAATTGTTGAAGATAAACACAAGAAAGGCACCTGGGGTGGATGGGATCTATCCAGTTATATTAAAGGAGGCAGCAAAGGAAGTAAGCAAACCCTAAGCCATAACTATGAGAGCTTCCTTGGACTCAGGGGAGGTACCGACAGACTGGAGATGTGCAAATGTGACCCCAATTCACAAAGGAGGATCATAGGCTGACACAAGTAATTATAGACCTGTGAGTTTAACTTCTGTTCCAGGAAAATTAATGGAGGCACTAGTTAAAGAAGCACTGCAGGATCATCTAGACAAGACTTCAGTTATAGCTCGGACACAGCATGGTTTTGTTAAGGGAAAGTCTTGCCTGACCAATTTGATTGGATGCTATGATGCAGTCACAAAAGAATTGGATGCAGGGAATAACTTTGATATTATATATTTGGATCTTAGAAAGGCTTTTGATACTGTTGCACATAGAAGACTGCTGCACAAATTGGAGCAGTGTGGCATTGGTTGCAAATTGCTGCTATGGATAAAGGGTTGGTTAAGGGGAAGAATACAGAGAGTGGTAATCAATGGACACTGCTCATCGTGGACTAATGTTATTAGTGGAGTCCCTCAGGGTTCAGTGTTGAGTCCATTATTGTTTTCTGTATTTATAAATGATATTGATGATGGTATATCAAGCTTAATGTCCAAGTTTGCAGACGATACAAAGGTTGGCAGGGTTGTTAAGGACACTACTGACGCTATGTTGCTGCTTCAGGATCTGGAAAGGTTGAGCCTATGGGCTGAGAGGTGGCAAATGAAGTTTAACATTGACAAATGTAAAGTACTACATATGGGAAACAGCAACCCCAGAGCAACGTAGCAACTCTGTGGTACTACACTGACAGTTGTAGAGAATGAAAAGGCCCTGGGGTAATTGTGCAGGCAGATATGAAGTTCTCTGAGCAGTGCAGACGGTCTGCAAGAGTAGCTCATGGTGTCTTGTCAATGATATACAGGAATTTTTCTACAAGGATAAGGAGGTGATTATTCCCCTGTATAAGGCAATGGTCAGGCCACACCTTGAGTACTGTGTACAGGTCTGGAGGCCTCATTTCAAGAAGGATGTAGAGCTGCTGGAACAAGTACAGAGAAGGGCAACAAGATTAGTGAATGGAACAAAGGGTTGCTTTTACGAAGAAAGGCTTAAGTTTTGCCAATTACAGTGTCTGGAGACTAGGCACTGGCGAGGTGATCTGATAGAGGTGTATAAAGCCTTGAATGGTTTGAGCCTGCTCAATGCCGACAGGATTCTTCCTCTTGCTCAGAATAATCACCTGAGAGGGCATAAATTCAGATTGAGGAAAGACAGAAATTTTCCATCCCTTGTTGTGGAAGTTGATAGCCTAAATAAATTTAAGGCTCAGCTGGACAGGTATTTCGAGCGAACGGAGGGGCGAAATGGAAGTGGTTTTTTTTTTTTTTTTTTTTTGGCTGATGCTGCATAAGCTTGCTTTCTTGCATCATATGCCTCTACTAATGCTAACTCGGCGATCACTGAAATATGACCACATGCCTAATATTAGGCCACCATTTGCACGGATAAGTCTCTATTTTCCTAGGCATTGACTCCTCACTTCTCCTTCCAAAACATTTTACAAGTGTTCAGTTGAATTGAGGTCAGGTGGATTAGGAAGGCAATCAAGATGTGTGATATCTTTTGTTTCTTGAACCACTCGTGCACAGCGTTGCTCTGATGACACTGCATTATCATCTCAGAATTTCCTATTCCTGTCTGGAGTAAAAAATGCAACATGGCAGGGTGCACATGGTCTCCTAAGAGCTGCTGTAGATCTCACCAGGGAAATGTTGGTTCATATGCATCAGTGGTCTTAGTTCTTGCCAGCAGGTAGTGGTAGTTACTTAATATAGGGACTTGTTTTGCTGGCAAGAACTAGGACTGCTGATGCATATGGACCAACGTTTCCCTGGTGAGGTATACAGCTGCTCTTAGGAGACCATGTGCACCCTGCCATGTTGGACTAGTGTTGCTTGTGCCACACACAAAGGTGTCCATTGCCATGTTGCACCAGGCATTTGAACTTATTTGACTCCACAGCATTTGTTGTCAATGATGATCAGTGGTGAGAAGAGGGTGTATCTTGAGTCATCTGCTGTGGAACTGCATACGTTTTAGTGTGGCACATTGTCGTTTGGGATATTCTTGAATTATCCATATTGTATTGTGATGTCAACTGTCACACAGCAACCTGTTGTAGTTTATACAACATGCTGCACCCTTTGCACACCATGGACATCCACTTTACGTAGTCCTTTACAGTTCTATCAGTTGCAGGTGTTGACTCATTCAGCACCATTCTTTGTATACTTTAACCACAATGGACTGTAAGTAACCGAAAAACACATTAGAAACAGCATCAGCTGTTTCTAATGTGGAAGCACCTGATGTACGAGTTCCCACAATCATGAGAGCTTGTGTTAGTTTTGGTATCCTCTTGAAACTGTGATATCTTTACTTTGTCCGATAACTGCTACTTTATCACTTTGACTTGCGCTTGCAGCGAAAAAAAAATTCTCGAGAGAGAGAGAGAGAGAGAGAGAGAGAGAGAGAGAGAGAGAGAGAGAGAGAGAGAGAGAGAGAGATCGATCCAGCTCAGGACTCTGGGTTTGCCAAGCCCATACCCACCAGATGTGTGGTTACCTGGGGTTATTATGGCCTTATACAAAGGGATAATTACCTCCTTATTCCTGCTAGCAAAATTTCTGTATATCATTGACAAAACCCTATGAGCTGTCTTGGAAGCATGCATGCACTACTCAGAATTTAAAGTCTGACTGAACAATTACCCCAGGTCTTTTTCACTCTCCAATATTTGAGTGAAGTACCACATACTTGATAAGTTAAAGATTAGAGAGTTTAATAGTCAAGATAATCCTTAATAGAGATTATTGTCTAGAAATGTGAGTGTCATCTAAGATGAGCATAGGAAATTTAGAAAATTTGTTTTAAAATATATATTAGAAAATTAGTTCTGCGTTTATCTGATGATATGGGTCAACATGATGCTTGCAGTCACCTCATGAATTCTTGTTAGTTGCCACAACAGCTGATTTTGATAAGATGTTCTGAAAGTAGCAATGTTTCAAATGAGAGGGCAGATAAAGCTTTGGATACAAACTTAAATAACTTCAAGGAGTGTGCCAAGGTAGTAAACTCTAGAAGAATACTTACTCTTAACTATGTCTACAGTAATGTTAGGAGATTTGTCAATAAAATGGTTGAATTTGAACTCCTGGTTAGGACAACTAATACTTACATAATAGGGCTAACAGAAAAGGGTGCCACCCGGGAATTGAGGATGAAGCGTTCCACTATGGTATGTATAATGTATTTAGGAAATACAGGGAAGATAGAAGGGGTGGTGGTGTCATGCTTCTTGTCAAAAGCAGCCTGAGCACTAAAAGACTTTTGCAGAGTCTGAAGTTATGTCTGCCAGCATAGAATCTGTGTGGTGTGAGTTAGTTGGAAGCAAAGGAACAATGAGAGTGGGAGTGATCTACTGATCAGAAGATTGTGAAGAATATGACAAGACTTTACATGCAGATGGAATGGGCAAGCAAGCATGAATGTCTTATTATGGGTGACTGTAATCTGTATAATGTATTATACAGATTTCAATTCGATTGGAATAAGTGGAAGGGGAAACTCATAATGGGAAAAACTTTTTTAAATAAACTAGATGATTATTATTTGTACCAGCATGTTAGAGAAAGTACTAGGGGTGAGAATATTTTTGACCTCATTACTAAAGATTCAGATGACATCACAGGGCTTAAAGTACAGGAACAATTTTCAGGAAGTGATCATGCAATCATCAGGTGGAAGATGAAGAAATATGTAGTAGTTAAAGGCATATGTTTTAACTTCAGAAGAGGGGATTTTAAGGTGCTATATGGCAATCTGTGAACTGAGCAGATTACTGAGGGATGGCAAATATATTGATTTATGGAATACTTTTAAAGCAAAAATCACAAAAGCCATGAACAGAACACTTGCATACTTTTGAGAAAATATTGTGGGAAGAGGATGCCAAAATGGATGGCTGGTCAAATAGAGCAGAAAAAGATAGCAAGGGACAGTTACAGAGTGTTGAAAAGTACTCAAGCTTACAACAGGTACAAATTGATCTATAATAGTACCACAAATAAGGTCAGGCAGGCCAAGGCTGCATATGAAAAAGCATTGGCCAAGAGAGCAAAGAATGAGGAAAAGAAATGTTTGTGAATACAACGAACAAGAAAGCTAATCAGATCGGACCCTTGTGCACTGGGTGAGGGTAAATTCTTAGATAACCCAACTGATGATGTGGATGAATTGAATAGGTACTTTGTATCAGTCTTTACTGATGAAAGACTTCATGCTGAGAAGAGGCTGAGCGAATGAGGCAGAGCCATATGAAATTAGTGATGTAATTACAGATGATTGTTTATTGGAAAAACTTTTGAGCATAAAGGTAAATAAGGCTCCCGGAGTTGATGGCATATACCCCGTAGTGTGGAGTGAGAGGGAGTGTTTTGAACTACAGAGGTTAATTATGAGGGAATCTTTGGACTCAGCAGAGGTTCCTTTGGATGTGCCAATGTATTGCCAGTACATATAAGCAGTTAAAGAGTGAAGTTGGTAACTACAGACTAGTAGTCTGACTTCATTGATAGGAAAAATCTTAGAGGCAATGATTGAGTGCAATCCAGGAACCTTTAGATAGATATGGCATTCTGAAAACACACAACATGGCTTTGTTAAGGGTAAATCATGCTCAGCTAACTCATTAGACTATTTTGGCACAGTAATTCATGAGCTGGATTTAGGGAATAATTTTGACATAGTTTATTTGAATTTTAGCAAAGCATTTGACTCAGTCCCTCATGAGAGCTTATTGTATAAGCTTGAACAAGCTGGGATTACTAGCAAGATTCTAAGATGGATTTCTGGCTGGCTGCATGGCAGAAGGTGGTGAGTTGTGATTAATGGATGTTCTTTAGATTGGTGTGATGTCAGGAATGGGGTCCCTCAAGGATTAGTACTTTCACTGTTTGTCATTTTTATAATTGACATTGACCAAGGGATGGAAGGTGTTATGTCAAAATTTGCAGATGATGTAGAGATTGGCAGAATCATTAATGATCAGTGCCAAGCAGTGCACCTTCAGGATGAATTGAACAGATTTCAAAGATTGTCTGAGAAGTGGCAGCCATGTTTTAATGTTGCTAAATTCAAGAGCTTATATTTGGTTAGGGTTGAATTAAAAAATAGTGCAGGAGGGAAAGGGGTCTTGGAGTTACAATACGGGCAGGTATGAAGTTGTCTGAACAGTGTAAACAGGCAGCCAGAAAAGCCCATGTTTCCTATCGATGATTTATCAAATGTTATCCTGTAGAGATAGGGAAATCATAATCCCACTGTATAAGGCAATGGTAAGACTACATTTGGAATACTGTGTTCAAGTATGGAAGCTTCATCTGAAAAAATATGGATCTTCTTGAAAGGATCCAAAGATGGGCAACTTGAATGGTGACCATATGAGGAAAGACTCTGATTATGTGGACTATAGACTAGGCACCTCAGAGGTGAGTTGATTAAGATTTACAAGGCTCTGAGAGGGATTAGCAAAATGAATGAAGGTGGAATTCTCACCGTTCTAAACAATTCAAGAACTAGAGGTCATAAATTCAAATTACAGAGCTTGAGGTTTAGATTAGATTAGATTATAGGAAGTTTTCTTTTGGCCAGCCAGTCATTGATTGCTGGAACAAATTGCCCTTGCAGGTAGTTGAGAATGACAGTTTGAATAAATTCAGAGGTCAACTGGATAGTTACCAGTATGAGGGAAGCACATTTTGTATTTTCTTATTCCTTTTCTTTTTTTTTAGCCAATGCAACAGAAGCCTGTGGCTTCCTTGCACTATATGGCAAATATTGTTACTATTTATTGTAAAAGGTATAGGTGGTGAGTGTTTGGAGTCTCCCTTATTTTAAAAAAAAAAAAAAAAAAATGTTTAGAGATATGGGTTTGATTCCTGTTGACAATTGGAGAAATTTCTATAGTCCTTCATGTTCAAGGCTGTAGTTAGCCAATCTCAGGCAGAAGTAATACAGTTTTCCCAGTGAGATAATTGCATTTTATACCCTGCACAACATGCAAATTGTCCCATAAACACTTTCAGACAAAATACATGATGCAGATATGAGTGACAAATTTCATTAAAACAATTTAAAATTTTGAATTTTTGTAGTTGTGCACCATGTTTGCTACTAAATATGCATGTGTTTCTACATTTAAGCAAGATTCAATTTTATTTTTTTATTCAGTGCTTTAGTAATTTTTGCTTTTTTTTTTTTTTAACTTAATGCATTTTTTATTATTATTATTATTTTTTTATAATCTTTTTAGACCATTTGTTACTTGCATTAGGTATTTCTACTCTATCTGCAATACTGTTTTACTTTTATTTGTAATTTTTTTTTCTGTTCATACCTCCTCCCTCTTCAAAATTGTTTTACACCACAGATATTTTGGTGGTATTTCTAAAGATGTATTATGTCCTCTATCACCCAAAAATAAATTAATACAAACTATCTCCAAAAATAAAATGAATTTTTTTACCTCCTCAAACTTCCTATTACCTAACATATAGGTTAGTGCAAAAGCATCATTTTAACGTAGCCATCTACCAAAGTAGTTAAATTAATTAATTAAATTGGCATCGTTTTGGTTATATCTCATATTGTGAATGCCTTCACAATGAGTTGCCATGGTATTGTACTACCTCGAATAAGTAACACTTCACCAGTGGAGAAGACTACTGTTACTTATTCTCAATGGATACTGCCACCCAGACGGCACCGTTTCAAAGCTTTTTGGCTTCTCTTTGGTGTGTGGGCAGGTACCCTGGTGTTGTAATAGTGACAACCCAGTTATGAAGTATAACTTCACAATATGAGAGATGCCTGATGGTGTGCAGTGATATAGACTATAAAATATTTAAGAGCAAAGACTCTTGCTACGAGGTAGAATGACTAACATATAGGTTAGTGCAAAGGCCCTTGCCCATAATTTTTTATAGTCTATATCACTGCACACCATTAGGCATTTCTCATATTGTGAAGTTATACTTCATAACTGGGTTGTCACTATTGAAACACCAGGGTACCTACCCACCCACAGAGGAGAAGCCAACAAGCTTTGAAATGGTGCCATCTGGGTGGAGGTATCTGCTGAGAATAAGTAACAGTAGTCTTCTCCACTGGTGAAGTGTTACTTTTAGCATTAGCAAGGACACATGATGCAAGAAAGCAAGCTTATATAGCATCAGCCAAAAAAAAAAAAAAAAAAAACACACACCCCACTTCTCATTTCACCCATCTTTTCGCTCCAAATGTTTGTCTAGTTCTGCCTTGAATCTGTTTAAGCTATCAACTTCTACAACGACAGATGGAAGTTTGTTCCAGCAATCAACCACCTGCTGGTTAAAGGCAATCTATCATACAACTGTCTTTCCTTAATTTGAATTTATGCCATCTCAGGCGATTATTCTGAGCAAGAGGAAGAATCCCATCAGCATTGAGTATGCTCAAACCATTCAAGGCTTTATACACCTCAATCAGATCACCTCTCAGGTGCCTAGTCTCCAGACACTGTAATTTGCAAAACTTAAGCTCTTCCTTTGTAAGAGAAACCCTTTGTTCCGTTCACTAATCTTGTTGCCCTTCTCTGTACTCGTTCCAACAGCTGTACATCCTTCTTAAAATGAGGCCTCCAGACCTGTATACAGTACTCAAGGTGTCGCCTGACCACTGCCTTATACAAGGGGATAATCACATCCTTATCCCTGCTAGAAAAATTCCTGTATATCATTGACAAGACACCATGAGTTACTCTAGCAGACTGTCTGCACTGCTCAGAAAACTTCATATCTGCCTGCACAATTACCACCAGGTCCTTTTCACTCTCTACCACTGTCAGGGTAGTACCACAGAGTTGATATGATACTCTGGGGTTACCGCTTCCCATATGCAGTACTTTACATTTGTCAATGTTAAACTTCAGTTTCCACCTCTCAGCCCATCTGCTCAACCTTTCTAGATCCTGTTGCAGCAGTGTACTGTCTTTACTGTCATTTACCAATCCTGCCAACCCTTGGACCATCTGCAAACTTGAATATTAAGCCTGACATACCATCATCAATATCATTAATGAATACAGAAAACAACAATGGACCCAACAATGAACCTATAACATTAGTCCACGAAGAGCAGCATCCATTGATTACCACTCTGTCTTCTCCCTCTCAACCATCGCTTTATCCATAGCAGCATTTGGGTCCAATGCCACACTGCTCTAATTTGTGCAGCAGTCTTCCATGTGCAACAGTATAAAAAGCCTTTCTAAGATCCAAAAATATTATATCAAAATTATTCTTTGCATCCAGTTGAAACGCATGCTGTGTCCGAGCTATAACTGAAGTTTGTCTGGATCAGTGGTTTTCAACCGGGGTGCCACGTAATTTGGGGTTAAGTTACTTAAACTTATTTTTTTTTTATTTAATAATAAAAAAGGTGTACAATATCTTTTTAATTTTGTGGTAATCTATAATTGATGTATATATATGTATACGTGTGTGTGGGGGGGGGGGGGAGAATTGGATCTAACAGGGAGAAAATTGAATAGGGGTGCCCCAAAATAAAATAAATGACTCTGGTGCCGTGTCTAGATGATCCTGCAATGCTTCTATAACCATTGCCTCCATTAATTTCCCTAGAACAGAAGTTAAATTAGCAGGTCTGTAATTACCTGTGTCTCCCTTTGATCCTCTTTGTGGATTAGGGTCACATTTGCACATTTCCAGTCCATGGGTATCACCCCTGAGTGCAAGGAAGCTCTCATAATTATGGCTAAGGGTTTGCTTACTTCCTTTGCCGCCTCCTTTAATATAACTGGATAGATTCCATCCACCCTAGGTGCCTTTCTTGTGTTTATCTTCAACAGTTTCTCCTCCACTTTACTTTCAGTTATTACAAGCTTATCTAGCTTACTGCCAGAGTTTAATACACATCTGGCATTCCCCTCCCTGAATAACTCCTCATGTGTGAATGTAGATGTAAAATATTCATTTAGTTTGTTAGTTATCTGAGCAGAATCATCAATAGTTGATCCATCGATATCAAATGGACCAATCTGATTCATCTCCTTCCTTTTAGAGTTTACATAAGTAAAGAATTCTTTGTTGTTTTTCTTTGCTTCCTTTGCCAAAGATTTCTCGTAATCTGCCTTTGCCTGCCTAACCTCCTTTGTGACTTGGTTACAGACCTGTTTATATCTATCATAGGCTTCTGTGTCACCTGTTAATTTTTAGTATCCCATGCATTTTTTCTTTTTTGCCACATGCCCAATTAGTTCATCTGACTTCCATTTAGGCCTAAATCTTGAACAATATTTCTTAGTTGGTATGAAAAGCCTAGTAGCTCCCAAGATTATTTCTTTGAGTGCTTCCCATTTTGAATTTGCTGTTGGTAACATCATCAGTTGGTTCCACTGTATAGAATTTAAATACTGTCTCTGCTCACCGTAGTCACCTTTATGAAAGCAAAAACCCTTCCCTTTACCCCTGATGGTAGTTACATCTTTGAGTAAATCCCACTTCAGCACACTGATCACTGCCACTTAGTGGTTCCTTTATCTGCAGATTCTTAATGCATGAAGAATCACTACTGATAATCAGATCAAGAGTATTACTCCCTCTGGTTGCCTCTTGAACATGCTGCTGTAGGAAACAATCATCCAATAAATCCACAAAAAGCCTTGTTAGTGTGAGAGTGATCAACCCACAAATTCCAGTCAATCTACGTCAAATTAAAATTCCCCCATTATAAGACACTTTGATTTACTGGCCCACTCTATTTCTTTGAACAATTGCTCATTACACTCATCAGATTCATTAGGTCTATAACACATGCCTACTCTCATTTTTCCTTTCCCAGTGCTTATGTCACACCAAACAGGCTCAAAATTGCATTGTCCACTAACATCGATTGGATGCACTTCCTTAGATTTAGTTTCTTAACTAACAGCATAACACCTCCTCCCTTCCTGTCCTGTCTATCCTCTCTGTATACATTGTACTCCAATTCTGCACTGCTTGTGTCTGTGTGACATAAGCAGTGTATTTGTTAACTTATTTAAGTAAAAAAACTTTCACAATTACTGACCAGTAAGGTGCTCCTGGGGTTGATAACATTTACTGTGTAATCTTAAGAGAGGTGGCAAATGAGTACATTGAACCATTGAGGCTATTTATGAGAGCATCACTGGACTCGGGAGTGATTCCGTTGGATTGGTAAAGTGCCAATGTATCTCCAATACATAAGGGCGGTTCTAAGAGTGAAGTTGGAAATTACTGGCCGTTAGTCTAACTTGAGTAACAGGGATAATCGTGGAGACTATGATCGAGGGTGGAATTCAGGATCACTTAGATAGACATGGAATTCTGAAGGATATTCAACATGGTTTTGTAAAGGGAAAAATCATGTTTAACTAATCTGATTAGCTATTTTGACAGGGTCACTCAAGAGCTGAACTTGGGGAATAATTTCAACACTGTTTATTTGGATTTCAGCACAGCATTTGACTCAGTCCCACATGAGCAGTTACTTTATAAGCTGGAACAAGTTGGAATCACAGGGAAAATTCTTAGATGGATAGCAGGGTGGCTTCAGGGCACGAGGCAGAGGGTTGTGATAAATGGTTATTCCTCAGATTGGGTTGATGTAAGGAATGGGGTTCCCCAAGTATCATTATTAGGACCATTGTCATTTTTGATTTTCATAAATGACTTCGATGAAGAAATAGAAGGCGTGATGTCTAAATTTGCAGATGATGAAAGATTGGTAGAGTAGTTAATGACTGCTGGCAAGCAG
Source organism: Mastigoproctus giganteus (assembly GCF_048544385.1). Taxonomy (NCBI): domain Eukaryota; kingdom Metazoa; phylum Arthropoda; class Arachnida; order Uropygi; family Thelyphonidae; genus Mastigoproctus; species Mastigoproctus giganteus. The sequence continues at coordinate 30,984,987 of NC_143578.1, read as the reverse complement.
AGCTTCTTCAGAATGACCTAGATAAACTTCAGAGATGTTCAGAAAAATGGCAGCTATGCTTTAATTCAGCAAAGTGTAAGGTATTTTACCTGGGGAACAGCCACCCCAAAATAACTTGTACACTTGGCGGAGTTGAACTAATGCCAGTAGTGGAGGAAAGGGACTTGGGTATTACGATACAGTCAGATATGAAGTTCTCCGCGCATTGTAGACTGGTTGCAAGGAAGGCCCATGGTGTCCTATCGATGATTTATAGAACAATTTCTAGTAGAGATAAGGATGTCATAATTTCATTATATAAGGCTATTGTTAGACCACACTTGGAATACTGTGTTCAGTTATGGAGACTGGCGGCAGAAAGGTGCCCATATTATTATTATTAGCCATATGGTGCAAGGAAGCCTGAGGCTTATGCTGCAGCAGCCAAAAAAAAAAAAAAAAAAAAAAAAAATTCCCTATGAGAGAGAGAGAGAGAGAGAGAGAGAGAGAGAGAGAGAGAGAGAGAGAGAGAGAGAGAGAGAGAGAGAGAGAGAGAGAGAGGAATCACTAAGAAAGAGAAGAATGGTGATATCCGCCTCAGGACCCTGGGTGTGCCAAGCCCATACTCACCAGATGTGAGCCCCTGGGCATGAGGAACAACTTTGAATATGTGGGTTGCAGAGCTTGGAAACTAGGCACCTTAGAGGAGACTTGTTCAGGTGTTTAAGGCTCTGAGAGGCATAAGCAAAATGAAATGAATAAGGGCAAAATTTTCAAAGTTATAAATGATTCTAGAACTAGGGGCCATAATCTCAAGTTACTGGGGTAGTTTAGACTGACTTGCAGGAAGTTTTATTTTAGCCAGCGAGTTATAAATTACTGGAATAAGTTATCTACATGGGTGGTAGAGGCTGACAGTCTGGGGAAATTCAAGGTTCAGCTGGATAATTACCTAAGGGAGGATGGGAAATGCATAGGTTGTCCATTTCCTTTTTTCTCTTATTAATTATTATTATTATTTATTATTATTAACTTTCTTCTGATTAATTTGTTTTTTTCTTATTATTTTATGTATTTTTTGTTATTTTATTTGATTATTTTTATTTATTTATTTTTATTTTTTTTTATTTTTTGGCTGGTGCAGTATAAGCCATAGGCTTCTTTGCACCATGTGGCCATTACTAATATTGTTCACCCAAAATTTGTCCTTGTAAGAACACTGACTTGCATTGAACCCTTGCCAATGAACATTAATCAGATTTTTTTTTTTTTTTTATGTTTATCGTATATAATCAGGTATTTCTGTTATGCCTATCATTTTTATTACTTTATTTTTGTTTGGTATAGACTTTAAATTGAAAAAACAATCTTTTAACCTGTTTCTTAATATTTTCCCAATTTTCATGTTAATATTCTTTATTTTTTTAATGAGTGGGTGTATTTTATTATTTTTTTCCATGTACTAGTTACTAAAGAAGAAGCTAGTTACTAAGCATTAGTGTTTATAAATTTAAATTACAGAAACAGTATGTTACTTTAAATATATCTATTTTTTTAATGTAGTGGTAGCAGTGATGAGTTGAACTATGACATTGATGCTTTAGAAGGTACTGAAGATATGCCTGGATCTTATCCACAATCTCCTGTTTCGCCTCATCTAAACTGCTCACCACGGCGTTTCCGAGGAAAGAGAGAACGCACTTGGTCTATGACAAAAGCTGGTTGTTCTCGAGAATCTGTATTAAGAACAAGGCAAAGAACAATATATACAGCTGGTCGTCCACCATGGTATGACACACATGGCCAACTAGTAGAGCCTTTTGTAATAGGTAAGGTAATACAGTTTTATTTTAAACAAAACTGTTTTTGATTAATGGTAGCACTTTATTTATAAAATATTTTGCAGGCTCTTAGAATTCTTGATCCACTTGCTGTGCTTTCTGACAAAATGACATACCCATAATGTGGTATAGTACTATGATTCCTCCTTGGGCAAGAATGTAGGTCTTTTCTTATGCTGTTCTGCTTCTGCTTGTTCTTGAGTATGTTGCTCCTTTGTATACCCTTTAAAACCAGTGCTGCCTACTATGATATCTGTGGAGTAGGCATTATTTTCCACACTTGGTAAATCCTAAATGCAACCTGCTTGGAGGCTGTATTTGAAATTTTTCCTAATCCGAGATTTCAGTCTAATGGAAGAAATGCCCACTTCATAATTATTCAAGAGACAGTGAACTCTTTAATGGTTGATTTTGCTGCAGAACTTGGTGAACTGTAGGTTATGATTGGATAAGTATTCTAGATATAAATGAAACTAAAATATTAGGTTGTGTGTGTATGCATTGCAATTGTTTTTCTCTTCATATTGCTTGAAGAGTTTCACATATAAGTAATGCTATTATGTGATCAGAGGGATAATTTAGAGTACATTTGAAGATAATAAAGCACTCAAACCTATGTTAGTTTAATTGTTTTATTTCTGATTTGGAAATATGTACATAATGGAGCGAAACATCTCGTGGTATTTTCTTACTACTTCTTCACTGACAGCTGTTTTGCAATATCTTACTTAGTTGCTCCTCTTGTACAGTTGGTTGAATCACTGCCCTCTCCCACAACAGGTGGAAAAGACTTGAGTTTGAGATACCGCAGCTTGCAGTTAGCTCTCATGCTTAGAGAGGGTCCATGACTCACAGCTGTATGTCAAGGTTGGTACATAGGTGGACTTGTACCAACCTTGACCCACACTGGTTTATGGCATGATACAGGTGTCCTGAAGCTGCAATCCTTGCATTTAGCTAGTCTGTTTGGCCATCCTCCCTGATAATAGATCCCAAATAATCGAAGTGCTGAACCTGCTCAATGTTTCTCCCATCTAAGGTGTGCAGGTTTGCAGGAAATTACCATAGACTTGGTCTTGCCAGAGCTAATGGCCATTCCTCTTTTCACCATAGCTTCCTGCCACACGTTCAGGTTATGTTGAAGATTTCCTGTGACTTGGCTATCAAAGCCACATCATAGGCAAAAGCAAGCTTGAAGATAGTGAAAGGCCTCATCATCCAATTTCCCAACAAGAAAAGTCTGGTATGTATCTTGCAGTCCTTGATAATGTCATTCATGATTATGATGAAGTGATACAGGAGAGAATGTCTCCTTTACTTGTACCTGATGTTGTCAAGAATTCTGACTTCATGTTGCCAGTTCTCACATAATTATGGCATCTCTTATAGTAACTCCTAATGGCAGCTACTAAGCTTCTGCTAACATTTTTCTTTTCCAGCACTCTCCATAACTCACGCCACTGAACTGTCACATGCCTTCTCAAGGTCAAGGTAGCAAAGATTCACTTCTGGATTATACTCAATGAATTTCTCAATTTGCCAGAGCATAAAGATAAGATCTTGTGTACTCCTTCCAGTCTGAACCCACATTGGGCCTCCTCCAGCTGCCTTTCCACCTCTTTCCTCAGCCTTATTTATAGTATTCAAGAATACACCTTCCGTGGAACGCTAAGCAAGGAAATGCTCTGTGATTTTGGCATTCATAGTTCTTACCCTTTTTAAAGATGAGCCCAGTCTGCTGTGGTATCTTCTTACTCTTCCATGCCAGCTGTATTACTCTCAATAGAAGATCTGTTCCTCCATCACCCATATCACTGTCACTGTCACAAAAGATCACATCAAGTTCTTGTGAACTTGATCACTTAGATCATCAAAAGATCATATAGAACATCAAGTTCTTTTGAAGTTAGGTCTTGTGACCTTTTGTGATGGTAATATTGCAAAGAGCTGTCACTAAAGAAGCGATGAGAAAATACCATGAAATGTTTGACTCTATTATTATGTACATATTTCCAAATCAGAAATAAACAATTAAACCAATATAGGTGTGAGTACTTTTTTGTTTCAAATAACACAGTTTATCTACTCACCATACCACTCAAGGAATATCTAATTTAGAGTACAGTTCACTTCAAGATATTTGATTTAGAGCTAGTTCCAGATCTTTGATTCGCCGTACTTGCTGTATGGGCATACTTGCAATTTGCAGCCATATAAACCAAATACCATCTTAGAAAGGGCATGATGGATGTATATTTTATTGGATTAAGTTTTCACTCAGAGTTAAACTTAAATATAATATAAGAGTTGTAGCTTGCTGATATTATCTGTTTCTTGCGTATTGGTAGCGGAAAATAAATGGAGATCTTTATGTGATCACCCATAAATGACAATATTTTTTATTAACATATGAAAAAAAAAAAAAAAAAAATCCGAAGCAGCGCCTTAGACTAATAAACCAGTGTTCCACTTTGAGGCCAACATGCAGAAATGTGCTCACTGAACTTTTATGAGAGCTATTGAATAATTTTGCAATGTTGAGTATTAAGTTCATACAAATTGAATATCCCCCTCTAATATTATAGAAGTTGTGGCTGATTTTCATTAGATACTAGATATTGATAAGATCAGACATTAATTGAACATTCAAATGACTAATATCAAATTAGTGTTTGAGTATAATGATTATACATGTTACAAGCTAAATGGAAACCTTCTGGCCGAAACTGTTGAGAGAGAGTACACTTCTAGTTAAAATTAACAAAATATATTATATATGGACAGACTTGTAATTAATTTGATGAAATTGGTTTTATTATTAATGAATAGGATGAAAGTTAATTTTTTTTTTTTCTGTCCTGTTCAAAAAAATAAATGGAAATTCATCTTTTATTGTCAAAAAATCTTTAAATTTTAAAGAACATGGTTAACATATATGTAACTAGATAAGTATATTCTCATTAGACAAGCACAGCAAAAACTGCTAGTCTAATGTATACCAATGCTAGAAGTATAGTAAATGAATTTGAAGTGTTGGTCAAGACATCAAAGGCAGATATTGTTGGAATAGCAGAGACGTGATGTCACACAGATATAAGGAATGCAGAATTGGAATTTGGGGAGTACAATGTCTACAGAAAGGATAGACAGAATAGAAAGGGAGGAGGTGTTATGCTGTTAATTAAGAAAAACATAAAATCAAAAAGAGGTGCATCCAGTTGATATAGATGAACAGTGCACTGTTGAGTCAGTTTGGTGTGACATAAGCACTGCCAAAGAAAAATAAGAGTGTGTTATAGGCATGACACTCTTATTTTTCTTTGGCAGTGCTTCTCTTTGGCCACTCTATTTCTCTGTACAATGAACAATTGTACAGAGAAATAGTGGGCTAGTAAATTAGAATGTCTTATAATGGGGGATTTTAACTTCCCAGATATTGACTGGAACTTGTGGGTTGGTCACTCACACACTAGTAAGACTTTTGTGGATTTATTGGATGATTGTTTTCTGCAGGAGCATGTTCGAGAGGCAACAAGAGAGGGTAATACTCTTGATCTGGTTATCAGCAGTGATCATTTGTGTATTAAGAATTTGCAGATAAAGGAAACCACTAGGTGGCAGTGATCACAGTGTACTGATGTGGGATTTACTTAAAGATATAATTACCATCAGGGGTAAAGGAAAGGGTTTTTGCTTCTGTAAAGGTGAGTACAGTGGTCTCAGACAGTTTTTAAATTCTGTACAGTGGGATCAACTGATAATGTTACCAACAGTAAAATCTAAGTGGGAAGCATTCAAGGAATTAATCGTGGATGCTACTAAAAGTTTCATACCTATTAAGAAATATTGTTCAAGGTTTAGGCCTAAATTGTTATCAAATGAACTAATGAGACTCGTGACAGAGAAGAAAAATGCATGGGATGCATATAAATTATCAAGCGACTCAGAAACCTATGGCAGATATAAACTAGTCTGTAATCAGGTCACAAAGGAGGTTAGGCAGGCGAAGGCAGATTACGAGAAATCTTTGGCAAAGGATGCTAAGAAAAACAGCAAGGATTTCTTTACTTATATAAACTCTAAAAGGAAGGGGATGAATCCGATTGGTCCACTTGATATCGATGGTTCAACTGTTGATGATCCTGCTCAGATAGCAAACAAACAATGAGTATTTTGCATCTACATTCACACATGAGGAGTTAAGGTTTGAAAATGGCAGAAGGTTATCAAATTGTAGCAGGATGCTTAATGATTTTGTAATAACTGAGAGCAAAGTGGAGGAGAAATTGTTGAAGTTAAACATAAGAAAGGCACCTGGGGTGGATGGGATCTATCTAGTTATATTAAAGGAGGCAGCAAAGCAACTAAGCAAACTCTTAGCCATAATTATGAGAGCATCCTTGGACTCAGGGGAGGTCCCCATTGATTGAAGATGTGCAAATGTATCCCCAATTCACAAAGGGGGATCGAAGGGTGACACGAGTAATTACAGACCTGTTAGTTTAACTTCTGTTCGGGTAAAATAATGGAGTCACTGGTTAAAGATGCAATGGAGGAAGTAATTGTGCAGTCAGATATTAAGTTTTCTGAGCAATGCATGCAGCAATGCAAAACCCCATGACCTGCCCTGGCAGGTCATGGGGTTTTGTCAATGATATATAGGAATTTTGCTAGCAGGGAAAAGGAGGTGATTGTCCCTCTGTATAAGGCAATGGTCAGGCCACGCCTTGAGTACTGCGTACAGGTCTGGAGGCCTCATTTTAGGAAGGATGTAGATTTGCTTGAGCATGTACAGAGATCATCTAGACAAGACTGCAGCAATAATTCAGACACAGCATGGGTTTGTTAAGGGAAAGTCTTGTTTGACAAATTTTACAGGATATTATGATGTGGTTATAAAGGAACTGGATGCAAAAAATAATTTTGATATCATATATTTGGATTTCAGGAAAGCTTTTGACACTGTTGTGCATGGAAGACTATTGTACAGATTGGAGCAGAATGGTATTAAGGGTAAGTTGCTACAATGGATAAAAGGATGGTTGAGTGAGAGAAGACAGAGGGTGGTAATTAATGGGTGCCGCTCTTCGTGGACTAATGTTATTAGTGGATTCCCACAGGGTTTGGTGTTGGGTCCTCTGTTGTTTTGTATATTATACCTGATATACCTTCATCAATGATATTGATGAAGGTATATCAGGCTTAGTGTTGAAGTTTGCAGATGATACAAAGTTTGGCAGGGTTGTTAATGGCAGTGTGCTACTGCAACAGGATCTAGATAATTTGGGCAGATGGGCTAAGAAGTGGCAACTGAAGTTTAACATTGACAAATGCAAAGTACTGCATATGGGTAGAAGTAACCCCAGAGAAACGTACCAACTGTGTGGTACTACACTTAAGGTGGTAGAAAATGAAAAAGACCTGGGAGTAATTGTGCAGTCAGATATGAAGTTTTCTGAGCAATGTAGACAGGCTGCCAGGGCAGGTCATGGGGTTTTGTCAATGATATATAGGAATTTTGCTAGCAGGGAAAAGGAGGTGATTGTCCCTCTGTATAAAGCAATGGTGAGGCCACACCTTGAGTACTGCATACAGGTCTGGAGGCCTCATTTCAGGAAGGATGTAGATTTGCTTGAGCGTGTACAGAGAAGGGCAACAAATTGGTGAGGGGAATGAAGGGATCCTCTTTTCCAAGAGAGGCTTAAGTTCTGCAAATTGCAGCGGCTGGAGACTAGGCACCTGTGCAGTGATCTTGATTGAGGTGTATAAGGCCTTGAATGGATTGAGCACGCTGAATTCTGATGGGATCCTTCCACTTGTTCAGATTACAAACCTAAGGGGGCATAAATTCAAATTAAGAAAAGACAGATGTAGAATAGATGTGCAGAAATTTGCCTTTAGCCAGCAGGTGGTTAATTGCTGGAACAAACTTCCGTCTGGCATTGTGGAAGTTGATAGGTTAAATTAATTTAAGGAGGAACTGGACAGGCATTTGTAAGGAATGGTGTGTTTTTTTTGGCTGATGCTGCATAAAGCTCATACACTTGCTTTCTTGCATCACATGCCACTACTACTACTGGTGAAATGCTGATTAATCTAATAAAAAAAAAGTGTACTTTTTTGGGCCCTGTATTCAACTTTTCATACAAAAGTTGAATACAGGGCTTACAACAAATACATTTGTGGCTAGCTCATAGGACCAAAGTATAGGACAGTGATATGAAACCATTGGTATGTGTCTCTGTGTGTGGGCATTGAAGGTGTCACAGGAAAAAACAGTAAACTTTGCTTTTTGAGCCAAAATTGTAATATGTTTATACTTTCAGAATATTATTTTGTTTTTTTACAAAATAAAAGTAACAAAATTGAAACACTTTATGCTATGCAGCATAAGATCAAATTTGGTTTTTTGTTCTTACTTCCTTTATATACTATTTTTGAAGTTGATGCTGCATAACATTTTTAAAATGGATTCCAAAGTGACATGCAAAGCTCTATTTTATTAACCAATGGTAAAGAATGTGGTAGTCTTCAGAAAAGAGTTTGGCATCATTGGTACAGGGGCATAGAGAACTGTAAAGTTTTCTGATTTAAGTGCAACCACAGTGTGCACCTGTCTTTTTCCTATTATGTCATTAAATGTATAACTCAAATGTTCTTTGCATAATTCTAGAAACTGATCTGAAGCTAAAATTTGGTTAAATTGAACAGAGGAAAATCCAGAATTTTTAGTTGAACTGGAGAAACAAGTTCTATATGGGTTCTTAACACATGTTAACTAATAAAAACATCAGAGAAGAAATGTCTACTTAAGAAGCTGTTGTCCTTTAAAAAATGAAGCAATTCTTTTTATTAGTTGGGATTAAGCATCCCAACTAAATAATAAGTGGGAACTTAAGTTCCCAATTTTGTTTTACTTCATTTCATTAGTCATCATGAAGATAAACACTCGTATCCACCCACCCACGAAAAGAGAATTTTCCTAGCTGTCTATATTTCAATTAGGTGAAGCAGAAAACAAAGAATGTTTCTTGATATGTTACAGAAGATATCTTGGCTTGCTTGTGTGAAGAACTAGCTCATGGAGTTGAGATTATCTCATCAGTGAATTATGGAATAAAGAAAATTCATTAAGATTAATCTGCAAAGGTTAAAAATTAAAGTAAGAAAGGATATTTATGATTAGTGAAGTGTTTTTGAAGCACTTGCTGTATACAGAGGAAGAAGGAAAAACAGGTCACAAAAGGAATGCATTATTAAGAGAAAGAAATTAATGCACAATTAAACTAAATATTATAGACAATTTTTACTTTCAGGATAATACAACTACAGTTGAAATGCTGATGGAGCTGAAGACAAAGACATTTTTTGCAGGCAGAACAACTAACAGTCCTTTTACTGAAAATGGTAAGTGTCATGTAGCAAAATCATATAGTTAAACTGGATTTAAAAAGGGGAAAAAAAAATTGGATTGGAGAAAAAAGTTGTCTATGAAAAGAATCATTATTTTATTTTCATTTCTTCTTTATCAAATTAAAGAGAAAATTCTAGTAATCCACAGTACCTCTTCAAAATTTGACTAGAAATTCTATGAGACTGATGTTAATCATGAACCATACTTGATGCTCCAATAAGAATTTGACCAATCATAGCAATAAAATTATCAAGCAACTGTTTTGAATGTGAATTATAAAAGAAAGTATAAGGAAGAATAAATCATAAACAGTTTGCTAGGAAATGAAATGGTGGATTGAAAAGTTCATTTATCTGTAACATTTAACACAATATTCAGTATGCTGGCATAATATGCAATTGCATGGGATGCAGAATGGCTGATCACTTAAATGTAGCTTAGCTAATGTTTTTTGATTTAATTGAAGAAACTAGAAGATGATTTAACTGAAGAGCTAGAAGATGTAAAGTGAAACAGGACTGATAAAGAAATTGCCATTATGAACATATCTTTAAAATGGTTATTGTGAAGCACGCTATGTATGTTAATCATATGATTAACATACAGTGTGTAACTTCTAAACAACTTCTTATAGCTATTTTTAAATATTTATGCTTTTTTTTTTTTTTTAACTTGTTAGCACCAATATCCCCATTCCCACTGCTGAAGTAATTTTTTCAACGATGAAACTTAGTCTCAATCCTAGTGGAACCTTGAGTATTTTTCGGTAAGAGTGAATGAGTTGGGAACAATAAAAATTGTGTTTAGTGACAGTACATATTAGCCAATAACAAAGGTCATAAAGATGTTTTCATGACTAAGAAGGTTCTTTTGAAGGTTTATGGTTAGTATGAATCTTCAAGGCAGAATGCACTGGTCCCAAAGGAACTAGTTATTGTTGATGACTCTATTGTCAGGGAGACGGGGAATATATACTATGCAAGAAGGATAGGTGGAACAGGACCAGGGTATGTCTGCCAGGGGCAAAAGTTGATGATGTTGTAGAACAATATCATCTTTTAAGGGCACAAAAGGTGATATTGTTCTACACGTTGGAACTAATGACATTACGAGTAAGAAATCTGCAGATTTACTCAAGTACAGGTCAATGTTGAAAAAAAGTCGTGAGTTAGGGTTGAATGTGAAAGTGTCTGCAATTCTGCCCAGACACTTTAGGAGGGAGTATATGGTGAGAGCCTTGTCGATCAATTCGGCTCTGGAGAGATTGTGCAAGGCTCGAAGGGTAGAATTTTTTTTTTTTTTTTCAGCCTGGTCTGTGCTTGTTGACAGTAGAGACTGCTTCTACAGGGATGGGGTACACTTAAATAGAAAGGGTGCAAGAATATTTACTAATGCTATCGAGGCAGTGTTAGGTGGGTCGGAAAACTGCTAGCTTGGGGGGGATACACAGACTAAAAGGTTAACAGTGACCGCAGGCAGAGGCAAAAGTGATTCTTGCACCGCTTCTATTAGAATGAGCAGCAGCCTGGAAAGCAAGGTGATAGAGATTTCCATGACTGCTGGGAGTCATAGTGAAACAAGTAAATACATGGGCTGTGTTAGGGTAACTAAGATTAGGAACAGGTGTATGTATACTTGCATGTACACCAATGCTAGGATTATAGTTAATAATTTTTATGAGTTTGAAGTGCTAGTCAAGATGTCAAAGGCAGATATTGGGATATCAGAGATGTGGTGTCACACAGATATAAGCAGTGCAGAATTGCAGTTTGTGCAGTAAAATGTTTACAGGAAGGATAGACAGGACAGGAAGGGAGGAGGGGTTATGCTATTAGTTAAGAAACACACAAAATCTAAGGAAGTGCATCCAATTGATGTTGGTGGATAATGTAATGTTGAGTCTGTTTGGTGTGACATAAGCACTGGGAAAGGAAAAATGAGAGTAGGTGTGTGTTATAGGCCTAATGAATCTGATGAGTATAATGAGTAATTGTGCAGAGAAATAGTGGGCCAATAAATCAGAATGGGGGATTTTAACTTTCCAGATATTGACTGGAACTTGTGGGTTGGTCACTCACACACTAGCAAGACTTTTATGGATTTATTGGATGACTGTTTTTTGCAGCAACATGTTTGAGGGGCAACCACAGGGAGTAATACTCTTAATCTGATTATCAGCAGTGATTATTCATGCATTAAGAATTTGCAGATAAAGGAACCAATGAGTGACAGTGATCACAATGTACTGATGTGGGAATTACTTAAAGATATAACTACCTTCAAGGCTAAAGGGAAGGGCTTTTGCTTTTTGTGGTGACTACAGGAGTCTCAGACATTCAGTTTATCAGCTCAATTAGCTGATAAACTGAATGAGCATTTTGAATTTACATTCACACATGAGGAGTTATTTAATGAGGGGAGTGCCAGAAGTTTATCAAACTCTAACAGGGAGCTAAGTGATTTTGTAATAACTGAGAGCAAAGTGGAGGAGAAATTGTTGAAGTTAAACATAAAAAAGGCACCTGGGGGCGGACGAGATCTATCCAGTTATATTAAAGGAAGTAAGCAAACCCTTAGGCATAATTATAAGATCTTCCTTGCACTCAGGGGAGGTCCCATGGACTGGAGGTGTGCAAATGTATCACCAATTCACAAAGGGGTTCAAAAGGTGATACAAGTAACTATAGACCTGTTAGTTTAACTTGTGTTCCAGGGAAAATAATGGAATCACTGGTTAAAGAAGCATTGCAGGATCATCTAGACAAGACTGTAGTAATAGTTAAGACACAGCATGGGTTTGTTAAAGAGAGGTCTTGTCTGACCAATTTGATTGGATACTATGATGTGATCACAAAGGAACTGAATGCCAAAACTAATTTTGATATCATATACTTGGATTTCAGGAAAGCTTTTGATATTGTTGCACATGGAAGACTGCTATACAAATTGGAGAGGTATGGCATTAAGGGTAAGTTGCTACAACGGATAAAGGGATGGTTGAGTGGGAGATGGCAGAGAGTGGCAATCAGTGGACACTACTCTTTGTGGACAAATGTCAGTGGAGTTCCCCAGGGTTTGTTGTTGTGCCCATTGTTGTTTTGTATATTTATCAATTATATTGATGAAGGTATATTAGGTTTAATGTCCAAGTTTGCAGATGATACAAAGGTTAGTGTGCTACTTCAAGTGGATCTAGGTAAGTTGGGCAAATAGGCTGAGAAGCGGCAACTGAAGTTTTACATTGACAAATGCAAAGTACTGCATATGGGTAGCAATAACTGAAGAGAAACTTACCAACTGTGTTGTACTACACTCAGGGATGTGGAAAGTGAAAAGGACCTGGGGGTAATTGTGCAGTCAAATATGAAGTTCACTGAGCAGTGCAGATGGGTTGCAAGGGCAGGTCATGGAATCTTGTCAGTGATATATAGGAATTTTGCTAGCAGGGACAGGGAGTTGATTATCCCGTTATAGAAGGCAATGGTCAGCCCACCCCTAGAGGCTGTGTACCGGTCTGGAAGCCTCATTTTAGGAAGGATTTAGAGTTGCTAGTACAAAGAAGGGCAACAAGATTTGTGAGGGGAACAAAAGGGTGCTCTTACCAAGAAAGGCTTAAGTTCTGCAAATTGCAGTGCCTGGAGAGTGGGCACCTGTAAGGCGAGCTGATTGAGGTGTGTAAGACCTTGAATGGGTTGTGGAAGCTGAATTCTGATGGGATTCTTCCTCTTGCTCAGATTAAGAACCTGGGGGGCACAGTTTCAAATTGAGGAAAGAAAGTTGTAGAATAGATGTGCGGAAATTTGCCTTTAGCCAGCGGGTAGTTGCTTATTGGAAGAGACTTCCATCTTTCGTTGTGGAAGTTGATAGCCTAAATAAATTTAAGGTTGAGCTGGACAAGCATTTGGAACAAATGGAGGGGAGAAATGGGCAGTTTTTTTGCTGATGCTGCATAAGCTTGCTTTCTTGCATCGATTGCCTCTTCTAATGTTAATTTTAGTTTCTGAAGATAATCTTATCACCAGTTGCCATAAGGAAAGTGTTTTTCTAGTAGACAGAAAATTACATCATCAGACAGAGGCCTATTATTAGTCATAATTACTAAGAATAAAAAAATATATATTTTATTTATCATGAATATTTGTTTAAAATTAGAAAAATGCTAACATTTAAATGCTGGTGGGGTGCAATGGATCATGTGCTTCAAAACTGCAAAGAACACAGGGAGTTGAACTGCCAAGTTCTAAGGATTAATTTAAACAATGTTTACCAACCTTATTTGGCAAACTTTGTTTAAATTATAAACAAAGACTCAGCTGCTAGGATTTGATAAAATCCCATCAGTATAATTAAGGGCTACTTATTTTTAAGAACTATAGCTGTTAAGAAAATAATAATTCTTGTGCTCTGTATTTGTGAAAAAAGTGCTTCATATGTCCACTTCTTTTGTTCATTTTCCATAGTTTTGGTTTCCTGTTAATTTTGCCCACTTTCCTACATTGAAATTTGGCCATAAAGTAGTCAGGGGAATAAAGCCAGTAACTCGCTTTCAGTTTCTGAAAGCTGAGTTTGAATTACTGGCTTTATTTTCAGTATTAATTCAAAGCAGGTTAATTTCCTAAATTAAAAAAAAAAAAAGTATAAATGTTCATAAAGGGACATGGCATGAGTATACAAATAGCTACTGCCCACCAAACCATGTCCACTTGCATTACTAAAATTAGCCTGCTTGCTGACAGGTTAGAAGGGGGAGAAAGCAATAAATATCGTTTGATTTCTGAACAGATGGTGTTAATAGTAAGATTTCAAATTGTGATTTTTCCCACTCATTAAGAATTTATTTAAAGTTTGTGACTAATATGCTCTTTGAGAAATATTTAAGAGAAACCTCTTAAATATTTCTAAGTAAGTGATACTAATGATCCCCAAACAGGAAATGGTTTTTAAACTTACAGTACTGTGTAAAGATTGGAGTTTGGGAGGAAGAAAAAATTTATCTGTGACATTTGAATTTTGACAGATTGTAATTCAAGGAATATGGATGATGGGAGTTTTTACAAGGAATAGAAGCAGAAGGGATAAATGAAAAGGAAGGAAAATTAGATCATTAGATTTTAAAATTGACTGTGAAACTTGTTTCCTTAGGCTTATGAGAAATGACAGAATTGGAGATTTCTGAAGAAAAGGGACATCAGAAACTTAATATCTTAATAACTTATGTAAAAGAAAGAAGACTGAATCATCAAAGACTGAATCATTGTTTTTTTTATAAACTAAATGATTAACTGAATAACATACTATGCATGAATTAATCACAATAGCCAATGCTGGCACTGCAAAATTGCTTGCATTTATAGCAATATATGAGGTGTGGTAATAAAGTTCCCAGACTGGTGCTTATTCTGGTCATTTTCAATCTGAAAATAAATGGAAGTGGTATGTTGTAGTTCAAACATCCTCCACCAAATGGTGGTACAAAGAATGCCCAGTAAGGTGACAGATTGCAAATAACAACCAATTTTCTTAGGTAGTGTTAACATTCTGTGTCATGATTTTGCAATGGGACAATGAATAAATATCAAATTTTGCTTTTAGCTGAGAAAACCTGCAACAGAAATGAATGAAATATTAAAAACTGTTTACAGTGAGGAAATGTTAAGTGGTAACAATCTGTTTGAATGGTATAAGCGGTTCAATTGATGGGTGTGAGGATGTCCATGATGACCCAAGAAGTAGGCATCCATCAACCTCTCAAAATGAGGACTAATTTGCAAACGTTGAGGAATTTGTGGCATGAGATTGACATTTGACTTTCATAATGATGGCTGATAAGTTGGATATGAATAAGGAGACAATTTGTTAAATTCTGCATGAAGATTTAGGAAAAAAGGTGTGTGCAAAATTTGAGTTGCACATCCTCATGAATGAGCAGAGGCAATGAAGAATGTCATCATGCAAAGACTTTATCCAGACTTGTCAAGACAGTTCTAATTTCCTTGACTGTATTATCACTGGATGTGAATGTTGTGCGTTTCAGTATGGCACAGAGATGAAGCATCAGAGCATGCAGTGGACAATGCTGATCTTTTTTCGACAAATAGGGTGAGGAAAAGGAGTTGTTCTCTTGGTTTAGAAACTAGAAGTGCTGAAAAAGTAAAGAATTTGGAAAACAGAGTACAAAAATGAACTGGGACTGAGGAAGCTAACAATATACAAAAATAATTTTATATAAATAAATAAAAAATAATAAATAACAAAAATAAATAACACTGTATTCAGATATGGGAGGGCAATTTTGGCAAGAGGTCTAATCAAGGGATGACAAACATGCAAAATCTGAATACAGTAAATGAAAAGATGATACATAACCAGGAATTTCATCAGGTGACTACTCCTGACTGTGTATCAGGCACATGGTTTCCAAACTTGTCTATAGTATTAAGTCCACACTTTTAGATCAAATTTCTCTGTTGTATATTTGAATTTTTACATTTTTTTAACCATGTTAATTTAATTACTTTTTACCCCTTCCGCACGGTACAAACATTTGTATTATATTTCACATTACACTTTTTAAAATTTGTTTTAAATTTAAAAATTGCATTATTAACTTAATTTTTTACACTGCGTAGGGACTACCTTGTCTGTTAGTATTATGATACAGGCTGCATATTTGCTCCTCCCCCCTTTTCCTAATACTATAGACAAGTTTGGAAACTCAATGCCTGATACATGGTCAGTAGTAGTCCCCTGATGAAATTCCTGACTACGTAGTAGTAGTGGCATGTGATGCAAGAAAGCAAGTGTATGAGCTTTATGCAGCATCAGCCTAAAAAAAAAAAAAAAAAAAAAAAAAAAAAATCTCACCATTCCTTCCAAATGCCTGTCCAGTTCCTCCTTAAATTTATTTAACCTATCAACTTCCACGACAGATGGAAGTTTGTTCCAGCAATTAACCACCCGCTGGCTAAAGGCAAATTTCTGCACATCTATTCTACATCTGTCTTTTCTTAATTTGAATTTATGCCCCCTTAGATTCGTAATCTGAATAAGTGGAAGGATCCCATCAGAATTCAGTGTGCTCAACCCATTCAAGGCCTTATACACCTCAATCAGATCACCACACAGGTGTCTAGCCTCCAGCTGCTGTAGTTTGCAGAACTTAAGCCTCTCTTGGTAAGAGGATCCTTTCATTCCCCTCACCAATCTTGTTGCCCTTCTCTGTACACGCTCAAGCAAATCTACATCCTTCTTAAAATGAGGCCTCCAGACCTGTACGCAGTATGCAAAGCGTGGCCTGACCATTGCCTTATACAGAGGGACAATCACCTCCTTTTCCCTGCTAGCAAAATTCGTATATATCATTGTCAAAACCCCATGACCTGCCCTGGCAGCCTGTCTGCATTGCTCAGAAAACTTCATATCTGCCTGCACAATTACTCCCAGGTCTTTTTCATTTTCTACCACCTTAAGTGTAGTAACACGCAGTTGGTACATATCTCTGGGGTTACTTCTACCCATATGCAGTACTTTGCATTTGTCAAGGTTAAACTTAAGTTTCCACTTCTTAGCCCATCTGCCCAAATTTTCTAGATCCTGTTGCAGTAGCACACTGCCATTACTGTCATTAACAACCCTGCCAACCTTTGTATCATCTGCAAACTTCAACACTAAGCCTGATATACCTTCATCAATATCATTGATAAATATACAAAATAACAGTGGACCCAACACCATACCCTGTGAGACTCCGCTAATAACATTAGTCCACGAAGAGCAGCATCCATTGATTACCACCCTCTGTCTTTTCCCACTCACCATCCTTTTATCCATTGTAGCAACTTACCCTTAATACCATTCTGTTCCAATTTGTACAATAGTCTTCCATGTGCAACAGTGTCAAAAGCTTTCCTGAAATCCAAGTATATATCAAAATTATTTTTTTGCATCCACATCCGGTTCCTTTGTAACCACATCATAATATCCTATCAAATTTGTCAGACAAGACTTTCCCTTAACAAACCCATGCTGTGTCTGAATTATTGCTGCAGTCTTGTCTAAATGATCCTGCAATGCATCTTTAACCAGTGATTCCATTATTTTACCCGGAAAAGAGGTTAAACTAACTGGTGTGTAATTACTCGTGTCACCCTTCGATCCCCCTTTGTGAATTGGGATACATTTGCACATTTCCAGTCCATGGGGACCTCCTCTGAGTCCAAAGGTGATCTCATAATTATGGCTAAGGGTTTGCTTAGTTGCTTAGCCGCCTCCTTTAATATAACTGGATAGATCCCATCCACCCCAGGTGCCTTTCTTATGTTTAACTTCAACAATTTCTCCTCCACTTTGCTCTTAGTTATTACAAAATCATTAAGCACCCTACTACAATTAGATAACCTTCTGCCATTTTCAAACCTTAACTCCTCATGTGTGAATGTAGATGCAAAATACTCATTGTTTGTTTGCTATCTGAGCAGGATCATCAACGGTCGAACCATCGATGTCAAGTGGACCAATCAGATTCATCCCCTTCCTTTTAGAGTTTATATAAGTAAAGAAATCCTTGCTGTTTTTCTTAGCATCCTTTGCCAAGGATTTCTCGTAATCTGCCTTCGCCTGCCTAACCTCCTTTGTGACCTGATTTCAGACTAGCTATCTGCCATAGGCTTTTGATTCGCTTGATAATTTATATGCATCCCATGCATTTTTCTTCTCTGTCACGAGTCTCATTAGTTCATTTGATAACCATTTAGGCCTAAACCTTGAACAATATTTCTTAATAGGTATGAAACTTTTAGTAGCATCCAAGATTAATTCCTTGAATGCTTCCCACTTAGATTTTACTATTGGTAACATTGTCAGTTGATCCCACTGTACAGAATTTAAAAACTGTCTGAGACCACTGTACTCACCTTTATGGAAGCAAAAACCCTTTCCTTTACCTCTGATGGTAATTATATCTTTAAGTAAATCCCACATCAGTACACTGTGATCACTGCCACCTAATGGTTCCTTTATCTGCAAATTCTTAATATAAGAATGATCACTGCTGATAACCAGATCAAGAGTATTACCCTCTCTGGTTGCCTCTCGAACATGCTGTTGCAGAAAACAATCATCCAATAAATCCAAAAAGTCTTGCTAGCGTGTGAGTGACCAACCGACAAGTTGCAGTCAATATCTGGAAAGTTAAAATCCCCCATTATAAGACATTCTGATTCACTAGCCCACTCTATTTCTCTGTACAATTGTTCGTTGTACTCATTCGAGTCATTAGGCCTATAACACACTCTTACTCTTATTTTTGCTGTTGCAGTGCTTATGTCACACCAAACTGACTCAACGGTGTACTGTTCATCTATATCAACTGGATGCACTTCTTTTGATTTTGTTTTTCTTAATTAACAGCATGACACCTCCTCCCTTCCTATCATGTCTGTCCTTTCTGTAGACATTGTACTCCCCAAATTCCAATTCTGCATTCCTAATATCAGTGTGACACCACGTCTCTGATATCCCAACAATATCCACCTTCGATGTCTTGACCAACACTTCAAATTTATTTACTATACTTCTAGCATTGGTATACATGCACCTATTTCTGTTCCTAGTTACCCTGACACATCCCATACCCACCTGTTTCACGATGACCGCCATCAGTCCCTGAAACCCCCCGGCACCCCTCACTCCAGGTCGCTACTTATTCTAATAAAAGTTGTGCAAGAATCACCTTCACCTGTGCCTGCGGCTACTTTTAACCTTTTAGTCTGTGAATCCCGCCCACCAAGCTAGCAGTTTTTCTGACCCACGTAACACTGCCTCGATAGCATCAGCAAATATTCTTGCACCCTTTCTATTTAAGTGTATCCCTTCCCTGTAGAAGCAGTCTCTCCTTTTAACAAGCACAGACCACTTCGAAAAAAATTCTACCCCTTGAGCTTTGCACATTCCCTCCAGGGCCGGATTGATTGACAAGGCTCTCATCATGTACTCCCTCGTATTGTGTCTGGGCAGAATTGCAGACACTTTCAAATTTAACTCCATCTTTTTTTAAATGTATCATCTTTTCATTTACTGCATTCAGATTTTGCATATTTGCCATCCCTTTATTCGACCTCTTGCTAAAATTGCCCTCCCATATCTGAATACAATGTTATTTCTTTGTTATTTATTTTTTATTTATTTGTATAAAATTATTTTTGTATATTGTTTGCTTCCTCAGTCCCAGTTCATTTTTGTACTAGCTTTTTCAAATTCTTTCACTACTTCACTTCCAGTTTCTACTATCCCTTAAACTTCTCTTAGTTCAGGCACTTTGTGTATTTTTCATTCCCATTTTCACAGACACTTGTTTTATGTTACAAACCACACATTATTTATATCCTTTTTGCTTCCTTTACTGCTGCGCTGCACATTTTGGACCATTAGGCCAACCAGTAGAGTGAAAAAAACTCAACCAAAAAAAAACACCAAATAAATTTGAAAATAATAATTAATAAAATGAAATGAAATAAAATACTGACCATTATGCCCCATCTCGACAGAGGACCACGAGGCCAATAATAGTCATGGAATCGCTGCATTTCAAACACTAAACAAATCCATGCAACGACGGAATGATACTAAGATCAAACCGCCGATGCAATAATTTGCATAGCAGTGGTCCTTATGCAGCGAAAAATAATAAAACAGAAAGCCTAGTACTCGCATGGCCAAACCACACCACTGACAAAACAATAGTTGAACTGAAAATATATAGAAACAAATTAGGCTATAGATGGTGGTACGAATGCAGCGTTAGCACATCGTCACGCTACCCCCATGTAAATCCAATTAATCCAAAATTAGAGAGATAAAAAATATATTATTGGCCTCGTGGTCCTCTGTTGAGATGGGGCATAATGGTCAGTCTATTTTATTTTATTTCATTTCATTTCATTTTATTAATTATTATTTTCAATTTATTTGGTCACGTAATGTTGTTAGTTCACGTTTCCACCTTAGTGAGATTTCACATAATTCGGAAACGGGTGCCTACATGGGGACACCGCTAAATTTCTTTTAATTTGCTTAATTTTCTAAATTATTTTAGGAATGTTGCTTCAACATTACCCTTTTCTTCTTTATCCCCTGCCCCCTATATTTTTCTGTTATTGTTATTTTTGTTATTTTATTTGGTTGGGTTTTTTTTTTTTTTTTTTTTTTCACTCTACTTGGTTGGCCATGCTTGCTGGCAAATATCCTATTTTAGCTTATTATAAGCAACTTGTAGTGGATTGTGCTTTTCTGCTGCCACTGATGTTAGCTTTTTTACTATTTTATCTTATTTATTTTTATATATATATATTTTATTTTATTTTTTTTTTTCTTATTTTTAATATATTTTGATTACATTTTTTCTCTCTATTTAATTTTGATTTTATACATATATAGTAGTAATGACAAATGTTGCAAGAAAGCAAGCTTACCAAGAATTAAATAATTCAACCCATCCACTTCCACAACAACAGGTGAAAGTCTCTTCCAACAATCAACCACCTGCCAACTGAAGGCAAACTTCCACACATCTATCTGGCAACCATGCTTTCTCAACTTGAATTTATGCACCTCCCCCATGTGTGTAGTCTCAACAAGTGGGAGTTCCATTAACATTTTAGCTTACTTAATTCATTCAAGGCTTTAAGCACCTCGATCAGATCTCCCACAGGTGCCTAGTCTCCAGATGCTGCAATTTGCAGAACTAGCCCTTTCTAGGTAAGAGCACCCTTTTGTTCCCTTCACCAATCTGGTTGTCCTCTGCAGCAACCATTCCAGCAGATCTGCATCCTTCCTAAAGTGAGGCCTCCAGACCTGTATACTGTACTCAAGATGTGGGCTAACCATAGCCTTATGCAAAGTGATAATCATCTCCTTATCCCTGCTAGCAGAGTTTCTGTATATTATTGACAAAGTCCCATGAGCTGTCCTGGCAGCATGTCTGCACTGCTTAGAGAATTTCATGTCTGACTGCACAATTACCCCTAGGTCTTTCATTCTCCACTACCCTGAGTTTTTTTTGTTTTTTTTTTTATGAAAACCCCAAACACGAAAGGTATCAAAACCTATAGTACTTAATACCGTGCATGGGTTGGAGGAGAAGTATGGGGGGAGGGGGATGAAACTTTGCTCTAGACTAAACATGGGTTTCACTACCCTGAGTGTAGTACCACGCAGTTGATATGTTACTCTGAGGTTACTGCTACATGCAGTACCTTGCATTTGTCCAAGTTAAACTTCAACTGCCATTTCTCAGCCCATTGACCCAATTTTTATACATTTGGTGCAGTAGCTCATCCTGATTACTGTTGCTAACCACCTTGCCAACCTTTGTATCATCTGTAAACCTAGAGATTAAGCCTAGTATACCTCCATCAGTAACATTGATAAATATTGAAGACAACAGTGGGACCAGCACTGAACCCTGAGGAACTCTACTGATAACATTAATCCACGAAGAGCAGTGCCCATTGATAACCACAGTATTCTGCCACTTAACTATCCCTTTATCCATAGCAGTAACTTGTCCTTAATGCCACATTGTACCAGTTTGTACAGCAGTCTTTTATGTGCAACAGTATCAAAATCCTGACATTGGAGGCAAATTGCTGCTATGGATAAAGGGGTGGTTGAGGAGGAGAAGACAGAGTGGTAATCAATGGACACTGCTCATCGTGGACTGATGTTATTAGTGGAGTCCCTCAGGGCTCAGTGTTGGGTCCATTATTGTTTTCTGTATTTATAAATGATATTGATGATGGTATATCGGGCTTAATGTCCAAGTTTGCAGACGATACAAAGGTTGGCAGTGTTGTCAAGGACACTACTGACACTATGCTGCTGCAACAGGATCTGGAAAGGTTGAGCAGATGGGCTGAGAGGTGGCAAATGAAGTTTAACATTGACAAATGTAAAGTACTACACATGGGGAAACAGCAACCCCAGAGCAACGTATCAACTCTGTGGTACTACACTGACAGTGGCAGAGAATGAAAGGAACTTGGGGGTGGTTGTGCAGGCAGATATGAAGTTCTCTGAGCAGTGCAGACAAGCTGCAAGAGTAGCTCATGGAGTATTGTCAATGATATACAGGAATTTTTCCAGCAGGGATAAGGAGGTGATTATTCCATTGTATAAGGCGATGGTCAGGCCACACCTAGAGTACTGTATACAGGTCTGGAGGCCTCATTTCAAGAAGGATGTAGAGCTGCTGGAACGAGTACAGAGAAGGGCAACAAGATTAGTGAATGGAACAAAGGGGTGCTCTTACGAAGAAAGGCTTAAGTTTTGCAAATTACAGTGTCTGGAGACTAGGCACCAGCGAGGTGATCTGATAGAGGTGTATAAAGCCTTGAATGGTTTAAGCATGCTCAATGCTGATGGGATTCTTCCTCTAGCTCAGAAAAATCACCTGAGAGGGCATAAATTCAAATTGAGGAAAGACAGATGTAGGATAGACGTGCGGAAATTTGCCTTTAGCCAGCGGGTGGTTGGTTGGTGGAACAGACTTCCATCCCTTGTGGTGGAGGTTGATAGCCTAAATAAGTTTAAGGCTCAGCTGGACAGGTATTTTGAACGAACAGAGGGGTGAAGTGGAAGTGGGTTTTTTTTTTTTTTTGGCTGATGCTGCATAAGCTTGCTTTCTTGCATCAAATGCCTCTACTAATGCTGATGCTAATGCTAAAGATCCTTCCTGAAATCCTAGTATATGGTGTCAAAAAAAAAAAAATTTTTTTTTTTTTTTCATTCAGTTCCTTTGTCATTGCATCATAGTAACTTATCAGATTGATTAGACAAGACTGCCCCTTAACAAATCCATACTGTGATTGCAGTATAATTGCATAGGTCCTGCTTTACTTTTTTTTTCACCAGTGATTCTATTATTTTTCCTGGAACAGATGTTAAGCTAACAGGTCTGTAAGGTTTTACCTATGTGGAAGTTCTCCTTTTACCAGTGAGTAAGTGGTTGTATTTCCACCCAGTGTTGTGGAAATGGATAGTTAGAATAAATTTTAAAAATTTGACAAATTATTAGAAGAGATGGGCAAACAAAATGGGTATTTTTTGTTATTATTGTTTTTTTGATTGATACCATGTAATTGCATTGGCTGATGCTATATAAGTTTGCTTCCTTGCATCAAATCCCAGTTTTGGTGCCATTATTTGTTTGGTTCACTTTTGATGTTAAATTGGAATTTGGTGCTTTCCCCAAATTTTTCACTTATTTGCATACCTTTGGAGAAAATTGCATGGATGTATGAAAAACTCCTAGGTGTTTAGTTAATTATGAAATAGTTGCCATGTATTCTTTGGAGGAAGTGAAAGTTCAGACCATAACATCATTAATAATGAGAGAGTTGCAACAAAGTTTTTTTTTTTTTTTTTTTTTTTTTTTTTTTGCCATTATGTGATGAGTAAAAGCCTTGTTATTCACCAACATTTTGTTTAGTAAACACTTGTGAATTTGTTTTTAATGTATGCAATAAAATATTTTTTTCCAAAAATTTTACTTCTAAAATGTAATTGTTTTATGGTCTGATGCATTTTATCTTATGAAAAATATGGAATTAAGTTGAACAAAATGACTTCAGTGTGTGTTTTTTATTGTTATTATTAAGTTTGAAATTATCTGTGGTTGGCCTATCATGAAATTGTGATCTGAATATCTAATAGCTTCATTTCATCTCGGATAAAATAAAAATATTTATTAATTTTGACACATAATTAATAAAAATTGATAGTGCCTGTAAATAGGACTAATTATGTATAACATAACACAGAAATCAAACTTGTTTAAGACAAAAATTGTTGATATATTAGATTTTTAAGTTGTATTCTTTTTATGTCTAATAGGTATTTGTGGTGGAAGCGCCTCTGGTAAAACCACTGTAGCAAAGAAAATCATAGCAGCTCTGGATGTGCCCTGGGTAACTTTGCTCAGTATGGATTGCTTTTACAAGGTATGCTTGTAAAATATCAGGGAGGTATGGCATATTTTGCTTGTAGATTAAGCACAATAGTCAGTATTGGTGTTTCTTTGTTTGCTAAAAGTATGTTGCAAAACTAGTATATTTCTTATGGAATGTGCTCTGTCTTTATTGAATTGTTCAAATCAGTGAAAAAAAATGTTTTTGTAAAATTTTATTTTTGTTTGTTTATATTCTTATGGTTATCTTAGTGCAGTTTTTCCAACTACTTTATTGGTTTTGTTTTCCAATTTAAAAAAAAATGTAGGGGCATAAGTATTATATGACGTGAACATATAATATGAAAACTAAACATGCAAACTGGGTATCATAGTTTGTGTTCCTGAGAATAATTACCCAAATATCAAATTACCGTATTTCCCCATGTATAAGACGCACCTTAATTTTGGGGCCTGAAATTTGAAAAAAAATGTATTACATAAAGTTATACTGTAGTTTTTAGTGTTTTGCACCAACCTTGCGTAAAAATAAAAATAAAAACACCAAGGAAACTGAACTTTTGATAACTATGTTTATAATAAATTACAATACCCTGTATTTACAATAAATTTAACTTTACAATAAACTATACATATGGATTATTAAAATCTGCTACATTACAATCAATAAAATGCATTAAAATATACTAGATTAAAAGCGATAAAAATCGTAGCTTTCAAAGGCTCCAGCCTTCTTCTTCAGCGGTGTTTTCTTGTTCTGCAGTACATCTTTAAATATCAGTAGGTTAATGGTACTCCTCACGTGTTTTCATTCACACGTGTTCCGTTCTCTTGCGTTGTGGAACCGGAAGTGGCTCGAGCGGAAGTCATACGGAACCGTTCATCCCTTCTGAGGATAGTGGTCTCAAAGATGGGATGAATCCGCGTACCTCTATCTCTATTAATGTTAATTGTAGAACAAATCCGCAAACTCTCGAGCCACTTACGGTCCCAGAACTTATGCGCCCGATCGGTGATGATAGCATCACCGATCGGGCGCATAAGAAGATGAACGAGTATTTAACATTACCAAGTGGTATCAAAAGAAGATCCTTAATATATGGATCGAAAAATTACATAACAATTTATACCACATTAGGAGAGGTAAAAGGCAGTGCTTGGATAAGATAAATGACAAGTTGACTCCGATACACTTAGCAGGAGTGGTTAGTGTGGTAGCAGCTAAAGCAAAACAAATTTCGGACAGTTATAGACGGAGACAAATGGGGAAGTTTGACAAGCTTAGAGAACAAACCAAGCTTAGGGGCAATAGTGATAGCACCACCAAGGATTTTGTGGTGAATATGAGCAATAAACAATTAACTAAAGAGCAATTGGAGGTTCTAAATTTAGGACCGAAATTTGCCATGGTACTGCCCAGATTACCCGTTGCAGAAGTAGCAATGGGCGTGGAAAGGGCTATAAACAAACTTCCCGAAGCTACAGCTAATGAAGTTCGAGTAAAAGTAGCAGCGATCCTAAGTCAAGCTAAAGATGCCCCCTCCAATCTTAATGTGAAGCAAAAATTAGCGCTAAGAAGCCTTAAACAAGATGATAGCATCGTAGTCCTACCCGCGGACAAGGGCAGAGCAACTGTGGTTCTTGATAAGGAAGCATATAGAATTAAAGCGTTGGGTTTATTGGAAGATCAGATGACTTATAAAGTTATTCAGAAAAGTCCACTTCTTAGTTTGGAACGGCAAGTGAACAGAATGGTGCAGGGTTGGCTTAAGTCTAACAAAATTTCTAAGGAACAATATTGGATGTTGCACGCTACAGGTAGCCAAATGCCAAAATTTTATGGCTTGCCTAAAATTCACAAAGTAGATGTTCCACTTAGACCCATAGTCCCATTTATAGGCAGTCCAACCTATGCACTTTCTGGTTTCTTAGCCAAATTATTATCCCCATTAGTGGGACTTTCAGAATACAGTATTAAAGATAGTAAAGAATTTGTGCAGTTTATTAGAAGCCAACCCATAGAAGAGAATGAAATCATGATCTCTTTCGACGTGAAATCGCTATTTACATGTATTCCGATTGAGCATGGGGTGTGGTGTGCACACATGACGTTACAGAGGGACACCACCCTAAATACTAGAACGCAGCTAAAGCTGGAGGATATTGAGAAAGGAATAGAGTTATGCCTCTCAAGCACCACTATGGTGTTTGACAATACTATGTATAAGCAGGTTAATGGTACAGCCATGGGCTCCCCCATTAGCGCAATTATAGCTAATTTAGCTATGGAGGAGCTCGAGGCCAGAATATTTAATGCTAGTATTCTCCCTATGCGCCCCTGGAAAAGGTATGTGGATGATACGTTTTCAATTATTCGGAAGGGGAGTGAAGATCAGGTGTTGAACATCTTAAATGACTTCTCCCCATTCATACAATTTACATCGGAGGTGGAAGAAGGAGGGGTTTTGCCGTTCCTAGATGTGTTGGTCTGTAGGGAAGATCGACAGCTAAAGACTAGGGTATATAGGAAGTCCATGTGTAAAGGGCAGTATTCGCATTACAGCTCAGCTCAGACCAACCATCATAGGAACAGTGTGATAAGAACTTTAGTTGATAGAGCAAAATCGCATTGCAGTACCTCCGATGATAGAAAGTTAGAGTATGAACGGGTCACGACGGATCTTGCAAAATGTGGTTCCCCCAGAGGATTATAGAGAAATATGTTAAAGGAAATCGGAGGAGAGGCGAGCATTTTACACCAATAGCCACTGCATACATTCCCTACTATCCGGGTTTGACTGATCATATAGCTAGAATACTAAGAAAGTACCAGACACGTTGTGTGCAGCTTCCAGGGCGGAGGCTGCACACAATCGTGTCTCAGGTTAAAGAGAACACAAGTGGGGTCGTATATAGCATTAGATGCCCGGATTGTGGGGAATGTTATGTAGGGGAAACAAAACGCCGTCTTAAAGATCATCTGGGGGAACACACTAAGGCAATAAGAAATGCAGAATATGGCAAGTCCGCCGTGGCCGAGCATTTTTGGGAGAAGCAACACCAGATCTCCCCGGACGATGCTATCATCACCGATCGGGCGCATAAGTTCTGGGACCGTAAGTGGCTCGAGAGTTTGCGGATTTGTTCTACAATTAACATTGATAGAGGTACGCGGATTCATCCCATCTTTGAGACCACTATCCTCAGAAGGGATGAACGGTTCCGTATGACTTCCGCTCGAGCCACTTCCGGTTCCACAACGCAAGAGAACGGAACACGTGTGAATGAAAACACGTGAGGAGTACCATTAACCTACTGATATTTAAAGATGTACTGCAGAACAAGAAAACACCGCTGAAGAAGAAGGCTGGAGCCTTTGAAAGCTACGATTTTTATCGCTTTTAATCTAGTATATTTTAATGCATTTTATTGATTGTAATGTAGCAGATTTTAATAATCCATATGTAT
This sequence comes from Mastigoproctus giganteus, assembly GCF_048544385.1. Taxonomy (NCBI): domain Eukaryota; kingdom Metazoa; phylum Arthropoda; class Arachnida; order Uropygi; family Thelyphonidae; genus Mastigoproctus; species Mastigoproctus giganteus. The sequence continues at coordinate 30,957,323 of NC_143578.1, read as the reverse complement.
AGTTTATTGTAAAGTTAAATTTATTGTAAATACAGGGTATTGTAATTTATTATAAACATAGTTATCAAAAGTTCAGTTTCCTTGGTGTTTTTATTTTTATTTCTACGCAAGGTTGGTGCAAAACACTAAAAACTACAGTACGAATATACCCAACCTCAGAGGCCTGTTTGAAGAATTACATAAAGTTATTGAACTCAAGTTTTATTCATCATAAAATTCATACAACTCCTCATCACTGTAAAAACTCCCATCCATTAGCTTGTCCTCATCTGTGTCTGATGACGAATCAATGTTGTCATATATTGCCTCGTCCTCAGTTCCATCTATGACATCTGAAATGCCACACTTTTAAAATGACTTGACAACCATCTCAATCTTGATATTATCCCAGGATCTTTTCACCCAGGTACAAACTTCTCCTATAGTTGGTTTCTTCACTCTTCCTGCTGGTGTCAAATTGTCCCCAGAAGACTTCATCCATTGGTTCCATTCAACTCTCATGGCAGCTTTGAAGGGTTTGTTAATGCTGACATAAAGTGGTTGGAGCTGGGATGTCAAGCCTCCAGGTATGACGGGAAGTTTTGTTTTTTGCTCTGCAGCAATCTTCTTTGCATTTTTTGTTATGTGTGCCCTGAACTGATCAAGCACCAATAGGGCAGGTTTGCATAAGAGCCCACCTGGTCTCCTGCTCCAAACTTTTTCAAACCAGATCTTCATCTCATCCTGATCCTTCCAACCTTTGTCATGAACGTGGACAATCACTCCTTGAGGAATGTCTTCTTTTGGCATTGTTTTGCGTTTGAAAATCAGCATAGGAGGCAGCTTGGTTCCGTCGGCACAACAACTGTATAATGGCTCTTTTCACGTCCAGTTGTCTTCACAGTTACAGTTTTCATCCCCTTCTTATCAACAGTTCTGTTACTTGGGACATCAAATTGAAGGGGGACTTCGTCCATATTTGCAATCTGTCCCAACTCAAACTGATGTCTTCCAACATTGAATGACAAAACGATGAAATTCAAGGACCTTCTGCTCATAGCTTTCAGGCATCTTTTGGGCAAGTTTGGTGTGTGTACACATGCTTAGTCCATTCCGTTTCACAAACCTGAAGCACCAATTGTGTTCTACTTTGAAATCAGTAACTTCTTTTTCATCAGCAATTCTTCTTGCCTCATGCTGAACCATCTTTGTGGACACAGGAATTCCAATTGCCCTTTGCTCTTCAATCCATATCTTCAATTCCCTCTCTAAATCAGGCCATTTTGCTGACTTGCCTCTCATGGCCTTCTTCTGCCGTGGCGTTTTCAGTAGGGTTTCTTCTTCCTGTAGCCAGTCTCGGATTGTTTTCTCAGTTGGAGGAGGACAAACTTACGTTCAGCAGCACGATTTCCATTCACTTTTGCAAACTGGATCACTTTTAACTTGAATTCAACACTGTATGAAAATTTTTTCTGAGCCATTTCTGGGCAGAACATGGCAAAACATAACCTAATATACCGGTAACAAGTGCGAAACAATGAGTGCAAAGACAACAAGTGCGTAAAAGTGGGAAATGCAAGTAAAAAAAAAATCTACAACCACTGTATAAGACGCACCCAGTTTTTAGACCCCAAATTTTTCAAAAAAAGGTATGTCTTATACATGGGGAAATACGGTATGTGGTGGCTGTTATATTAGCGAATATTCAATATTAAGTTTGGTTATATGTAAAAATTGGTTCAGCAAATGTGGAACCAAGGAAAAGAGCAGAATAAAACAATATTCCAACAAGTTTTTCTTTCACCATGGCAAAATGCAGGCATATTTGCGAAAGTTAATAACTTGAAAGGAGCTGATATTTACCAGATCTCAATTTTCATATTCTTAATGGAATCAGCTCAAGGTTGAAGCAATTTTGCATCGATCAGAGTAAGTAATTATACATACTAATTACATTATCAGCAATCTTAAGTAATTAGTGTTGTGTGTACTGTAGATCAAGTCACCATTTAATTTTCTTCATGGTCTGTATTAGAAAAAATAAATCATCCTAGTCCAGATCCCTTGTTGGCTTGAAATTAATAAAACTTGAAATAAATATTATAAAAAATTATTTCCTTTCTTTAATTATAAAAGAACATACAGATTTAATATTTATAATTATATTATAGATATATATGTTACTGCAAAAGCTCAATTTGGATTTTGAAGCAAATGGATAAAAGTCTGAAATTTCAATAAAAATCAGAAAGGAAACTATTTAAGATGCATATAAATTATCAGGGGATACAGAAACCTATAGACATAAACTAGTCTGCAGTAGTCACAGGAGGGCTGAGACAAGCTAAGATATTACAAGAAGTCTCTGGCAAAGAGTGCAAAGAAAAGTAGCAAGGACTTCCTTACTTATTTAAACACTAGAAGAAAGGGGGAAAATCACATCGGTGTACCAATGAATGGTATAAATGTAAATTCAATTTATATATTCAGTTTGTCAGTAACCTGAAAAATTGAGGGATAATTTGCATCTACATTCACACATGAGGAATTTTTAGAGATGGGATGACTGAACTATATCACATTACAGTCAGCTAATTGATTTTGTGATAGAGAAAGGGACAAGAGGTTGCTGAGGCTGATCATGAATAAGGTATGTAGGATGGATGGGATTGATCCAATTATATTAAGAGCAGTAGCAAAAGGGGTAAGCAAACCTTGAGTCATAATTGTGAGATCATCCTTGGATTCAGGGAAGGTTCCTGTGAACTGGAAATGTGTGCATGTATCCCCAATTCATAAAGGGGGATCAAAGGGTGAAGTGAATAATTACAGACCCATAAGCTTGACATCAATTCCATGGAAAATAATGGAGTCACCGGTTAAAGAAGTAACTGAACCATCTAGACATCATATATTTATTTCAGAAAAGATTTTGATACTGTTTCACATAATGCTGCTGCATAAATTGGAGCAGTGTGGCATTAAGGCAAGTTACTGCTATAGATAAAGGTGTGGTTGAATTGGAAAAGACAGAGTGGTTATCAACTGGCACTGCTCTTCTTGGATTAATGTTATTAGTGGACTCTTCCAGTTTTCAATGCTAGTCCCATTGTTATTTTCAGTATTTATTAATGATAATAATTATAGCATATTAGGTTAATATCTAAGTTTTCAGATAACATAAAGGTTGGCTAGGTGTGTTAATGATAGTAATCAATTTATGCTACTGCAACAAGATCTAGAAAAATTAGGCAGGTGGGCTGAAAAGTGACAGTTGAAGTTATCTGGGCAGTGCAGTAAGGCTGCTAAGAACAGCTTATGGGATTTTGTCAGCAGGGATGAGGAGTTGATTATCCTGTTGTGTAACATGATGGTTAGGTTCACAGTCTTAAATACTGTGTACAGGTCTGGTGGCCTCATTTTACAAAGTATGTGGATATGTTGGTGCAGGAAAGAGCAGTATGATTAGCGAGGGGAACAAAAGGAGTACTCTTACCAAGAGAGACTTCAATTTATTTAAATTGTAGCATCTGGAAACTCTGCACCTGCAAGGAGATCTGATTGAGATGTTTAAAGCAATGAATGTATTGAGTAAGCAAAATGCTGATGGCATTCTTACTTTTGCTCAACCAAAATACATGTGGTGAGCAGAAATTAAATTGAGGAAGGATGATTGCAGGACAGATGTGCAGAAATTCTTTCAGGCAGAGGGTGGTTGATCATTGGAACAAATATTCATCTGGTGTAGTGGAAGTGGGTAGTTTAAATAAATTTGAGGAAGAATTAGATTACTATCAAATTATTAGAAGGAATGGACCAGTGATGTGAGAAGTTTTTTATTTGCTGATGCTGTAAGCTTGCTTCTTTGCATCATTTGCCACTACTAATACTAATTTTCATTATCAGGTTTAAGTACTATATATTAGGTGATCCAAATATAATGAATATGCTACCCAGGAAATTACATGTGGATAGGAGATATTTGCCTGTGCCCTTATTTAAAAAGTGAATAAAACAGCAAGTTATCATTGCTTGCCTTTATGCACTATCCGATTATTATTTTTCTGATTTTTAAACAGAGGCATAGAGAGGATATATTTCTTATAAAATTTTTGTAAAAGAATAAGAGAAGTTTACCTCAATATGATACGTAGAACACTGCTGAATGATACTCTCCAGAAATTAAACCAAATATAACATTATATATTTTCGTTAAATTCTTTTAATTAATTTTTTACTTTATTTTTAATTGCATTCAATCGATTTTTAATTGTTTTCAATTTATTTTTTACTGTAATGTAATATTTTCGATTTTTGTAATTGTTTTCAATTCAATTTTTACTATAATATTATATTCAGTTTAATTTCTGGAGAGTATCATTCGGAAGTGTTCTACGTATCATATTGAGGTAAACTTCTCTTATTCTTTTACAAATATTGAAATCAACAGAATGTATTGGGCAAGGCCATGGTGTGGTAGGATTTATTTCATATTTTTGTATCTCTTCTGTCTGTTACCTATTCACTTTATTCTGAATAGAATGTATTACCATGACAGTCTTGCAGGCAGGGGTGTCCAGTATATCCCCCTATATCCTTGTCTAAAGTTGGAAAAGTGAATTAACCGTTTTTCTCTGTGGTCTTTTTGATGGTTAGGTTAAAGAGTATTGGTGAGAGTGCATCTCCTTGTCTACTATTAATGTTAAATGGCACAGATTTTCATTCTCTTAACCATTGCAGTTCCCCTCGTTTCCATTACACATATTTCAATCAGATTGCTTAGTTTCTGTAGTATTTCAGATTTTTTTTTTTTTTTTAGTGTATTCTGGACTCCTTTTCTATGTATGTCATCATACAGAGAAAAGGAGTCCAGTTTTTTTCTCTCCTATTTATCTTAATGTGAATATTTGGTCAAATGTTGATCTTCCTGCTCTGATTTCTGCTTTGCATTCTCCAATATTATCCTCCATAAATGGCGTTATTTGTTTCAGTATCAGGCTGGACAGAATTTTATATCCTATTGGTAGAAATGATATTCCTCTATAGTTCTCACATTATTTATTATTATTTCCCTTTTTGTGTATTAGGATTTAATAGCTAATTTTGTGCATGTGTAGGAGACTTTTCTTGTAGTGTTTTTTTTTTTTTTTTTTTTTTTTTTTTGCATCAATATAACTCATTATCTGCTATTTTTTAAATTTTGCTCACAGGTGCTCAATGAAGAGGAACATAAACTAGCACGAATAAATGAATACAATTTTGATCATCCAGATGCCTTTGATTTTGATCTACTTGTTGAAACATTGAGAAAATTAAAAGAAGGAAGGAGGGTAGAAGTTCCTATTTATAACTTTATTACACATGCAAGAGAAAAAAGAATGGTAGGATGCTTTGATTTTTTTTGTGATAACTTTTTTAATAAGTGTTTTTTTATTAATAATAGTTAGGATGTCTACCAGATGTATTAATAGTTTTATTAATATTTCTGTGGTAGAGATTTGTAATAAACTAAACTTGAGTGCAGCATTGTTTGCCATCAGCAGTTATAGGATGGTGGCATAAAATTTGAGGCAAAATTTATAACGTATGAACATATGATTTACAAATCTCCATTTTGCAAACTTTTGCTGAACTTCAGTAATTCTACAAGATGCAGTCTTTTGGTAGTAAAATGAATGATAATGATATGTTCATTATCTGTGTATTAGTAGAATTTTTGTAATTATTTTGTATTGTTACATAATTATATTTATTCCAATACTTCTTTGTAGCTCATTATTTTTTCTGACCAAGTTTTAAACTTAATGTTTTTCTGACAAGACAAAAAGCTGTCATACAACTTGTTTTGAGACTAGAATGTATCAGTGGCAAAAAGGGCAACAAAATCAGTTTGTCTGCATATTGTGATTACTGTTATGTGTCAGAAAATCAGTAATGATCAGTCTGAAATCCTTACTGGTCAGAGGAAATTAACAAAAAAAAAAGTCAGTCATGAAACAGTCTTCCAGAAAGGTTTTTCAGTTCAGTTCTTACGTGCTATGCAAAGAGCAACATTAGTGTTATTCGGATGTATGAGTGCTTTTATCTTGAATTGATGTTCCAGTGCATGCTGGAATGATTTAAATTTTATAACTATAAAGTGTAAACATTAAACATGATATTAACATTTAATGTACTTTGAATTGTCCTACAGAAACTAGCTTGTACCATTAGTATGACTCCAAGAAGATGAGTATTTAACTTTTTTTTTTTTTTTTTTCTGGTTTTCTTCTTTTTGTATTAATATTCAGCTGTTTCAATGAACTCTTTGTAGATTTTCATAGGAAACACACCAGATCCACTGCATTAATAACAAGGTTCTTAATGTCTTGTAATATTTTGGCCATAAATGCTCATTTGCAGTTTGACTGTACACCTATCTTGCTTTGTTGACTTGTAACTTGCTAACTTCCTCATCTTGTATAAATTGTTGATTCATAGTTATGTTTATTTTAAAAATTTTATTTTTTGCAACTTATGTACCTTTTTTTATGTAGTTAGAGCCTTCTATTGATGATAAATTTATATAGTTGACTTGTTTAGAATCTTGTAAATCATATATTACATCATTAAAGTTGGTTTTTTTTTTTTTTTTTTTCCTTTCCCAGAAAACCATGTATGGAGCTAATGTAATAATTTTTGAAGGAATACTAGTGTTCAGTCATAAGAAGTTGGTTGAGGTAAGTTAACATGAGTTTCAACTTAAGAAATTAATACAGTGGATTCCGGTTATTTGGGCCACCGGTTAATCGGGGCAGCTGTTTATTTGGGGCAAATCTTAAAAAACAAAACCCAATCGAGAAAATAGCCAGGATTTACTTTGTTTAATTGGGACAAAATGCCGTTTAATCGGGGCAGAAGACCGCAGCACTGAAGATTACCCTATGATTGTCCCCAACCGTACCACGTAGTTCGGTCGAATTTCTGGAGATCACAACCATAAAACAATTAGCAGTGACCTGTTTATTGCTAAAATATGAATTTGCCCAACCTCAGAGGCTTTTTCAGGATATGTTTATTGGGCTTTTGTGTTAGTGAAATCTATCATAAACTGATAGTAAACTCGATCTTATTGAATTTGCGATAATACCGACAGCTGGAATTCTGTGGGTTATTATAGTGAAATGTGTTTACACTTCTATGGAATCTTCACTCATATAAAAAATAATAATTTTCAGGCTCTTCTCTTCATTCCTATTTTTAAAGCTGCGTAATTTGTTACTCCGTTCTCACTTGCGCGTATTGTGTTACTTCCAATTTGTGTGTGCGCTGTGTTTTTTGTTATTGATTGCTTATCTTTTTACTGTTTTAAATATTAACCCCCACCCACAAATGACATTGAACAGAAATGTCAACTAGTTTAGTTAGTATGTACATACGTATTAATTATTCCGATTATCACGTATATTCTTCGGAATTTCACGTATCATTTAATTTTTTTAATTGGTAAGGTAATAAAGGGTAAATTTGTACTTAATATATCTTTACTTTTATAGCCTATGGATAATATTCCTCCTATTTTCGCTAATTAGAATCGCTGTTTAATAGAATTGAAATTCAATTCACAAACATGATCACAATGACTGGCGCTTATTACACATCGTATAGCGAACGGTACTTTACAGTGGTGACTCCATCGTAACGTGATTTGATTGAACAGTGAACCAATTGTAAAGGGGGGGGAGTACATTGTATTTTTAACTATACGTGAAACTTTGGATAATTGGGGCAGCCGCTTAATCGGGCCAAAATGCACTAGTCCCGATGTGTCCCAAATAACCGGAATCGACTGTATAAGAAATTTAGCCCTAATTAACCTTGAATTTAAGACAGGAAATTACTCTTGTTTTTATACTTGCTCTTCAACTACATATTTCAAAATTTTCTAAAATTCAGAAAATTGATTTCAAATGATGGCATATTGTTAAACTGCAGTAATTCTTAATGGCCTCTTTAGTCAAAATGTGTAGGTCAGGAATGTGGTGTGGAATTCCTCCTGTAAGTTTTTTCAGGTTAAGCCTATGTAGTGTACAAATTGACTGGTAAAAACACTTGTACAAGCATGATACAGTGAAACCTCCATATAGTGGACAGTAATGGGATGATATACTTTTCCCTTTTAGTATTAATAGTGGCATTAATTAACATATAAGTTTGTGCTATAGCATCATGTTTATACTTAGCCAACTACTAAGTAGTTACAAATTGGCATCATTTAAGTATATCTCATATTCTGAATGCCTTCACAACGAGTTTCAATGATATTGCACTACCTCGAATAAGTAACAGTTCACCAATGGAGAAGACTACTGTTACTTATTCTTGGCAGATACCACCACCCAGACTGCACCATTTCAGAGCTTATTGGCTCTTCATTGGTAGGTGGGCAGGTACCCTGGCGTTGCAACGATGACAACCTAGTTGTGAAGTATAACTCCACAATACGAGAGATGCCCGATGGTGTACAGTAATTGAGAATTACATAATTTGTTTGGGGCAGTAGCCTGAGGTTACAAAGAAGTTAACTAACGTATAGGTTTGGTGCTATAGCATCATGTTTATACGTAATCATCTACCTATATGTTAGTTAACTTCTTCGTAACCTGAGGCTATTGCCCTAAACAAATTATGTAGTGGCATTAATTTAGTATTAATAGTGGCATTAATCCATATTGTAAGAAAGCAAGTGTATGCAGCATCATCCAAAAAAAAAAAAAATCCTCAATACTTCCCATATCACCTGTCCATCCCTTCCAACAGTTTGTCTAGTTCCTTGAATTTATTCAAACTGCCTACTTCTACAACATCAGATGGTAGTTTGTTTCAACAATCAACTACCTGCTGGCTGACAAATTTTCACACATCTATCCTGAAGCACCTTCCTCAGTTTGAATTTATGTCCCCTCATGTCCATAGTCCTGAGCAAGAGGAAGGATTCCATCAGAATTAATGCTGATGGAATCCTTTGTTAATATGTTTAATGTTCTGAATGTATTGAGCTTACCTAATCCATTAGAGCCTTAAACACCTTGATCAGATTCTTAGCAGGTGTCTAATCCCCAGACTAAATTTACAGAACTAAAACATTTCTTGGTAAGAGCATCCTTTTGTTCTCCTCGCCAATCTTGTTGCTCTTTTCTAAACCTATTCAAACAGATCCACAACATTTTCACAGATGGTTAAAGACCTGTATGCAGTATAAAGATGTGGGCTGACCATTGCCTTTTAGCATTAGTAGAGGCATATGATGCAAGAAAGCAAGCTTATGCAGCATCAGCCAAAAAAAAAAAAAAAAAAAAACCTTTCACTTCACCCCTCCATTCGTTCAAAATACCTGTCCAGCTGAGCCTTAAATTTATTTAGGCTAACTTCCACAACAAGGGATGGAAGTCTGTTCCACCAACCAACTACCCGCTGGCTAAAGGCAAATTTCCACACATCTATCCTACATCTGTCCTTCCTCAATTTGAATTTATGCCCTCTCAAGTGATTATTCTGAGCAAGAGGCAGTATCCCATCAGCATTGAGCATGCTCAAACCATTCAAGGCTTTGTACACCTCTGTCAGATCACCTCGCCAGTGCCTAGTCTCCAGACACTGTAATTTGCAAAACTTAAGCCGTTCTTCGTAAGAGCAACCCTTCGTTCTGTTCACTAACCTTGTTGCCCTTCTCTGTACTCGTTCCAGCAGCTCTACATCCTTCTTGAAATGAGGCCTCCAGACCTGTATACAGTACTCAAGGTGTGGCCTGACCATTGCCTTATACAAGGGAATAATCACCTCCCTATCACTGCTAGAAAAATTCCTGTATATCATTGATAAGACACCATGAGCTACTCAATGATATACAGGAATTTTCCCTACTGGAAAAGTATATCATTGACAAAACCCCATAGGCTGTCTTGGCAGCCTGTTTGCCCATCTGTCAAACCCATATGTCTTTCACTTGTTCCTCTGTTATTAAATCATCATCAATTTTTTGTGTGTTCTTCTGGCTAAATCATCATCATCATCAGCCATTTTCAATCCACTGCAGGATGGCCTCTCCAGCAACTTTCCAGTTCCTTCTGTTTTGTTTTCTTTTGTTTCTTCTGCTAGTAAATGGCCATCCATTTACTAGCCACAAACTCATGAATTTCATCTATCCATCTCCGCTGTAGTATTAGTAATAGCCGCATTGTGTAAGAAAGACTATGGCTTATAGCCAAAAAAAAAAAAAAACCCCGAATAGAACAATGATAAAAATAATAAATAATAATTAATAATAGAAAAGGAAATTAAAGCTATCATCCTATGTGCTTCCCTGACCCAAAGGTACTATCCAGATGACCTTTGAATTTTCCCAAATGTCAGCCTCTACCTGCCCATGTATGCAACTTATTCCAATAATTTATAACTCGCTGGCTAAAATAAAACTTCCTGCAGTCCAATCTAAACATTTCCCCCCGTAACTTGAATTTATGTCCCCTAGTTCAAGCATCATTTATAATCTTGAAAATTTCGTCCTCATTCATTTTACTGATTCCTCTCAGAGCCTTAAACACCTCAATCAAATCTCCTCTAAGGTGTCTAGTTTCCAAACTCTGCAACCCACATATACGAAGTCTTTCTTCATAAGGATGCCCTTTTGCCGATCTCACCAGGCGAGTTACCCGTCTTTCCACCCTTTCAAGAAGCTCTGTCTTTCTTTAGGTGCGGTCTTCATGCTTGAACACAGTATTCCAAGTGTGGTCTAACAAAAGCCTAATATAATGGGATTATCACGTCCCTATCTCTACTTGCTAAAGTTTAATAGATCATTGATAGGACACCATGGGCCTTCCTTGCAACCTGTTTACAATACTCAGAGAATTTCATGTCTGACCATATCGTAACACCCAAGTCTCTTTCCTCCAGTACTGGGTTTAGTTGAACTCCATTAAGTGAATAATTTATTTTGGGATTACTGTTTCCCAGGTGTTAATACCTTACACTTTGTTGGATTAAAGCATAGCTGCCATTTTTCTGACCATTCCTGAAGTCTATCTAGGTCTCTCTGAAGAAGCTCAACTTTGACAGTGATCATTAACTACTCTACCAATTTTAACATCATTTGCAAATTTAGACATCACGCCCTCTATCCCTTCATCAATGTTGTTTATGAAAATTAAAAACAACAGTGGTCCTAATACTGATCCTTGGGGAACCCCACTTCTTACATCAACCCAATCTGAGCAATAGCCATTTATCACAACCCTCTGCCTCCTGCCCTGAAGCCATCCTGCTATCCATCTAAGGATTTTCCCAGTGATTCCAACCTGTTCCAGCTTATAAAGCAACCGCTCATGTGGGACTGGGTCAAAAGCTTTTGCTGAAATCTAAATCCAGCTCATGAGTGACCCTTTCAACATAGCGAACCAGATTTGTTAAACATGATTTTCCCTTTACAAAACCATGCTGAGTATCATTGAGAATTTCAATTCGATCGAAATGATCCTGAATTCCACCCTTGATCATTGCCTCCATGATTTTCCCTACCACTAAAGTCAGACTGACAGGTCGATAATTACCCACTTCACTCTTAGAGCCACCCTTATGTATGGGAGATATGGTGGCACTTTTCCAATCCAAGGGAATCTCCCCAGAGTCTAGTGATGCTTGCATAATTAGCCTCAATGGTTCAATGCACTCACTTGCCACCTCCCTTAAGATTATAGGGTATATTCCATCAACTCCAGGAGCCTTACTGGCCTGTAGGTTCTAAAGTTTTTTCATTAAATAATCTTGCAAAATTTCAATATCATTAATTACATATTTTTCAACTACACTCCCACAATTTCCCATTGCCACAAAGGGTTTTTCATTTGTAAATATCAATGCAAAATAACTGTTGAGTTCATCTGCAACTGCAGCTGGTGTGAAGAATTCCTTATCCTCCCCCTCTTTGCTCTGTTTGCTAGTGATTTCTCATAAACTGCCTTTGCCTGTCGAACCTTTTCTGTGGCTCTATTACAGATCATCTTGTAGCCGATCTGTAATAGAGCCATAGGCTTCAGTACTTTTTATTGCTCTGTAACCTTTCCATGCCACCTTTTTCTGCTCAAGTAATGTGGCAACTTCACTATTCATCTAACTTGGAACCCTCCTCGTGGAGTTTTTTTTTTTAATGGTAAATATGCATTCAAGGCATCTGATTAATGTTTTAAAAGCATACCACAGTTCAAATGTATTCATTCTCTGTGTGATATCTACCAAGTTAATACAGGCCATGTAGTACCGTAATGCATCGTAATTTCCTTTTCTGAAATTAAAACTCATTCCTTTGCCTTTTACTACTGCTACCTCTCTCATCATCATCCACCATAGAACTCCGTGATCACTTCCTGCTACTAGTTCCTGTACTGTGAGCCCTGTTATGTCATCTGATTCATGGGTGATGATGAGGTCTATGATATTCTTTTCTCTAGTACTTTCCCTGACATGTTGATACAAATAACAGTCATCTAGTTGATTTAAAAATTTTGTTCCCCATGTAGAGTTTCCTTCCCATTTACTCCAATCAATTAGAGTCAAATTGAAATCACCCATAATAAGACATTGATGCTTACTTGCCCATTCCATTTGCATGTAGAGGCTTTCGTCATAATCTTCACAATCACCTGGTTTGTAGATTACTCCTACTCGCAGTAGCCAAGTGGTCAGGAGCGAGAGTGCATAGCATGCGTTCCTTGAGGGGACCGGGGTTCACTCCTGTGACTACTAAATACAATAAATATTTGTATTGATTTATTGTAAACTCTACTGACTTGGTTGTCGTGCCGGAATATAAACAGAAAATTAAATTAAAATTAATTATACCTTTGTTTCCAACTATCTCACACCATACAGATTCTATACTAGCATGTGAAACATCTGAATCTGGGAAAGCTATCGTCGCACTCAGGCTGCTTCTGATAAGAAGCATTACCCCACCACCCTTTCTATCTACCCTATCCTTCCTAAATACATTATACAAGCCATACTGAAACTCATCATCCCCAATTTCCGGGTGGCACCACGTCTCCGTAAGCCCTATTATGTCCGCGTTACTTGTTTTAACCAGCAGTTCAAATTTGCTCATTTTATTGACGACACTTCTATCCTTACTATATAAACAATTAAGACTTGCTGTTCTTGTATATTTAACAACTTTAACACAACCCTTGAAGTTTTTTAGGCTCTCTTCCCTGGCATTAGCTGCCCGCTCACTTGAAACGTTTCTGCCCCCAGAACATCTAGATAATATGTCCAGTTGGGGTAACAGATAAGAACTCTTGAGTTCTTATCTGTTGTGCAAGAGTTACTTTGACCAATATTATCAGATAAATGCATGTCAGTATTACCCACATCCTCCCATAACTAGCAGTTTCCCCGAACCTTTAAGGTATCCTCAATAATACTGGCAAAAACTTTTGCACCACCTTTGTTTAAGTGTAACCCATCTCTACAAAACAAATTCCTTCTACTTACAAGTGTGGTCCATGCTGATAGAAATTTCCCCCCTAAAGCCTTGCAGAGTCCTTCAAGTCTTGAGTTAATCCACAAGGCTTTTAACATATAATCCCTCCTATCGTGTCTGGGCAGAATTGCAGACACATAGACATTGTGGCCTAGCTCATGACATTTCCTCAGCATGGTCCTGTATTTTTCCAACAAATCGTTAGATCGTGTATGTTTAATGTCATTTGTCCCCACGTGAATAATAATATTCTCTTTACCCCCCTTAAAATCTGACAATCTGTTGGTGACATCATTAATAGTTGCTCCTGGCAGACATACCCTGGTTCTACTCCACCTGTCCTTATTACAAAAAATATTCCCCATTTCCCTGACAATGGAGTCTCCTAATAAAACAATGTCCTTTTTAACCAGAGTAGTTTGCACTTGGTTTTTCTGTTTTGAGGCCCCAATCGGGTGTGCATCACTTGGTAGATTTCTGGAGTCTTGAGTCCCTGACGAGCTCCCAGATGCATTATTCTTGAGGGCAAGCACCCGTTTTTTTCAGAGACTCAAATTGTTCCATCAGTGCACCAAATTGTAATTTAAGATCGGTGCACTCCTTACATCGATCACAAAGAAAAGAATCCCCAGGTGAGCTATGATTAGTCACCAGGTCGACCTTGGAAAACGTTCCACAGGTTCCGCAACAGATTAAATCATGACTCACCTGTAAATCGCCATCGGCTATTTCTGTGTGAGTCACGATACCCTGTGACGTGTTTAAGGCAGATCTCGTAACTACCATTATAAAATTAGCCAAATATCAATGAAAATTAACTTTAAAAAATTATATCTATAATATTATAAAAATCAAACTGTTACAGGAAAACCTATAACAAAATAATCCAACAATATCTAAATAAATCAAATATTTAAAAGCACTAATCAACAGTAATCCAATCCACTTAACTGAGGAGCCCTGACGAAGTGCGTCCTCACCTCGACTGCCAACCAATTATGCTGGGTTGGCAGTCGAGGTGACTTCCAGGTTTTCTTTTAGCTCCTCTTGGGTACCATTCTGTTATTTTCTTAATCCATCTGTCATCATGTCTTCAAGCTATGTGTCCTGCACAAGACCATTTTAGTTCTTTAGTTTTGATAAGAATGTCATTTACTTGAGTTTGCTGCCTAATCCATGTGTTTCTCTGGCTAAGTATGAGTTTGGGTTTTATTGGCACATTAGCTACTGAGGCTATAGTGAGGCTAAGTATGAGCTGCAGTCCTTTATTAAATCAATAATTTTAACCATTTCTTGTGGAACAAATGACAAATGTGCAGTTTATTAAGTTGCCACGAACACCAAAAATCAAGCTTTTTCTAAAGCAGTTTATGACACTTTGTTTTTATACATTTCTTAGCAGAACGTATCCAAAAGATTGCTTCTAATGCAGTGATAGATTTTGCTAAATTACTTGCTGAATCTGTCAATTTTGTTTTCGATTCCTATATCTTGAAGTTGTATTTTAGTCTCTCGTCTAATGGTTACGATACTGAAGTTACCACACAATCCTTTGGGGTTAGAAAAACAGGTTTAACAATATTGAGACTGAGATTAAGATCTGATTTAGCATTATTGAAAAATAAAATAACATTCCTGTTGGCTCTCCTCATTTCACCATCATCAAATTTCAGCAGCCACTTTGTCATTATTTGACTTTATTTGCATGCCAAAAATCTACACTTCTGAAGCAGTGAGGTTTGTTGGCCTTATCCAATAATAGTAGCATTTTGAATTCTAACATGTTCATGCACAGCATGACAGTTACTTTCATGGTTTTTTTTTTTTTCCCCCCCACTGCTACATTTTTCACCTTTAAAATGCATTATTTTCTTTGGGAGAGCTGTGAAAAATAGTCCCATTTCATCAGTTAAAAATGTCTTTTTTTGATAATGCACAGATGCTTATTCAATTTCTGATTCTTCTCTCATAACTTGTTTACTGTTGACATTTCCCCCCCCCCCCTCGGTCAGTTGTGTCTTTAAATGAAATGTTATGGTATGTTCTAAATTTCTTGAGCTATCCATTAGATGCTTCAAAGTTGTTCATTTTCAGTTCTTTGCTGGTCTCTGGTGCCTTCTGTTGAATTAATGGTTTTGGTTTATTGGAATATTCTTTGATCATACAGATTCCTTGATCAAACTTGAATCAGTCAAATGTGACTGCATCTTGTCTGTTTTTCTAACCTTAACCACCTTAGAACCTTTGTTTCTATTTAAAGCCCATCTCCTATAAATTGTGTCCTTATTTAAAACAAAATCATTAATTTGTGTGAAAGTTTAGTATGAGCCAAAAGTGGCTCATACTAAACTCTTTAGTGAGTGCACAAACACTTGATTTTTTGTTCTTTTCTAATTCAATGACTTCCATTGAATTAGAAAAGAACCTTTTCTTTAAAGGTTAATCTCCTTTTTGGAGCCATTGAATAGCACTGAAATTGAACAGAACCTAAAAATGTAACTGTAGAATTTTTGAACTGATTTTGATGATGCCAAGAATGTAGTGTAGCAGCACATAAGTTTTACCTGTAATTCAATTTGCATATGTAAACTGATTCCCACATTGTGTTTAAATTTAGAGTAGTGTTTCCCAACCTGTGGTCTGTGGGACTTTACAATGAAAGATTTTTTGGTTGTAGAAAACAATCCTGTTTCTTAGTGATGAGAGATAAAAGTATGCTTGTATCTCACGTATGTAGTATTTAAAAAATAGTTAATATATATTTTTTGTAGTCCGTGGTTTCTACCTGAAATATAAAAGTGGTCGGTGGTTTCCACCTCAAATGTAAAAGTTGTCCATACTGAAAAAAGTTTGGGAAATGCTGGTTTATAGAATTTTGTTTATGGGAATTTCCATGCCATGATTTACAGCTTGTTTGGGTACCTAGTTATATAGCACTGGTACAGTATGTGTGATCTTAAGGCATCAGCATTACAGTTCTTTTTCATTGGTTATAAATTTCAGAAATGTGCTTGATGTTGTCATGCAAGTATGAGTTTCATTGGTGTTCATTTCTGTGATATTTGTTTGCAGTCTTCTCTTTTTCTGTATGATTGAGTGCACTATACATTTAGCATTATTTTATGAACATTTTCTACGGTGCTAACAAAAGAAAGAAGTTAACCATAATTGCATAAAGATTTTACTGTACAGTGAGAAGAGAATATTTGTTATTGTCTTTTTATATTAAATTAGAGTGGCTAAATATGCCTGCTATTGAGTGTATATTATATAGAGTTAAACATATTACAAAATCCCATCTTGGGACTGAGGAAAATAAGTTTAGCTGTCATTAGTATTAGTTGAGGCATATGATGCAATAAAGCAAGCTTATACATCATGAGCCAAAAAAAAAAAAAAAAAAAACCCTTCCCATTTCACCCATCCTGTCACTCCAAATGTTTGTCTAGTTCAGCTATAAACTTCTACAACAACAGATGGAAGTCTGTTACAGCAATCAAGCTACTCACTGGCTAAAGGCAAACTTTCGCACATCTATTCTACAATCTATAACTGTCTTTCCTCAGTTTGAATCTATGCCCCCTCAGGTTCTTAATCTGAGTAAGCAGAAGTATTCTGTCAGCATTGAGCCTGCTCAAAACCATTCAAAGCCCTATACACCTCAATCAGATCACCTCACAGGTCCTTGTCTCCAGATGCTGCAACTTGCAGAACTTAAGCCCTTTCTTCATAAGTGCACCCCTTTGTTCCTCTCACCAGTCTTGTTTCCCTTCTCTGTACTCATTCTAGCAACTCTACATCCTTCCTAAAATGGGGCCTCCAGACCTGTACACAGTACTCAAGGTGTGGCCTGACCATTGCCTTATATAAAGGCAATGGTCAGGCCACAATCTTGTTTTTTTTTTTTAGTTGGGGGATTGTTTTGTCTTCCACTGCACTTACTGTCTTTTAGTTTCTGGGTCAGAATGCAACAGCCAACTTTTATCACAATAATTTACAGTACTCAAAAAGTCTGGATCTTCTACATCTTCACAAACTTGGAGTCTTCTCATTCTTTAATCTGCAGTCAATATTTTTGGTACACACTCTTCTTATACTTAAAATTTCAGTTAAAATTTGTCTGTTTCTTTTTCCATAATGAGTTATGATGCAACCATTGTAATGTTTAAATGACAATCACTTCCAATCAATATGCTTACCCGGTCCATATTTTCATCAGTTTTCATGGATACCAAACAGCCTAGTCAATTATTTTCTTCTACATTCTCTCTTCCTTCTAAAAATCGTTTATGCCATTCAAACATGCAACACAGTATCTTCCCCAGAACTCATAACTTTGTTAGCATTTTCTTTAGTTTTACCACACTGGCAGTCAAGCCTGTAGCCAGAGTTCACAAACCTTTATGGGGGGAAAGAGGTTTCAAGATTTAATTTTAAGAAGTTCAATATTATAATTATATGAATTAAAATTTAAACAGCAGGTTCTTAATGGCAAATTTTCATAATCTATTTTTGGTGGCTTTCCAGATGTTTTTAAGTGTGGTTCACAGTGTACAACTTCCTTCTTTATTTAAATAATTTAACACCACTTTAAGATGTGTTAATTTAATGGTAACATATGTTAAAATGTACAGAGTATTTTTCCTGCAATCATATTTGTTATACTTATTACAAGATGGTTGTTTGAGAATATTAATGTTTGGTGCATATATTATCCTCTTCACATTGTGCCAGTCATGTACAGCAAAACCTCCATTAATAAAGGTCACTCCATAAGCAGTGCAGACAGGCTGCTAGAGCAGTTCATGGAGTTTTATCAATGATATATAAGAATTTTACTAGAGAGACAAGGAGGTGACAATCCCCCAACTAAAAAAAAAAAAAAAAACAAGATTGTGGCCTGACCATTGCCTTTATATAAGGCAATGGTCAGGCCACACCTTGAGTACTGTGTACAGGTCTGGAGGCCCCATTTTAGGAAGGATGTAGAGTTGCTAGAATGAGTACAGAGAAGGGCAACAAGACTGGTGAGAGGAACAAAGGGGTGCACTTATGAAGAAAGGGCTTAAGTTCTGCAAGTTGCAGCATCTGGAGACAAGGACCTGTGAGGTGATCTGATTGAGGTGTATAGGGCTTTGAATGGTTTTGAGCAGGCTCAATGCTGACAGAATACTTCTGCTTACTCAGATTAAGAACCTGAGGGGGCATAGATTCAAACTGAGGAAAGACAGTTATAGATTGTAGAATAGATGTGTGAAAGTTTGCCTTTAGCCAGTGAGTAGCTTGATTGCTGTAACAGACTTCCATCTGTTGTTGTAGAAGTTTATAGCTGAACTAGACAAACATTTGGAGTGACAGGATGGGTGAAATGGGAAGGGTTTTTTTTTTTTTTTTTTTTGGCTCATGATGTATAAGCTTGCTTTATTGCATCATATGCCTCAACTAATACTAATGACAGCTAAACTTATTTTCCTCAGTCCCAAGATGGGATTTTGTAATATGTTTAACTCTATATAATATACACTCAATAGCAGGCATATTTATTGACTGCAATAAATATGCCTGCTATTGACTGCAGATTAAAGAATGAGAAGACTCCAGGTTTGTGAAGATGTAGATCCAGACTTTTTGAGTACTGTAAATTATTGTGATAAAAGTTGGCTGTTGCATTCTGACCCAGAAACTAAAAGACAGTAAGTGCAGTGGAAGACAAAACAATCCCCCAACTAAAAAACTAAAAAAAAAAAAAAAAAAACAAGAATGTCAGAAACTAAAAGTGAACACCATGCTTGGTATTTTCTTTGATGTCAATGGAATTATTATGGCTGAATATGTCCCTCCAAATCACTGTCAAACATACTACATTGAAGTTCTGACAAGGCTGTGTTAAATAATTCTAAGGAAGAGGCCTGAATTGTGGAAGGATGGTTGGATGCTCCATCAAGACAGTGCTCCGGCTTGTAACATGCTCTCTGTTTGCCAGTTTTTGGCCCAAAAAAAAAAAACACAAATCCATGTATGTGAATATGCACTCTATTTGCCAGACCTAGCTCCTTGTGATTTTTTTTTTCTCTTCCCTAAAGTGAAAAGTGTACTTAAGGGAACCCATTTTCAGTCCATTGAAGATCAGAAAAAAAAAAAAAAATGATGGAAGTGTTAAAAGTGCTTACAGAAAATGACTTCCAGAAACGTTTGTGTTTGGAAGGAAAGTATGGAACAGTGTGTGCAAGTCTAAGGCAATTATTTTGAAGGGGATAACTTGTAAGGTATGAAATATTTCATTATATTGCAACAGCCTTGTTACTTAATAGCCACACATTTTTTGGAAAATAAATCTTTTTTTTTTTTTCTCTAAATGCTCATGAATTACTTTAAACACTTTAAGATAATTGTGTACAAATTAACAATTTATATTATTACAATTACTGGTACTTAACGACATAAAAAATAACACTAAAACCAGTTCCAATTTTGCCAAGTGGCATGCACACTTTAACCTTAAAGCTTATTTTCTTCCTTTCTATAAGACTCCCAGATTTCTTTGATTTTTCTCAGCTGTTTCTAGCTCAACACAACATATCCAGTTCTCTTATTTCTTTTAAAAGTTATGTGCATATAGCACCCTCTGCATTCATGAACATAAAAGCTCAATTCAGTTCCATATAGTTTAGACTGCCATTACATAAGGAGTTAGTGAAGAAATATTTGAAATTCTTACATTTAAAAAAGAATAAATTAAGTGGTTTACTAGTAACTGTAAGCTTTCTATATCATTTTTAGATTCTAATAGAGATTTATGTTGTGGATTATCTGATAATTACTCAATAAATACCTGATAATTACCTTTTTATTATTGATCTCAGTCATTTGGGTTAGGGTTAGCTTGTTTTACATAGACATGTTGAACACATGCCAGTTAAATAAAGCCATTAGAGAAGTTGTCAAAGCTAGTAATACAAAATATAACTTTATATGACTCATTAACAAACAAAGGAGCAAGTTCTCCATACTTTTTATAGCGTGCAAGGGTCATGCCTTCAATGACCTCAGCCCAAAAAATAAAATTCATTTTGATTCTGTTTACTCAGTCTTATGAAATAAAAAAAAATATATTTGTAGAATCTTCCTGTCCAGTTCAAATTTCTCTGGGCTAAAGAATTTCTTATCATTATTCTCTCTTTTAATGTCGAAATCCATATTCTATATTTCTATAGATAATTTAGGTGATTCATATGGAATACAATGATTAACTTGTGAATTTTATTATCCTTTCTAAGAAAAGTAAATTTTTTTTTTTTTTTTTTTTTTTTTTTTAGATGATGGACATGAAGGTATTCATTGATACTGATTCCGATATTAGACTAGCAAGAAGACTTAAAAGGGATATTATGGAAAGAGCAAGAGATCTAGAAGGTGTTCTGAAACAGTATGAAAAATTTGTAAAACCTGCCTTTGATTATTATATTGCACCTACTGTAGTTCATGCTGACCTCATAGTTCCCAGAGGTAAGATATCAGTTTTATGAGGGATGATTAAAATGCAAATATTGGATTATATTTTGAAGTTGAAATTGTACCTGGGAATGTTTGTGTTACGTATGTTAAATTATATATGTAAACTATTTTCCCACTTAATTCCTTTGCAACTTGACATTTATCACAAACATGCTATAGCATCTGAGTGTACAGGTCACCATGATGATGGAAATTAGTTCTTCTGTTTATTTTCCTCCACACTATCCAACTTCTCTTAAATCTTTAGCCTTTTACAGAATAAACCCCCTTTCCTCTAATGCTTGCTGGATCCCATTGATCTATACCTTCTCTGTCTGTAATTCTAGCCATTTTAGTTAAAGTTCTATTTCCCATCCTTTCTATGTTACCCAAATAATCTGAAGTTTCAATGGATGTTAATTACCCCAAGTTTTTTTTTTTTTTTTTTCTCTCTCTTATTTCCTTATTTTTAATATGATCTTCCCATCACTTCTACCTGTTAGCTCCATTTATTTTTTCTAACTCTGACTGTTTCCTAACTCATTCTAATTTTTTGATTCAGGTTGGTTTAGAAATGTTATAAATAGCAAATTTCTGTTGTGCTTGATGAGCACAACAGAAATTTGCTGAAACTTTAGAAACTTTGATGAGTTTGTTTAATTGGCTTCTTACATTTCCTGCTTTATTTATTCTATTTCTAATTTTCTATCCTTGCTAAACACTGCCTAGATACACTAAGAATGTGTGGTTTGCACAAAATTTTGGCAGCTTTTTATCGTTATTTAACTTAATTAGGTTTCACTTTTAAAAATTTTCTAAACTATCTCAGTACATGCAATTAATATTTGTGACCAGTTACTATTCTTTTTTGTTTCTACTCCTCTAACAGAAGAATTCTGTTACCTTTTTTGTTAAAGAATTCTGTTACCTTTTTATATCGCCTTAAACTGGATCACATGCACAGACTTTCATCACCCAACTTTCTGTGTTAATTTTTACCCACATTTCTTGGGCAATTAAACTTTCTTAAAAACTTTTCCCAGGCAATTAAACTAAACTAGATCTAAAAGCTGTTGTTGAAACTAGTTTATAAGCTAATGCTGTAGCTCTGTATATTCATCCTCTTGGTTTCTGAAACATGATATTTTAGTATCACGATGACTCAATTCTTCTGCTAATTCCACTTTGCCATTTCAGCTTCTAACATTGTATCCACCTTGATGTAAACATTAATTTGTTTAAAAACTCATTCCTGAAATTTTTTGGTCTTGCCTTTATTAACAAATTATAGTTTCCCCATTTTCTTTAAAGGAGTATGTTAACTTTATATATAGTGTTTCATGAAATGAACGTGGCTCTATAACTACACTTAAACAGTGTTGATATATCTGGGGCTGTGTTGTTTATTAACTAAAAATGTGGAAGCACCTAAAAGTTAAGAACTTATGCTTCCATAAAGGTGTATGTTTAACTTTTTCATGAATATGTACATAGATCTAAGTTTTTCATATATGAGCTCTGGGCAGTGTGTATTATAGGTTTGCATTTTTCAAAGTAATTTCAAGTATGTTTCATGTAATGTCAGTTTATGTACAAATTGTAAACAATAGATAAATTGTAGAGGATATTACAGTTTTAAAATAAAAAAGTAACAACAAGTTTATTTTTTTATTTATTTTATTATATTTGTCATAAAAAATTTAAATTAAAATAAATTTTGAATTTTTAACAATTTTACTCTAATGCTGGGCAACCAAGTTAAAATAAGGACCAGGTTTAAATTAATATTTAAAAGCATATACATACAAAGTATGTATATGCTTTTAAATGGACTCTGGGGGACTCTGCTAATAACATTAGGCCACGAAGAGCAGTGCCCATTAATAATCACTCTGTCTTCTTCCACTTAACCATCCCTTTATTCATAGCAGTAACTTGTCCTTAATACAACATTTCTCGAGTTTATACAGCAGTCTTTTGTGTGCAACAGTATCAAAAGCCTTCATGAAATCAAAGTATATATCAAAATTATTTTTTGCATCCAGTTCCTTGGTCACTGTGTCATAGTAACCTATCAGATTGGTTAGGCAAGACTGCCCCTAAACAAATCCATGCTGTGGCTGCAGTATAATTGCATTCCTCTCCAAATGGTCCTGCATTACGTCTTTAACCAGTGACTTCATTATCTTCCCCGGAATAGACAGTTTAGCTAACTGGTATGTAATTACTCTTGTCACCTTTTGATGCCTCTTCATGAATTGGGGATACATTTGCACATCTCCAGTCCATAGGGACCTCCCCTGAATCCAAGGATGCTCTGATAATTATGGCTGAAGGCTTACCTCCTTTGCTGCATCTTTTTAATATGATTGGTTAGATTTAATGTGAAAGTTAAATCTAACCAATTAAATTTAATATGAAAGTCTTTTCAGTTATCACAAACTTAGCTCTCCATTGGAGTTTGATAAACTTATGGCACCCCACCCCTAAAGAATTCCTTATATGTGACTATAGATGCAAAGTACAGTAAGTGGCAGTTATAGTGATCACGTTTGCAAATTAAATTTTAATACTAATAAACGGCAATTCTAATAAGCAAAAATCGACAAATATTATCCACAGGCTATAAAAATAAAGAAATAAAGCACTAATTTACCCTTTATTACTAGAAGTTTATTACCTATTAAGTGATACGTGAAAATTGAAAGAATATTATCCACAGGTTAGCAAAATAAATAAATTTATACTTGCGTACATAGCTTAATTAATATACATGTTAATTAAACATAGCACTTTGTAATATGATTATAATTCAAAATAGTCACTTATTTTAGATTGTTTTTAATTATATATTATTAAATTAAATTATTAATTTAATATTAATACAAATTATATATATAGGGTGTCTCAAAAATACACGGCATAACTTCAGGAATGAGTTCCTCATATGTAGACAATAAAAATATTTTATATCAACATAGTTCCGGAAATGCATGGTTTCCGAGTTTTGAAGGTCTGTCTATGACACTTAACTTTTCACATCACCTTATAGTAATTGTTCAAAATGTCTACCTTCTGCCTGAATACAAGCCTCACATCAACATCTCATGGACTCGCGAAGATGATGCCAAATTCCTGGCATGTTTCGTATTGTCTCCCAACCTGCCACAATTCAATTGCGGAGAGTTTCCACATCAGCTACCGGAGTCGAATACACTAATGACTTTAAATGGCCCCACAAGAAGAAATCTAGTGGGTTTAAATCAGGTGAACGTGGAGGCCAGGCAGTTGGTCTACCTCTCTACTTCATGAGTCATAGATCTTGGTTATCCTCTGTCGGCAGCACGAAGTGTAAAGGTCCCATGTTCACAAAGGCGGCGATGGATATCTTCAAACGTTTTCTTGTCTGGACATCTTCTTTCTGGGAACCTTTCGTGGTACACACACAGTGGATTCCGGTTATTTGGGCCACCAGTTAATCGGGGCAGCCGTTTATTTGGGGTAAATCTTAAAAAACAGAAACCAATCGAGAAAATAGCCAGGGTTTACTTCGCTTAATTGGGACAGGATGCTGTTTAATCAGGGCAGGAGACCGCAGCACTGGAGATTACCCTACGATTGTCTCCGATGGTACCACATGGTTTGGTCGAAATTCTGGAGGTCAACCATAAAACAATAAAAACAATTAACAGTCACCTGTTTATTGGGCTTTTCTGTTAGTTAAATCTATCATAAACAGACAGTAAACTCGATCTTACTGAATTTACGATAATACCGACAGCTGGAATTCTGTGGGTTGTTATGGTGAAAAGTTTTACACTTCCATGAAATCTTCAATCATATAAAAAAATTAATTTTCAGATCTTCTCTTCATTCCTATATTTAAAGCTTTGTAACTCGTTACTTCGTTCTCACTTGCGCATATCGTGTTACTTGCAATTTGTGTGTGCCGTGTTCTTTGTTATTGATTGCTTATCTTTTTATTGTTTTAAATTAACCCCCACCCACAAATGTCAGTGAACAGAAATGTCAACTAGTTCGTATGTACATATCACAGTACGTATTAATTATTCCGATTTTCACGTAGCATTTAATTTTTTAATTGGTAAGGTAATAAAGGGTAAATTTGTACTTAATATATCTTTGCTTTTATAGCCTGTGGATAATATTCCTCCTATTTTCGCTAATTAGAATCGCTGTTTAATAGAATTAAAATTCAATTCACAAACGTGATCACAATGACTGGCGAGTACTGCACATCGTATAGTGAACAGTACTTTACTATAGTGAGTTCATTGTAACGTGATTTGATTCTACAGTGAACTAATTGTAAAGGGGGTACATTGTATTTTTAACTATTTACATGAAACTTCGGATAATTGGGGCAGCTGGTTAATCGGGCCAAAATGCACTAGTCCCGATGTGTCCCAAATAACCGGAATGGACTGTATATATTAATCATATTTTATATGATTATAATTCAAAATAGTCACTTATTTTAGATTTGTTTTAAATTATTACTGCAAAGTCTATAGATTTTTCAATATTGTAAAACAGTCTATATTCACAATCACTTGCACCAGTTTCTTCCAATGTTTTCCTCAGGATGGCTATAGCTTTTAAGAGTTTGCTGTTTTGTAATTGGAATTTGTTCGAGTTCTTTTTCCTCCTCCTTGGCAAAATTATCAGTAACAGACTGGGCAATTTCTTCATCTGCTAAAGCTTTAGTAACTTGCAGATCACCATCTATGTCCACACAATCATTAAACTTCTGTTCACCCATGTCTTCAAGCTTTTCAGCACGATCAGTATCGTGACTTAGTTGACAATTATGAATAATTAATCCACATTTTTTGACGCAGTTGCTAATGCAGATTTTGGAAACTTCATTCCAGGAACTCATTGTCATATGAAGTGCATCTAGAACAGTTATCTGGTTTGCGATATCAGATGATGTTCCCAAACCATCATCTGTAGACTGGTTGATTCTTCTCCTCATATCCGATATATAAAAGGTCTTATAAAGGGTTTGTTTATTCCCTAGTCGAGAGGTTGAATCAGTGATGTGGTATTCGAAGGTAGAAAAACTAATTCAATGTTTTTGAAAGTTGGCTTTAGATGAGCTGGGCAGGTGTCCAAAACCAGCGAAATTTTTTTTTTTGTTTTTCTTAAAAAAAAAAAAAAAGATAAAGTGCAGCCATTATCAACCCACTGCAGGATGGAAGCCTCCTCAACAATTCATGCTGAGAGAAATGGACCATAATCTGCCACGCTGGTCCAGTGCAGGTTGGCAGATCGACCGTATTCAGCAGTCAGGGGCTTGAACCCCGGTCTACTCAAAAAGCGTGTGCTACTTCACTCCTGCTCCTGACCACTCGGCTACGGATCCAATTGCAAATCCCATTTACAAAGATAATCTTCAAATGAAGAAGCTGTCATCCAGTTATTGGCATATTCAACAGACAGTTGTTTTACTTCTTTAAAACATCTAGGCAATTTACTCTTACCTATAACTACCTGCTTCATCTTGATTGTTCCTGTCATGTTGCATGTTAAAAGAATTGTAATCCTGTCTATCACTTTCTCCCATTCAGACGTAGAGGAATTTTTAAAAATCATGCAGTGGTCTGGGACAGCTCTGTAGTACAACCCTTTTTCATCTGTATTAAAAATGTCTTCAGGATTAAAAGTGCTTAACACATTTTGCCAAGAGATTTTCAATCGGTTGTCAGTTGCAGAACCATTGGAATCCTGTTTTTCTTGGTGAAGTTTTTTGTAAACAATATCCTGCCTCACCTTCCATCTTGTCAGCCATCCATCCATTGCCTTAAACTCTTCATGTAGTTTTTCAGCAAAATCATTAGCTTTTTGAAGAAGAATACTACAATTGATTGGTGCATTAAATGAGCTGTCCTGTTTGAACCAAACGAACAGAGCTTCATCTACTGTTGGGCACGCTTCCTTTTTCTGATTTCACTAATCACATTAGTGTTTAATGTGTGATGTAATTTTAATAATTTTGATAAAGATGACCGAGGCACTCCTAATTTTACTGCTGCTTCCTTTTGAGACATTGCTTAAGTTTAATTTGTTGTATGTTTCTATAACTTAAATTTTACACTCAAATTAACTCTTTCTATTCACTGACATTTTTTTGGATAGTAAAATATAAAACAGTAAAAAAGATGAGCCAATCAATAACAAAGCACATAGCATGCATAAATTGGAACTAATACGACATGCACAAGTGAGATCGGAGTAAAAAGTTTGCAAAGTTTGGATATAGGAATGAAGAGCTGATTTCGGTGAAGGAAAACACATTTCACCATAATAACTTAAAAACAGAGTTCCAGCTTTTGGTATTACTGAAAATGCAATAAGATCGAGTTTACCTCCCATTTATAACAGATTGTGCAAACAAAAAAGCCCAATAAACCAAAGACTGCAAATTGTTTTTATTGTGTTATGGATGTGACCTTCAGAAATGTGCTTTAGAAAAATATCACAGAGGCATTCAAAATTGATTCTTATAACCAAAAATATGATTCTAATAAATGGTGAGAGTGTTGTGCATTTTATTGATTTGCATCGGTTCTATGAAATTTGATTCTGTAAAGTGGCTGATTCTAATAACCAGTGTTTACTGTACTTATTCAATTTGTCAGCAGGATCATCAACAGTCAACTCATTGACATCAAGTGGCCCAATGTGGTTGAACCCCTTCCTTCTACTGTTAATATAAGCATAGAAGTCTTTGCTGCTTTTTTTTATATTCTTTACCAGAGACTTCTCATAATCATCTTTAGCTAGGTAAGCTAGTGCCTAACCTCTTTTGTGACTTGATTAGAGACTAATTTATATCTACCGTGGGCCTCAGTTTCACCTGATAATTTATGTGCATCCTATGTACTTTTCTTCTCTGCCACATGCCTCATTAGGCCTAAACCTTGAACAGTATTTCTTAGTTGGTTTGAAAAGCCTAGTAGCTTCTATGATTATTTCCCTGAATGCTTCCCATTTAGAATTTTCTGATGGTAACATCATCAGTTGGTCCCACTATATATAATTTAAAAACTCTCAGACCACTGTAGTCACCTTTACATAAAAAAAAAAAAAAAAAAAAACTGTTCCCTACCCTTGGTGGGAAAGGGAACAGTTTGCTAGTTACTTGATGGTAGTTGCATCTTTAAGTAAATCCCAAATCAATACACTGTGATTTCTGTCACCCAGTGGTTCTTTTATCTCCAGATTCTTAATGCAGGAATAATCAATCAAGAATATTAATCCCTCTTATTGCCTCTGTAACATGCCGCTGTAGAAAATCATCATCCAAGAAATCCACAAAAGTCTTGCTAGTCTGTGAGTGACCAATGCACAAATTCCAGTCAACATCTGAAAAGTTAAAATTCCCCATTATAAGTCATTCTGATTTACTGGCTGACTATTTCTCTGTATACTGTTTGGTATATTCCTCACAGTCATTAGACCCGTAACATACTCCTATTCTCAATTTGTTTTCCTAGTGCTTATAAAGTAAAGTGCAGCCATTATCAACCCACTGCAGGATGGAAGCCTCCTCAGCAATTCATGCTGAGGGAAATGGACCATTATCTGCCACGCTGGTCCAGTGCGGGTTGGCAGATCGACCGTATTCAGCAGTCAGGGGCTTGAACCCCAGTCTACTCAAAGAGCATGTGCTACCACACTCCCGCTCCTGCCCACTCGGCTACGGAGGCGAGTGCTTATATCATACCTAACTGACTCAATGTTGCACTAGTCACCCAAGTACCTGAATAGGCACTTGGGTGCTCCATTCATTTGTATGATATGTATGATATTCAAGGTGTTTTTGAATGGCCTCATAAAACTCTAGGAATATGTTCTGCTGAGCATCGGGATGAAAATAGGTCCAGAAATGCTTCCCTTCCAAGTTAATAGCCTTTTTTCTTTTTTTTTTTTTCTTTTTTTTTTAAGAGTACTGATTACGTTGAACAACAAATTTTGGATCATATCTTTTACGAGCATGAAAGTAAGTTTACTTGATATATTTTAAGGTGCTAAACACAGAAATAGTGTTTAAAATGTCAGATTGGCTCTTGTTTTTGAAAAAAAAAAGTAGTTTTTTTATATTTATAGAAAGTATTTTTTATTTATATGGCAGTAAGATATAGCTATGAATGTGCCATGTATCAAACTTGGCACCTTTTTGCCTTTTGCTTATATTCAGCTTCAGGAGCATTCCCTTTCACCATCCAACAATAATCGACTAACATTGTGGCACTCCATTTGCCTTTGTATCTTTGTTCCATAACTGCGATATCTTGATGGAAATGATCACCATGTTCTTCGCTGATGGCACCACAGTTTGGCAGGAAGATATGAAGGTGTAAGGTGCAAGAAATGCATCTTCAATGACATGTTGCACCCCACAGTTTTTCATAAAGAAGTAATGAGATCTTCCACAAGTTGCCTGTAATTTCTGGCTTTAACATTTTCTAGAAAACCAGTCAAAACATTTTGAAAAGCTTTCCACGCTGATTTCTCGCTATCACATTCAAACTGTTTGTCTTTGAAAAGTTGCCTTATTTATGGACCAATGAAAAAAAAATGCGTGCCTTAATCTTCTCTGTACTAAGTCTTGGGAATTTCTCTTTCAAGTATATGAATGCAGGACCATTCACTTCCAAAGCCTTCACGAAATTTTTCTTGATCCTCTATTTGATGTGGAGTGGTGGTAGCAAAACTTTAATTGGATCTACCAGAGGTTCAAATGCTACATTCTTTATTCTAGGTGTTAATGATTTTTGTTGAGGCAAACTCCTCTTCTCGTAGTGCATATTCTTGGCACTACTATCCCACTCGCAGAGAAAGCAACAATACTTAGTGTAACCCTTTTGTAGTCCTAATAAAATGCCGATTACCCTTAAATCACCACATATCTGTCATTCATACTTCTGATGGTGTTACACCTCAGAGGGTGTTCTCCCTGTTTGCATATGTTTCTTTTTTGTAGACAGCATACACAAGAGGTATTAAAGGCAGCATATTTCTATTGTGTAATAACACAGCCTTAAGGCTAATCTTAGAAGCATCTATAAATAGTCAATTCTTCAGGAAAATGTGTCGTGTTCATGTTCTCTTGTTCATCTTCTGTTTGATAGAATTTATCTTAGTCTTTATTTTGATATGAAATTTTGCCACTTTCACAGAATGATCTAGAAGATTCTACTGTGTAGCCTCAAGGCCAAAAGCTCTGCCTTATTCTTTGACAGTTTGAGATCCCTGATGAGATCATTAAACTCACTTTCTGTAATCTTATGTGGGCCAGAAGGATAAGATTTGGACAAAATGGAGGATCCCTTGATATAGACGTCTACTGTACTTTTTCATGTATATTAAGTTATGTTCATCAGTGCCTTCATCTTAATCAGAGTGTACAGAAAAATGGTCAGGTGGTTCAGGAATAGGTAGTACATCACCGTGAGGTACAGGTAATCATTGTCATCACTTTTCTAATAAGAGGCACCATACAGAGTAACAGTCAGTGTCGTGGTTTGTTGGCTCCTTCCATATCATGAGCACTGCAAAAGACAAAAAGTGTCCCTTTCAATTCACCTATGTATTGAGATTTGATGAGCAGGTAGTGCAGCATATGTATGGGAGCCCACTTCTTGTCCTGGTGGTAGTAATAGTAGTGGCATGTGATGCAAGAAAGCAAGTGTATGAGCTTATGCAGCATCAGCCAAAAAAAAAAAAAAAAAAAAATCACACCATTCCCTCCAAATGCCTGTCCAGTTCCTCCTTAAATTTATTTATTTAACCTATCAACTTCCACGACAGATGGAAGTTTGTTCCAGCAATTAATCACCCACTGGCTAAAGGCAAATTTCCGCACATCTATTCTACATCTGTCTTTTCTTAATTTGAATTTATGCCCCCTTAGGTTCGTAATCTGAACAAGTGGAAGGATCCCATCAGAATTCAGCGTGCTCAATCCATTCAAGGCCTTATACACCTCAAATACTTTGGTCACCTACTTTACATCCAAAGTACAGGAAGTAGGCCTCTTATATGACTTGAATTAAGGGATGCGTTCTTGAAGCTAATGTGACTTCTCCACATAATGTAACAGAAGTCATCTGAACTATTCACACAATTATGGGGCATATTTGTCTTACACGACACACCTACTATGCAAAAAGTAGGATTCTCAGTTAACGGTTTCACAGAGAACAACCATTAACTGAGAACAAATCACCCAGTGCCTAGCCATATTCGAGGATTACTGCAACAGAGTTAGACTCATTTCAGGCAAAACAACTAATCGGGTGATGCAGAGCGAGGTGACAGATGCCATTCACTGTTGTCAACTTTAGCCTTTCTTCGTAAGAGCAACCTTTTGTTCCATTCATTAATCTTGTCCCTTCTCTGTACTCCTTCCAACAACTATACATCCTTCTTAAAATGTGGCCTCCAGACCTGTGTACAGTACTCAAAGTGTAGCCTGATCATTGCCTTATACAAGGGGATAATCACATCCTTTTCCCTGCTAGAAAAATTCTTGTATGTTATTGACAAGACACCATGAGCTACTCTTGCAGACCATCTGCACAGCTCAAAAAACTTCATATCTGACTGCACGATTACCCCCAGGTCCTTTTCATTCTTTGCACCCTCAGTTTAGTACCACATAGTTGATATGTTACTCTGGATTACTGCTATACATATGCAGTACTTTACATTTGTCAATGTTAATCTTCAGTTGCCACCTCTTAGCCCATCTGCCCAGCTTTTCTAGATCCTGTTGCAATAGCTTACTGTTATTAGTGTCATTAACAACACTGCCAACCTTCATGTCATCTGCAAACTTAGACATTAAACCTGATATTCCATCATCAATATCATTAATTAATACAGAAAACAACAATGGATCCAACACTGAACCCTGGGGAACTCCACTAATAATATTAGTCCACGAAGAGCAGTGACCATTGATTACCACTGTTTTCTCCCACTCAACCATCCATTTATCTATAGCAGCAATTTGCCTCTAATGCTACACTGCTCCAATTTGTGCAGTAGTCTCCCATGTGCAATGGAAACAAAAGCCTTCCTAAGATCCAAGTATATGATATCAAAATTATTTGCATCCAGTTCCTTTGTGACCACATCAGAGTATACAGTCAAATTCATCAGACAAGACTTCCCCTTAACAAACCCATGTTGTGTGTGAACTATAACTGAAATCTTGTCTAGATGATCCTGCAGTGCTTCTTTAACTAGTGCCTACATTAATTTCCCTGGAACAGAAGTTACACTAACAGTAATTACTTGTCACCCTTTTAACTTCCTTTATGATTTGAGGTTATATTTGCACATCTCCAGTCCATGGGTACTTCCCTCGAGTTCAAGGAGGCTCTCATAATTATGGCTAAGGGTTTGCTTACTTCCTTTGCTGCCTCCTTTAATATAACTGGTTAGATCCCATCCACCCCGGGTGCCTTTCTTATGTTTATCTTCAACAATTTCTCTTCCACTTTACTCTCAGTTATTACATGATTATCTATCTCACTGCCAGAGTTTAATACGCATCTGGCGTCCCCCCCCCCCCCCCCGAATAACTCCTCGTGTGTAAATGTAGATGCAAAATACTCATTCAGTTTGTTAGCTATCTGAGCAGGATTATCAACAGTTGAACCATCGATATCAAGTGGGCAATCTGATTCATCCGTTTCCTTCTAGAGTTTACATAAGTAAAGAACTCTTTGCTGTTTTTCTTTGCATCCTTTGCCAAAGATTTATCGTAATCTGCTTTTGCCTGCCTTAACCTCTTTTGTGACTTGATTACAGATCAGCTTATATTTACCATAGGCTTCTGTGTCACCTGGTAATTTATGTGTCCTATGCATTTTTCTTCTCTGCTACATGTCTCATTAGTTCATCTGACATCCATTTAGGCCTAAACCTTGAACAATATAGATCAAAGGGATCTGGGTATAAAATAGCAAGTGAAAGTTCATCCACTGGGAGTAGAGTTGTTTCATGGACTGGTTGATGAACAGATATGGTGAAGACAATAGGGATTTTATGAATGTGCAAATGCACAGTAAAAAGCATTATTGTACATGTGGAGCAAAGATCTCATTGTGGAGGAACTTCTTGAGTTGGCTTGTTATTACCCTGCTGTAAATAAATGCACTCTGCTCCAGTGAAGAAGTATATTGTTTTGTTAAAAGTGGATACCACTACCAGACCCAGGTTTTAATTTTGGGATAAAAAACTCTGAATCTTATATTTAAAAAAAAAATGAAAAAACAAACACACACACAACTCAGATAGACAGACACAAAATGTGAAACATCTGGTTGAAACAGAAGAGGCCACTTCCAATTTCAACTCATCTCGGGATTGAGAGACCTCCTAGACCTGAGTTCGTCCTTTTTTGGATCTTATCAGTGGGCAGGAAGGCAACCCAGTGACAGTATATATCTTGCATCTCATATACTGTGAGGTGGTGCAGTAATGAAATAGACTTAGTTTAGTTCAGGGCAAAAGCTTCAAGCCATGAAATATCATTGTACATGTTGGGTGTAGTTTCTTTATGTGCATAGCTGTGAGCAGCAAACTGGGTTTGCTGCTTAGTATGTTGATCTCATGTTGTGGAGGCACTTTGCCATGGGTTGCTGTGGTACTCTAAATAAATAAAAAATAAAAAAAACAAAACACTGCTTTAAATACAAATGCAAGTCATGGTAAAATGCCTCACAGTATGATATTGCTGCACTAAGTAGCTTACTGTACATAATGTTGAGTAAACTCGGTTTGCTCATAGCCATGTACAGAAAGAGTGTATGCCTATGTACAATGATATTTTATAGATTTCATAACTTGAGGCTTTTAGCCCAAACTTAATTATAAAAAAGAATGAACAATGTGGCAATGTATTTCTAAATATTGGTACATTCTGGTTATTTCTATAATATTAATAATTCTATGGAATATTAACTGTATGGAGAATATTTAACAGTTACATCATATAATTATATTTTGATTAGGAGGAGAAAATGAAATTGCCATTAGTCTGATAGTCCAGCATGTTCATACTCAACTTCAATTGGTAAGCCATTTTGAAATTGTTAATTCCTTATATGAAAAATTAAAATGTTTTGTTAGTTCCCATATTATTCAAATTGAAAATTAATTTCTCACTTAACATATTGGTTGGAAATTTGATAAAATCAATCCTGCCTTACTTATTTTCAGTACTTCAAGTTTAGGTAATTTTAAAATCATTAGTAGTTAGTGTCATCTTAGAAATCAGTGTAAGCAGTTTGCATAACATCAAAGCATAGTTGCTGATATATTGATACCTGGGACCCCAGTCTTATTACAACATTTCCTTTAAGATAACTTATTAAGAAACTTTTTATAGAACAGTTCAGAAACTAATGCCTTTGTGATGTGAGAAGATTAAGACCATTTTTCAAATAGGGTGGCAGAAATATTTACAGAATTTCCCCTGGGATTATTTTAAGGTTGGTTATCCTACAAACAGCCAATGCAGCCACCGGACACACAATTTAAATTATGATAAAATATCATATTTTGCTTCTTGTGAAGGAAGCTTAGTATTCCTTTCCTTAATTGTTCTTTAAAAAAAAAAAGTGGTCTTATAAATTATTACCAAATAATTGTTTAGATTAGGAACACCTAACAAATACTGCATGCAAGAAACATGTCATTTTAAGAATTTATGGCCTCATAAAAAGAATGCTACTTTGCCTTGTTATGCATTGATAAAATATTTTTATAGGTTGAATGTATATATTGTAGTGATGTAAGACATTCTAAGAGATCAGCACATATAATACAACTAATGTTTTCAAAATAGATGAAAAACAAGAAATTATAGAAATTATCAGATTTGCCTACAATGCATCTTAATTCACATCATGTAGTTGTAAAGCACATAATAGTAGGATCCATTAGAGTAACAAGAAATACCTGCATGAATTGTTACATGATCCCATGGAAAAAAACATAGTTTGCATGTTCTAAAAGTCCTTTATGACAGTATATTCTTCAAATCACATTGAAAAGTGGAGGAATTCTTAAAGACCTCTTCACTCAAGGCTATAGTGAGCTGATTTGAGGTGGAGAAAGTGAATGAGTAGGCCTCCCTCTCTGGAAGAGGTGGGGGTTTATTTCAGTTTTTTTCAGCCTATGCAACAGGCATATTGTTTTGTGAACATGCACTTGTACAGACATAATATATAGCTGGGCGAATCCTAAGCTAACTTCCATTCTAGTTGAAGATATGTTTAAGAATTCCATTGGTTTCCAATGGAATTCAAATCCAGATCTCTACAAATGAGTTGTAAATGCAAAAATACTGACATGGAAGATAAGACCTTGCCACATAAACTGCTGTGCTATTACCAAAGTAGTTGGTGCAAACATAATCCTGAAATTCCCAAACTTACCAAATTTTATTTAAAAGAAAATAAAAAATTCAAATATCAACAAAGAGCATAAATAATGCTTTGATACGTGCAATTCAGGATAGTTAGTTACACTATCTAACATCGTAATTGCAAATATTACATGAATTTGAATGAAAATATAACTTTGTAAGGACTTTGGCTGAGAACGGTGCTGTAGATGGGTAAATGCAAACTTTAGTTTTACTTATAAAAACTAAAAATAATGTTACATGGGACTGTCATCCAACTACCTCCTTTGGATCTCAAAATTTCAAACTTTAATGCATCAAAGATAGATAAAGCTGCCTTCTATCAGAGATTCAGTGCTCCAGTGAATTTGCAGCTAAACACAATCCATGAAGAACTTTAGTGTGATATCACCAAAACTTTATCTACCTTTCAGATTCAGTGTGATGCAGGGGTGGGCAGAAATAATTTTCTTACATATGTGATGACTAGGGTTCTGATTTTTATTACCTTAAAAATGTCAAAACATGATGAAAATATGTCATTAAATTTAACCAAATATGACCTTAAATATTATTAAATAATTTACCTTTACGTACTGTATAAATGATAATATTTACTTTTTTATTCTTTTAAAGTTGTACAATGTCTTGTTATACAAATTTCTAATGAAAATATCACAATTTGCAAGTTTTTTTTTTTTTTTTTTTTTTAAATATAAACATTAAAAATTTTTTTTTTAAACATACAAAAACCAAAATGTATAGGCTAAGGTACTAGGCTACTAACACTTAAGTTGCTAAGTACTTTCCATTGCATTGCAATACCTGTATCCACTCCAAATGTTTTGGAGTTAATCTTCTATCATCTGCTAATATTCGCTTGTAAGCAGAGAAGGACCTCAACATCACAAGGTGTGATCAGGGCAAAATTAAACGCCTTAATGACATCTGGAGCTAGAGGAAGTCCTTCAATGGCCGTATCCTCTAAAACTTGGGAAATTTTGCATATGCAAAAAGCACACCAAAAGAACCTCGTGAGGTACAGAAATGAAGAAGGGAAACAAACACAACAACGGAAACAAAACGGTACAGAGGGACTTTATTCAAAAATGGCAACATAGCACTGCCTGCCATGAGACAGATGCATCACTGCAAAAGGTGAATTTAGCAACAGTTGCATGATTAGTTTTATCCAGAACCTTTGATACGATTTAGATGGTTCATCTGAATCAAGCTTTCCAACAATAAAATTAGCTATATCCTTCACAATCTGTGATTTCATCAACTGAACCCCACACACAGCTGCTTTCAATATCTTCGCGAATATTGTTTAGACACTGCAAGTAATAAGTAAATAAATAAATTAATTAAAATATAGCCTACACAGCATTCAGTCTTTTGGATTTTATTAAAAAAAAAAAATTATTTAATAAAATCAATGAGCATTACCGATTTATAGCAGTCCTCAAGGTAATTTTTTCGTAATGTTGATTCGTCAGAAATTTTTCGGCAGCAGTATTTTTCCAAGAAGCTTTTGAAGACCGGATTGTTCACTTTGTTCCAAGGAATGTTTGCACAAATATTGCTTGGCATAAATTGGCAACGAATGGATTTGGTGTTTTTTGGTTTTCTGTAGTAAGCAGCTGCTGTGTAGTATGCATCACTGAAATTCTCCTTCTCCTTACGTTCGCTTCATGCAAAGCAGTAAAGTTATGCTGTTTTAATTGGGATACTTTCGCTCGCAGAACCTTAAAAATGTATTTATATATTTAAGATTATTTATAAAAATTATCATTATTTTTCGATTTATATGAAAAAACTAAATATGCATGAGCATTAAATTTAGAATGTCCATATATCGAAGCATCCAAAAATAAAAATTATGATAGATCTATTACCAGGTAATTAATTAATTTTCTTAATTAAATAAACTAAATGCAACAATGCATAATATTTAAGAGTGTAAGATTCCATATAATATCGGTGTATGTATACCATAGATAACTCTTAAAGAACAACTACGATAGTAGTGTGAAAGGCATAATTTCGTCTGTATCTCATATTGTGCTCTTCCTTCGAAACAAGTTGCCCATGTATTGCACTACATCGAATTAGTAATGCTTCACTAATATAGAAGACTGTTGTTACTTGTCTTACTACCACCCACTGATGAAAAGCCAACTATCTTTGAAATGGTGCCATCTGGGCGGTGGTACTCACTGAGAATAAGTAAAAATAGTCTTCTTTATTAGTGAAGCATTACTTATTCGAGGTAGTGCAATACGTGGGAAAATTGTTGTGAAGGAAGAGCACAATATGAGATACGACAAAATGATGCCTTTCACACTACTATCGTAGTTGTTCTTTAAGAGTTATCTATGGTGTATCTACACCGATATTATATATATTAATTAATTTCCATACCTCTTTATTGCATGCATTGCAATATATTATTTTTCCATCTGTTTGGTAAGTGTCTTTAGACTCTTCTACAAAAGAAACCCATTTTCTAAAAAGCTCAATTTTGCTCGATTTTGGCTTCATTTCTCCAACAGCTGAAGTTTCTACTGTATAAAATAAGTTGAACGAATAATTTGTTGAGCTCAGTATAAGGTGAAACTACTGTAAAGTTTTAAATTATAGCTAAAATGACACTATGGTGCCGTTGTGAGTGACTAAAGAGCCAATAAAAATAACTTTGGGATTTATCCGCTCGTGCCCACCCACGCTGGAATGTGAAATGATTAAATGTAAATTCCCACAGTTTTTTAGAAATATATTTTGAATCAATTTGATAAATAATTTGTTGATTATTATAAGACGAAATATGAAATTTTTTTTTTTATGTCAACAAGTATAGAATATGCTAAAACAAGTAAAGAAATATGATATTTCATATATTTTTTGAAATTATGACCTAATGCGTAAAATATGTTGAAATATGAAATTATAAACACACTTATTTATGATCCTCAGACCATGTAACATGGACACACTAAGTTTCATGCCTTTATGTAAATGAAAAATGAATATGATAATACATAAAAATCCGAACCCTAGTGATGACAGTTCACATAGCTAGTATCCAAGGTTGTAATGCTCACTTCATCTTTAAAAGAAGTGTAATTTTATTTTAGCAATGGACCAGTCATGTAGAACATTTTCAAAGAACTCATTTACTTGTTCTGTCCTGAGTTGCCACATAGTAGTAGTGGCAAATGATGCAAGAAAGCAAGCTTATATAGAATCAGCAAAAAAAAAAAAACTACACACCCATCCATAGCCTCCAAGAATTTGCCTAGTTCCTCCTTGAATTTATTCAACTCATCCACTTCCACAACAGATGGAAGCCTGTTTCAATAATCAACCACCTGCTGGCTGAAGACAAAAAATTTCTGTACATCTATCCTGCAACCATCCTTCCTGAATGTGAATTTATGCCCCCTCATGTAGAGGAAGAATGCCATTAACATTCAGCTTACTCAATCCATTCAAGGCCTTAAACAACTCTATCAGATCATCCCACAGGTGCCTACTCTCCAGATGCTGCAATTTGCAAAACTGAACCTCTTTCTAGCTAAGAGCACCCTTTTGTTCCCTTTGCCAATCTGGTTGTCCCTCATTGCACCCAGGTGCCTCCGTAGCCAGGTGGGCAGGAGCAGCAGTGCGTAGCACACGCTTCTTGATCAGACCGGGGTTCGAGCCCGTGACCACCAAATACGGAGGATGCGGAAAGGTCAGGAATTGACCATCGCATATCCCCTGAGCAATATGGCCTTAGTTGCTAATGCTCCTAAAAACCAAATAACAACAACATTGCACCCATTCCAGCAGATTTACATCACTTTCTAAAGTGAGACCTCCAGACCTGTATTTACATAGTGACTTTTTCTCATGTTGTTGCTTTATACTTGTTAAAGCTGATTATTATTAAGAATTGTTTTTTGCGGGAATTTTAAATTCTTTACTAATTAGGAATACCTGTCTCAAAGATCAGATATAATTTCTGAAGTTCTCATTTCACTACAGGCATAATATATTTGATATATTTAATAACCTATTTTAATAATATATTTAATTTAGAAATAATATTTAATAAACAAGAGCCAAACATTTTGCTTGTTTTAATTATTTGTTTTTAAACTGAGTATTTCACTGAATATTTATTTTTGAAAATAACATAATTTTGTGTGTAATGTATGTTATAGAGAAACAAATGCTTCTTTTTTAACCCGTGCTATAAGCTTTTTTTCCCTGGCCCCCTCCAGTCAATAATATGAGAGAGAGAGAGAGAGAGAGAGAGAGAGAGAGATCATTACACTCACATAGTGAACTAAAAGTTGGGTCTAAAAATACTTTGCAATGAATTGTGATAAGAAAGTTGTCTTTAAAAAAAACATTAATATTTCTTTTGGTGTGTGTGTGTGTGGTATTGTTGACAAGTAAAACAATTTTAGTGAAAGCTCTATTCACTGGCACATTATGATCTTATAAAAGTTGTATGAAAATCGGCCTTCACTACTAATCACATAGAATATGAAGGTTTTATAAAAATAACTGCTGCCATTATGAATATATAAGGATCAATTAAGTCATGTCTCTTTATTCGTATTTCATGTAATTTAAATATGAAAATTATGCTGTACACAGCCAGCATCGGTGGAGAGTTATTTTTTGTTTAGTTATCTTTCGGGGTATATTTCATTCTAGCAGTGAATGAGGTAAAAGGCTCAACTTTGTAAAAGGCTCTCTCCATGAATATTGAATATAACAGTCATTTTTTATCCCTTTTGCTATGCCAGGTACTTTCCAACACTGATGGTAGGAATGGCAACAGTTATCCTGGTATTGATATCATTGTCATTTAATTTTAATGCTAGATGCATTTAGCTTTTTCTTACCTGATGGCATTATTAATCTATTCTCTAATGAAATTCAAGTATTATCTGGCCATGGAAAAATTGTATAAAATTGTATTGCCTTTTTATTTTCTTAGCAAAAGTATAACCATTTAGATTCAGGCTACAAAATATATGTATTTTCTATTTAAAGGGGGAAAAAAAAAACATTTTGAATCAAATGTATAGCCAGGCTCCATCATCTATGAAGATAGAAAATATGAGATCAGAAAACATTGCAAGATTAATGATCCATGATTATGTGCATAAGCTTTTTCTGATTTTCTTGAAAGATCTGCAGAAATCATCTTTTACAACTTACAGAAAAATTTGCTTTTCTTCTAGATTTCATTCAAGTTTGGATGGAATCAGGAATTTCTTTGTGATTAAAAGCTAGTGGGTATGCATTTATACACCATACTCAGTGCTAAAGATAAATGGGGACACCTAGAGTTGAAGTCTGTATTTATAAATTTAGTGTGTTATGTTCTTCATATATGGACCTACGAAATTTATCAATATGTGCTTCAAAATTTGATGACTCAACTCATCTTTAGCATGCAGATGTTTGGAGTATCTATATGCAAATCCACAACTTTAAGAAAAATTTTTGTAGTGTGATTTTTAAAAGCAGCTTTATTATTATTATTAATCACAGTCAGGTTTATCACAGTATGCAACTTCAACCAGTTATCTCCTTGCTAACCTTGGGGGCTAGGAACTGACAAACTGTTAAAATGACAAATCCTTAAAATAATAGGATCGGGAAGGAATTACATCCCTAGCAATTTAGAAAATATGGAAGTGTATTTTTTAACTTATATAGAAAGAACTAGCAATTGAGTAATATGCAACTGCTTGACTTGCCACACATTGCATGTACATAAGCAGTTTTAATGTTAGAAACTGCCAAAGAATGGACACAAGGCCAAACTTTATCTTCAGTCTTTTGATATAATGAATAGTAATTTATATATTTTGTGAAAGGCCTTACTTTGCATCATTTGTGTAATGGCAAATGATGCAAGAAAGCAAGCTT
This sequence comes from Mastigoproctus giganteus, assembly GCF_048544385.1. NCBI lineage: Eukaryota > Metazoa > Arthropoda > Arachnida > Uropygi > Thelyphonidae > Mastigoproctus > Mastigoproctus giganteus. Next base: position 30,915,945 of record NC_143578.1, on the reverse strand, counting down.
ATATTATAGCATGAACCAAAAAAAAAAAACACTTTACCTGTTTGTGCCGTCAAGAATTTGTGTAGTTCTCCCTGTTTCAACAATCAATCACCCGGTGGCTGAAGGAAAACTTCTATCCTCAACTTGAATTTATGCCCCCTCATGTTTGTAGTCTCAGCAAGTGAAAGATACTATTAATATTCAGCTTACTTAATCCAGTCAAGGCTTTAATTAAACACCTCAATCAGATCTCCCTGCAGGTAATGCCATGAGAAACAGATTGTACATTTTTGTTTAAAAAAAAAGCAATAGTATATATTTAAAGAGAACACCAGCATTTTGTTGGTGCAAAAGTATAATTTTGTATGCAGCAAGAGTGCAAACTAAGCTGAAAATGTGTCATCTCTTATTGTAAATCAGATTATAAGTTACCTCGGTTTTGCACTACAAATAAATAGCACTGCTCCTTGAGAAGCAGTGCTATTTATTTGTAGTATTATTTCTTTTCATTTATAATGTACTTTGGCCATTTCAGGGATTATTGTTCCATTAGTGGGTAATTAGAATCTACCAGTGCAGAATTTGACAGTGATTTTCCACAATATATGAGATGCCAAAAGGTACAGATATTCAAACTGCAAATTTAGCAATGGTAAGACTGGGTAACTTTTATGGATATTTTTTTCAAAATATGAGCTGGATGTTTGATGCATTTGTGACAAACATGCTACATGCAAAATGATGCTTTTGCACTCCACATACATTACTAATACATAGCTCCTGTAGCCCAAAACTTATTACCTCTAAATTATTCAGTGTGAATGAGTGAAACTGAAAAGAGAAGCACTTTGGAAGACCAACATGTCTTCACATCTCACTTACCCAATGAAAATTGATATTGAAGTGTGAAAAATAAGACTGAAATGATGGGGTTGGAGATGCATATTTATCCAACTTAATAAACTTTTAAGGGGATAACCACATTTCATTTCATGGTAAGCCAGACATACGGTAAGTGATGTATAAAATCATGAATCAATCTGGGGGTATTAAGCTTTTATATTCAAAGTAAAGAGCATGAAAATACTTCATTTTAAATAATTTTATGTAAATGTTAATTGATATTTCAAAACAATTCTCAGTGAAACTGTTATTAGTATTATTTCCTTTCAAGAAAGAATTAGCAAACAAATTTTTTAAATGTGAAAAAATGAATGGGAAAAATGTTGTAAAAACATCAATGGGAAAATGAACTACCTATCATAAATAGGCACGTTTGCTAAAAAAAAAGTCGCGAGTTAGGGTTAAATTTGAAAGTGTCCGCAATTCTGCCCAGACACGATAGGACTGAGTATATGATGAGAGCCTTGTCAATCAATTCGGCCCTGTAGAGATTGTGCTAGGCTCACAGGGTAGAATTTTTTTTTTTTTTTTTTTTCATTGTGGGCTGTGCTTGCTAACAGGAGAGATTGCTTCTATAGGAATGGGATACACTTAAATTTTTTTCTGTATTTATAAATGATATTGATGATGGTATATCAGGCTTAATGTCCAAGTTTGCAGATGATACGAAGGTTGGCAGATGATCAGGGTTGTTAATGACACTAATGACAGTACACTGCTGCAACAGGATCTATAAAAGTTGAGCAGATGGGCTGAGAGAGGTGGCAAATGAAGTTTAACATTGATAAATGTAAAGTACTACATATGGGAAGCAGTAACCCCAGAGTAATGTATCAATTTTGTGGTACTACACTGACAGTTGTAGAGAATGAAAAGGACCTGGGGGTAATTGTGCAGGCAGATATGAAGTTTTCTGAGCAGTGCAGACGGTCTGCAAGCTCATGGTGTCTTGTCAATGATATACAAGAATTTTTCTAGCAGGGATAAGGAGGTGATTATCACCTTGTATAAGGCAATGGTCAGACCACACCTTGAGTACTGTATACAGGTCTGGAGGCCTCATTTTAAGAAGGATGTAGAGCTGTTGGAACGAGTACAGAGAAGAGCCACGCCACAAGATTAGTGAATGACACAAAGGGTTGCTCTTATGAAGAAAGGCTTAAGTTTTGCAGATTACAGTGTTTGGAGACTAGGCACCTGCAAGGTGATCTGATTGAGGTGTATAAAGCCTTGAATGGTTTGATCATGCTCAATGCTGCTGGGATTCTTCCTCCTGCTCAGAATAATCACCTGAGGGCATAAATTCAAATTGAGGAAAGACAGCTGTAGGATAGATGTGCAGAAGTTTGCCTTTAGCCAGCAGGTAGTTGATTGGTGGAACAGACTTCCATCTTTTGTTGTGGAAGTTGATAGCCTAAATAAATTTAAGGCTGAGCTGGACAGATATTTGGAACAAACAGAGGGGTGAAATCGAAGCTTTTTTTTTTTTTTTTTTGTCTGATGCTGCATAAGCTTGCTTTCTTTCATCATCATATGTCTCTGCTAATGCTAAATAGAAAGGGTGCAAGGATATTTGCTGATGCTATCAAAGCAGTGTTAGGTGGGTCGGAAAACTGCTAGTTTGTGGGGATTCACAGACTAAAAGATTAACGGTAGCTGCAGACAGAAGCGAAAGTGATTCTTGCACTGCTTCTACTGCAATGAGCATCAGCCTAGAGAGCAAGTTGCTGGGGATTTCAGGAGCTGCTGGGAGTCATCGGAACAAGTAAATATATGGGCTGTGTTAGGGTAACTAAGAATAAGAACAAGTGCATGTATACTTGCATGTACACTAATGCTAGAAATATAGTAAATAAAATTGAATTTGAAGTACTGGTCAAGCCATCAAAGGTAGATATTGTTGGGATATCAGAGATGTGGTGGCACACAGATATAAGCAGTGCAGAATTGGAATTTGGGGAGTACAGAAAGGGTAGGAAGGGAGGAGGGATTATGCTGTTAGTTAAGAAAGAAATCTAAGGAAGTGTATCCAGTTGACATGGGTGGACAATGCAATGTTGAGTCTGTTTGGTGTGATATAAACACTGTGACATAATACTACAAATAAAGGGAAAATGAGAGTAAGAGTATGTTATAAGCCTAATGATGCTGATGAGTACATTGTGCAGAGAAATAGAATGGGCCAGTAAATCAGAATGTCTTGTAATGGGAGATCTTAACTTTCCAGTTATTGACTGGAACTTGTAGGTTGGTCACTCACATGCTAGCAAGACTTGTGGGATTTATTGGAGGATTTTTTTCTACAGCAACGTGTTTGAGGGGCAACGAGAAGGAGTAATACCCTTTATCTGATTACCAGCAGTGATGATGAATGCATTAGGAATTTGCAGATAAAGGAACCACTAGGTGACAGTGATCAGTGTACTGATGCGGGATTTACTTAAAGATGTAACTACAATCAAGGGTAAAGGGAAGGGTTTTTGTTTTCGTAAAGGTGACTACAGAGGTCTCAGACAGTTTTTAAATTCTATAGAGTGGGATCAACTGATGATGTTACCAATGGTGATTTCTAAATGGGAAGCCTTCAGGGACTTAATCTTGGAGGCTACTAGGCTTTTCATACCAACTAAGAAATACTGTTCAAGGTTCGGGCCTAAATGGATGTCAGATGAATTAATGAGGCTCATGGCAGAGAATTAAAATGCATGGAATGCATATAAATTATCAGGCGACACAGAAGCTAGTCTGTAATCAAGTCACAAAGGAGGTTAGGCAGGTGAAGGCAGATTACGAGAAATCTTTGGCAAAGGACGCAAAGAAAAACATCAAAGAGTTCTTTACTTATGTAAACTCTAGAAGGAAGGGGATGAATCGGATTGGTCCATTTAACATAGATGGTTTAACTATTGATGATCCTGCTCAAGTAGCTGATAAACTGAATGAGTATTTTGCATCTACATTCGCACATGAGCAGTTATTCAAGGAGGGGAATGCCAGACGTTTATCAAACTCTAACAGGGAGCTAAGTGATTTTGTGATAACTGAGAGCAAAGTGGAGGAGAAATTGTTGAAGTTAAACATAAAAAAAAGTCACCTGGGGCAGATGGAATCTATCCAGTTATAATGAAGGAAGCAGCAAGAGAAGTAAGCAAACCCTTAGCCATAATTATGAGAGCATCCTTAGAGTTGGGGAAGGCCCCCATGAACTGGAGATGTGCAAATGTATCCCCAATTCCCAAAGGGGGTTCAAAGGGTGACACAAATAATTATAGACCTGTTAGTTTAACTTCCATTCCAGGGAAATAATGGAGTCATTGTTAAAGAGGTGATGCAGGGTCACATAGACAAGACATTGGCAATAGTTCAGGCACAGCATGGGTTTGTTAAGGGGAAGCCTTGTCTGACCAATTTTATTGGCTACTACGACGTGGTCACAAAGGAACTGGATGCTAAAAATAATTTTGATATCATATACTTGGATTTCAGGAAAACTTTTGATACTGTTGGACATGAAAGACTGCTTTACAAATTGGAGCAGCATTAAGGGCATGTTACTGTGATGGATAAAGGGATGCTTGAGTGGGAGATGGCAGAGAGTGGTAATAAATGGACACTGCGCTACGTGGACTAATGTTATTAGCGGAGTCCCCCCAGGGTTTGGTGCTGGGCCCATTGTTGTTTTCTGTATTTATCAGTGATATCGATGAAGGTATATCAGGCTTAATGTCCAATTTTGTAGATGATACAAAGGTTGGCAGGGTTGTTAATGACACCAAAGACAGTATGCTACTGCAACAGGATCTAGAGAAGTTAGGCAGATGGGCTGAGAAGTGGCAACTGAAGTGTAGCATTAACAAATGAAAATTACTGCATATGGGTAGCAGTAACCCAAGAAAAACATACCAACTCTGTGGTACTACACTCAGGGAAGTGGAGAATGAAAAAGACCTGGGGGTAATTGTGCAGTCAGATATGAAGTTCTCTGAGCAGTGCAGATGGGCCGCCAGAGCAGGTCATGGAATTTTGTCAATGATATATAGGAATTTTGCTAGCAGAGACAAGGAGGTGATTATCCCTTTGTATAAGGCAGTGGTCAGGTTGCACCTTGAGTACTGTATACAGGTCTGGAGGCCTCATTTTAGGAAATTATGTAGAGTTTTTAAAATGAGTACATAGAAGAGCAGAAAGATTGGTGAGAGGAACAAAGGGATGAGGCGCCTCCGTAGCCAGGTGGGCAAGAGCGGCAGTGCGTAGCACACGCTTCTTGATTAGACCGGGGTTCGAGCCCGTGACCACCAAATACGGAGGATGCGGAAAGGTCAGGGAATGACCACCACATATCCCCAGAGCAATATGGCCTTAGTTGCTAATGCTCCTAAAAACCAAATAACAAACAACAACAAACAAAGGGATGAGCTCATGAAGAAAGGCTTAAGTTCTGCAAGTTGCTGCATCTGGAGACTAGGCACCTGTGTGGTGATCTGATTGAGGTGTATAAGGCCTTTGTGCAGGCTCAATACTGACTGGATAAGTCTGCCTGCTCAGACTAAGAACCTTAGGGGGCTTAGATTCAAATTGAGGAAAGATAGTTGTAGACTAGATGTGCGGAAGTTTGCCTTTAGCCAACGGGTAGTTGATTGCTGGAACAGACTTCCATCTGTTGTTGTTATTGTTGTTGTGGAAGTTGATAGCTTAAATAAATTTAAAACTGAACTAGACAAACATTTGGAGTGACTGGATGGCTGAAGTGGGAAGGTGTGTTTTTTTTTTGTTTGATTCTGTATAAGCTTGCTTTCTTGCATAATATGCCTCAACTAATGCGAATGTTATTCAAATATTGGTATAGTTTATTAAGCATCTACAATACCATTAGTGGGTTCAGCTAGCACTTTGCAGGTATATTTATGCATAGATTGAAGGTTATGGTGAAACCTGTACTGAATTATAATTTGCCTGAGGCTTTATTGGATGAGAGCAGTGGTACTTATTCTGTTTGAAATAAGATGGAAAACTTAATTTTTTAGTTAATTCTATTTTTGATAATTTAAATTATAAATCGATAGGATATATTTTGTGATTTGATGTTCTGATTCATTTTCTTTTAAATGTTTTTAGTTCACATATAATATTAATCTGTTTGTCAGGATTGCAATATAATGCAAGTTTATTTTCTTCCAACAGAGGGGTCTGAAACTTAGGTATGTATAGTTTGATTAAATACTGAATATTTAATACTTAAAATATAATGAAAAATTAAATTATGAATAAATAAAATTTGTTTAGTTTTTAGTTAAAAGATTTAGAGATCTTCCCATTTAGTGAATTTTTTTTTATTTATTAAATTCTGAATATTTGATACTTATCAACTTTGACAAGGAAAGAAATGTATTCTGTTTGCAAATTTATATTGATAGGGAGAGAAAAAATCTTTATTTAATTGGCAGCAGTAATCTTATGTTCTTTCCCTTCTTCTTGGGGAATTTTTTGGTGCATGAGCTACTTGGATCATATAATGCACCATTTCCAGTGGTAATCTAGTTCATATGGTTTGCTGTGTAATATATCTGTAGAAATGTGTTTTTACATGCCAGTTTGCAAGTTGTGTGTGGACCAGAAAACCTGAGAAAAGAAACAGCTAAAAGGGCAATACAAAATTGCTGTTTAAATTTGAATAATACAAGATCATGTAATCCATAATTGTGTCACATTTAGCTCCCACTAAATTCAGATCCTTTATATCAATTGTAATATGTATGATCTATAATGATGGTCATGAATAAAAATATGTAGATCCTCTGAATTAAAAAAATGGTCTTGTCCATCTCTGCTTATACTACTTTACATGAAGTTAACTGCAACTTCTTAACATCTCAATGGCTCAGTGTTCCGCACATTCCACAAATGGTTCCTAAAATGAAAGCACAGATGCAAGTTTATTTTTTAAATATTGATGGCAGCTACCTACACATCTCTAATATCATCGTTTCCCATTACAGTACTGCCAGTTCTCTTCAGCTTAAGCTCCTAAGTGTATGTCACTTTCTCACTCTAGCATTTGTTGACAGTTGATGATGATGCATGAAATTGTTCAAGTTTAAATGTCTAATGGGTATCCATGGTAACAGTAGCAGGCATGTGGTGCCCTTTTAACTCTAGTTAGTTTTTTAAGGAAAAAAGTAGGAAATAGTTTTAAATAGGAAACTTTGGAAATTTATTCTTAATTTTGGCCCTATTTTCTTTGGTAAGTTAAAGGGGAAAAAAAAAAAAAAAAATGTTGGATCATAATTGAGGCTGCAAGCTGCCAAAAAACCCCCAAAACACCATGTTAAGTTCCCGTAGAAACAGTATATTTTGACATCCACATTACCAAAAAGTTTTTTTTTTTTTTTTTTTTCTTTTTTTAATGGCCAAACTTTTCCATTTAAAAAATATTGATGAAGGAGATCAAAAGTAACTTATCAGAAGAATACTAAAATTGTATTCTGCCAGTATGATACCCAAAGAACACAATTTTAGTATTCATTCAATGTTGATATTCACTTTCAAAAATTCACACTTCGTAATTTCAAAAGGGTTTTTTTTTAAAGTTTTTATTTATTTATTTTGTGTGTGTGCGTGTCAAATACGCCAGGATTCCAGCTAATTGGTTGAACTTCACATATTTTTGGATATTTTAGTAGTTTTTTTCTTTTTAGTATGCTTTTCATCCTTCCACTAATGAATGAAGAGAGGTATTTAATTCTGTCCATTTCATTGGATTACTGCTGCCACTTGAACTTTAATTTGATTGTAGATTTTCCGAACTTGCCAACAGTAAATCTTTCTTATCATATGAATTTCATGAAGTATATAATTAATACTTTAAATCTTAATGATAAACTTAATTTATGATTGAATGTCAAGTAAAAATATTTTCAGTTAACTAAAATTAAACTATTCCAATTAATCACTGTTCTAGTATGCAAAATTAATACCTCTGTTACCATGGGGGAGATTAAATATGAAAACCTACTTTCAACTGAGGAAAGCAGACATTTGTATCTAGTATTTAATCTCCCCCCCCCCCCTCCATGGTATTAATTTCACACAGATGTGTGTTGATTTGAATGGTTTAATTTTTGGTGAACTATGCTGTTAGGTTCCCTTTTTCCTTCTTTTCCTAATTTGATGTTATTTCAGTTAAATGTTTTTGAGAAAGCTTTGGAAATATTTTACATTGTAAAGAAATGTTTTTATAGTGTAATTATCTTCAAAAAAACATAAGTTGTTATGAGAACAAACAGTTTCCCATAATAACAACTTGTTATTACATAATAACAACTTGTTTTTCTACCTACAATAAACTTAGATCACTCTTCAATAAATATAAAGAAACCCATAAATATCCAACAAGTGAAATGAATAATATTATTTACTTAATTAAATGTCAACAAAAGTGTAACGCCTGTTACATTGGCAGTACTGCAACCAAATTTGGTTCAACCCAGTCATCCAATACAAGAGCTTATTATCACTACAATAGCTTCAGAACGGAACAATCCAGCACTGAACTTACTTCACACGTATGCTCCAACAACCCCCCCCCCCCAGTAGATTCAGCTTATCAACATATTAAAATTAAAAAACAACTACAAAATCTTGCAATACGAAGCCCTCATTATAGAATGGTTCTGTCACCACTCCGATCTAAACATTTTTAAATGCGAAACTCCCCTTCAATCTTTCTCCGGTTTGGAACCTCACCAATTTGAGATTCCCGCAAGCGGCAAAATGCATCATGGGATTACAAAATTCTTCTTAAATACAGTACGCATTCCCTTTCACTTAACTTGCCAACTGAAGACGTTTTAACGAAAGTCCACCGTTACGACTATTGGCTTATTCACATTTAGAATTTCAACTTTAATCAACTTCATGACAACCAAGGACGGAGTTAGTGCACTTCTACTTCCTTGCGCATATTTTAATCCCGTTTCATCGTAATTACAACTTATCCATCCCCTTAAATTTTTTTAAAAAACTAATCACCTTAAAATTAGCCAATCTCTTATTGTTCAAACCATATCGATCAAAGGTGAGTATTGGAAATTTAACCTTTTGCTATTTTTGAATTTAGTCCAATGAAACAGTGCTTTAAGACATACTATAACTTCTAATGTAACAACTTGTTATAAATTATTCAGTAAAATCTATTAACACTTTTCCATATACATATTTGGATCAGAGATAACATAGGTGAATATTTTTGCCTACTTACATCAGTGATAGTCATATCACTTAATCAAACTATGTTGGGAGAGAGAGAGAGAGAGAGAGAGAGAGAGAGAGAGAGAGAGAGAGAGCACACTAGTTGATGTTCTTTTCATAATAGTTGCTTTAAATATTTAGTGAAGTTTGCAGTTTAGTATGGTTCTTTCTGTTGTGAGAAGAAATGGAGATGAAGAGAAGTATTTCTTTGTTATTAAAATGAAAATTATAGTTCCTCAGAGCGAACGGTTTAATATACTTAGAACATACATACAAAGAACGGTTTAATTTACAAAAAGCTTTCGGCTGAGTAGACAGCCTTCTTCAGTTAAACAGAAAATATTAAATGACAGTTAGAATGGAGATGTGCACTGCCAAACTGGTGCGTGAGGCGTGTGGCTAATTGTTTGAGGTTGAAGTTTGTGGCTGTGACGTATGGTGGTGACGTGGACAGAATTATTGCTTCTGTGATTGGGGTTAACTTGACAACCACTGTTCCTGTTCAAAGAGGTATCCGAGCATTTTATGTTTAACGATTCCAACCAGGTGCACCGTAGGTAATGGTGGGACCTGTCCACAACCACGACATCGCAGTGTGGGTTGTCCAGACGTGCTTGGCAGTAGCTGAGTGCTCCACATCTGCCAAACAGATCGCCCTTTTATGTTCTGAGAGGCATTTCTCAAGCCGATGTCCAGTCTCTCCAAAGTAGCAGCTAGTGCAGTCACGGCAAGAGATGCGATAGACCAAACCGCTCTGCAGAAGGGTGGGGACAGGTGTTTTCACGTTGGAAATGAGAGAACATAGTTTCCTGCCTGGGAGTTGGAAACACTTTATCCCATGTGATTTTAGGATTCTACCGATCCGTTTCGACAGGTTGGGGTAGTATGGGATAAATGCCCTCGTGGATGACTCACCACTGTTGATGCTACTGTTGGTCGCTACGTTGTCGTGTGCCTGTGGGTCACACCTGTCAAGGGTGTCGATGGGTCAAGGGTATCATGTTTAGCGACTCAATTTACCAGCAGGTGCATGGCACAGCCATGGGTTCCCCTGTCAGTTCGGTCACGGCAAACATCGTGATGGAGGAATTAGAGGGACGTGCGTTTACACACGCACCAGATCACATTGCCTTTTGGTGTCGCTATGTAGACGATGTGTTCATAAATATCCCTAGAGACTCAGGTCAGCGAATCCTAACCCACCCCAACTCACTATTGCCCTTCATAAAATTCACGATTGAGCTGGAGTCGAACAACACCATACCATACCTAGATACCCTCGTCTGGCGCGAAGACACATGCTCGAAGATGACAGTTTATCATAAACCTATGTGTGCTGGCCAATTTATCAACTTCCGGTCAGCACACACACACGGGGTCACCTCCTCACCACTGCCCGAACCTTGCTAACTCGCGCCTGGACACACTCTAGCTCTGTAGGTGAAAGACGCACAGAGATCACCAGGGTCAAAGCGGACCTTGCAAGGTGTGGCTATCCCATCGACACCCTTGACAGGTGTCGATGGGATAGCCACATTTGTATATTAAACCGTTCTTTGTATGTTTGTTCTAAGTATATTAAACCGTTCACTCTGAGGAACTATAATTTTTGTTTTAATAATATGAATCCGGAGCGCATAGGCCTCTTTCACCAGTATTTCTTTGGTTTAGTCTCTGTGGTAGGAACAATTTTGATACAACTTTGTTTTTAATGTGTCAGGTGTGTTATTTCCCAGACAAGCCATTGGCTTAGGATTTGTGGGGTGGGGGAGAATCACTATTCTTTCATCACAGAGAATCATTTGTGCTATAGACATTTAGTTTGAATTTTGGAAATCATGGTCAAGTCATTACCCACCAAAAATTCCCCATAACAGCATACTGGATTGGCCACTTGTCACTTGTGACAAGTGGCCAATCCAGTATGCTGTTATGGGGAATAATTTTTTCCCCCGCTATAAATCTATTTTTTTATAGCGGGGGAAAAAAAAAAGCCAACATGAATGAAGAGGTCTGAATTCAAATTCTGTAAGAAATTGGAAAAATTCTTAAAAGCCTCTTCATTTGGTACTGTGGTTAGCTGATTTCAGGCAGAGGAAGTAAGGTTTGTTTCTCCTGTAAGTTATTCATCACTTTTTTTTTCTTTTTAACCTATAAATTTCAGGTCAATCCCTGAAAACACTTGTACAGACACAGCACATGATTAACCATGTGAACTTGAATGCTTTGACCAAAGTAGTTGATGCATCCAAAAATGTACCCAAACAACTACAAACTCCTGAGAGTAGGCACCTCTCAGTCTTTAAGATTTATGACCTTGAATTATTGTACAGGGGAACCAGTTATCCTCATTAGGATATTACCTAACCAATTATCCTCATTTGGTTTTTAATGGGTCCATTGGCTTAGGATTTGTGGGGTGGGGGAGAATCACTGTTCTTTCATCACAGAGAATCATTTGTGCTGTAGACAAGATCTGGAACCAATTATCCTCGTTAGGATAATTGGTTCCAGAAAATTCCACTTAAAATGGGGACCAATTTTCATAATATTTATTATTTAAATAAAAATGCAACTAGGCATATAGTATTTTAAGAGTTTTTAAGATTCTATATAATATTGATGTAGATACACCATAGACAACTCTTAAAGAAAAACTATGATAGCAGTGTGAAAAGCTTCATTTCATTTGTATCTCATATTTGTGCTCGTCCTTCACAACAAGTTGCCCACATATTGCACTACCTCAAATAAGTAACGCTTCATTAATAGATAAGACTATTGTTACTTATTCTCAGTGGGCTCCACCACCCAGATGGCACAGTTTAAAAGCTAGTTGGCTTTTCATCGGTGGGCGGGCAGGTGCTCTGGTATTGCAAGTGAAGCGTTACTTATTCAAAGTAGTGCAATACATGGGCAACTCATTGTGAAGGATGAGTAGATATGGTGTATTTACATTAATATTATATAGTAATGTTTATTATATACTTTTATATAGTAAAAAAAAAATGGATGAAGGAACTGAAAAATGAGAAAATTATTTTATTAGACATTTTTTATTATAATGTGTTACACAATGTAAGGTTAAGTAAGGTTTATTGAAGTTATGCTATTTTTCAGATGTACGAATAATGAATGAATCCATAATTTGTTCGGTTTTTTTTTTTTTTTTTTTTTGTCTTATTTTTTCAGATAAAATTGTATCGTAGCATTTAGTTATGTCTTTAACTTCGCACTTAACATTTGTTGCACGATCATGAAGAATTGTTCTCACAAAAAATATTCAAGTACTTGGTCAATTTTCTCAAGGGGAAAAGCTTTAATTTTCAAATCCTCGTAACTGCGGGAACTCAGATACCAGGGACCCCCTGTATTTGTTAATTCAGGAACTTTTGTTGAAGAATGAAATATTTGATTTTATAGTATTGAATGTTATTTATTCAAAGTGCTTTCAGTACTGTAAGTTTAATCTTTTAACAGGCGGGTCTAAATGATCACTGTGACTTGCTTGGAATTGTTAGAGGCATAATTATTGCACAAGTTACGGGCTGTGGGGGTAGTTTCCTCCATCGTTCAGACTTAGTTTTGTATACATTACTGCAACTGATCGGTGCTTGCATCAGTTGTTTTTCCTGTACGGTATGAATATAGTTCAGCTATAGAGGGGTGTAAATCTATTTTTTTATAGCGGGGGAAAAAAAAAAGCCAACTGTAATGAAAGAATTGTTCTCCATTTGTAAAGTTATCATAAGCAACACCCTGTAAAAAGAGAAGTATAATGTTACTAATTAGTCATGTGGTCTTCTCTCCTAGACATTCATTTCAGCACTGGTTGACACCTCATCAGTGGATTAAATCTCACAATCGTTACCTTTTGATCTGCCTGTGCTGTGAAATATCAATGTATGTTCTACTACAGATAAACTGTATTATCAGGCTTAGAGCAATTTATTAGCTATTTTAGAACTTATTATTCACACTTTTAGCATTCTCATCTGATGAGTTAAAACCATTACTGGGTTGTTATGCTGATCAGGAACCTAGACTCCCAATGATGAGCAAGAAGCACCAAAACAGCCACCTGGTGGAAGACATGTAAAACATTATACCCCCCTCTTTAGAGGGGTGTTGTTTATTAGTAGTGCATTATATGACAACTTGTGGTGGTTGCCCTACAATTTGAAAGATCGGAAACTTTTATTAGCATTTTCTTTTTCTGCCTGCATTATAAAATATGGGTATATGCCCTACTATACTTAAATCATATTATCTACAGGCAGGTTTAAAGCATTTTGTTAGCTTATTTTTGAAAGAGTATGAATATATTTCAGATGAGCAGATTGTGTAAAAATAACCAATGTTCCAGCTTCCTTAAGGGAGTGGGAAAACTTAATTGTTATATAGAAATATGCAGAGTCTGGTAAATCAGTTGATTATAGCTTTCTGATATTTTACCAGTGATAGTGCATTGCCTGTCAAAATAAATCTGTAATTACAGTCCTACTAGACTTGCAACCTGTCTAATCTAGCACAGTCTAAAATGTCATGGTTCCAATGTGATCTATATAGCACTTATGTCCTGTTATAAAAACACTAAGTGATAGTGTTGTCCATTGGACATGGTTTGTTTAAGGCAGTCAGACCAGAGCAGAGGTTCTCAAACTTGTTATCCCTTTTGCTGTCCTTGAAATATTTGATAAATTTCATGTGCTCTTCTCCCCCCCCCCCTCTGCCTCTACTTCGTGAACAACTACAAATTAACAGATAAAATATGCCTTGATGACTTGAAATATGCTTCATACTTTGATTACTGTGATGGTTTGTTCATATTTCATTAAAAAAAAAAGTGCTTCATAAAAATAAGTCTTTTTTTTTTTTTTTTTTTAATGAAAACCCCAAACACGAAAGGTATCAAAACCTATAGCACTTAGTACCGTGCATGGGTTGAAGGAGAAGTATGGGGGAAGGGGATGCCGGAAACTTTGCTCTAGAGACTAAACATGGGTTTCACCACTTCAAGCCTCCAATAAGCAAAGTGGTGGTATTTCACCGGTTGATGAAAGTCATCTACCATCTCCTGCCTAAAAAGAAATGAGTGTGCTTTCCCCAGGGGAGAGACTAGGGTTTTTAAGTGATTTTTTAAAGGTTTTTTTTTAGTGTGGGGCATTCCCCACACTTTGACAAACTTTGGGCTAGAAAAATAGTTCAGTGGGTACCTGTACTTAAATGAAAAATTAAACTTTTATAATGCAGTCTTAAAATAAGAATGGACCATATGAAATGTGTGCAAAAGAGGATTGTTAGTATAGGATTAGATATTAATGTGCCAAGGTATAGTAAAATCCCATTGCAACTAACTTCTTGGGGGTGCAGAAATAATTTAATTTTACTGAAATTTTATTATAAGGAATATCTTTGAAAATTTTTTTAAAAGAACCATTATTTGTTAAAATAAATTTATTTTACTGAAATATCAACTTTAAAATCCATAATAAAAGAATAAAATTGTGAAATGTGTTAGGAAAGTAAAATATTTTGTTTATAGAGTATCATTGGAAGCATATTTTATTTATATGAAATATATATTCAAAAATGTAAGTAGATACATCTTATTTTTACTTTCACAATACTATATCAGTTTGTGTTTAATGCTTAAACACAAACTTCCCCACATTAGTATGAAATTCGCTTTTGGCAATTGAAAATGTGGGTTCAGCTTTTCACTGATTTTGATGCTTTTTTTTTTTTTTTCCTTTTTTGTTCTGATCAAGTGAACTGCTTACACAAATGTAAGTGGAAAAGCTTAAGATTATGAAAAGCAGTAACTATTTCGTTAACTGTCCTCCATCTGCTTTTCGTATATTTTCTTCAAATGTGACCATTTTTGAAAATTTACTCTACAAAAGTAAAAAGGAAAAGGTAATTCATACAGATATGAAATTGTAATTGCACATCATTCTATTTTTATTTTTTTATTTATCTCATTTTATTTTATTTTTTTACATGAAAACAACAGTTTACAACAGTATGGCATTGCCTGTATGCTGTACTGTTCATTGGTGGCTGGGTAAGCATGCAATCATTCAGAAATGCAGAAACATAGCAGAGAGTGTAATATTGACATATTTTGTTGAATTGTTTAAAACTTCCATATTCTTCTAGGTATATCACCATTCTAACATTCTGAAAAGTTTTTCATTAATTTTAAACCAATACATTTTAGGCGAGCTTTGAAAATTTGTACTGAATTTTTTGCCAAAACTATTTCGTTCAAATAAATTTTCAATCTAAAGCACTAATTAAGGTAAGTTGGCTGAGACCTACAAATATTTTTGTTATAGTGAAAATTTGATAAAAACTGGCAAATGGGATTTTGTGTATAGTTTTTAGGCAGAGGGTGGGACTGTAAGAAATAGGGAGGCTTCTCCTAGTCACTTTTCCCCCACCCAAACAAAAATAACCACTTATATTTTGGACATTAATATCCTGTAATAATTCTTTTCTCTCCTCTCCTGCTGGTGTCTGTCTCGAGGAAAGGCTCTTATGCTCACAAACAGCCCGAATAATTTCTTTTTTGCAGGCTACTATACACAATCATCTTTTGCCTTTTTTTTTTTTTTTCTTTCATCTTTGTGGTCCTCTTTATTTCCTACTTCTATTTTAATACATTACTCTTTATTATAAAAATAATATGCAATTATATAATATACACAATTATAATATATACTGTATTATAAAAATTCTTTAATTTTTCTTATTTTTAAATTTACACTTAATTTGCAGTTAGTCATAGACAGTGTCAGGACTACTCTCTACACATACTAATGCAAATTGCAATATTGGTTACATAATTCTTTGCATTATTCTTGTCCTTGGTATTTTTTATTTTTTTTTTTTTTACATCAGTTGTGTATGGAGTATTGAGACACTGTTCTAGAATAGGTCTTCATGATTGGTTCCCTGAAGATAAGCCACAACGGCTTAACCAACTTCTGTTAATAATGTATTCTGAACCCATATATTTTTGACTCCATTTTATTTTCAAAAGTTATTTTCCCTCTATTTTGCATTAATGCCACAACCCATAAATGATTTTAGTTCATCTTTTCTGTTCAATTTCTGCCTGTTTTTCATATTTTTTTAATTTAAATTTTTAATTATTTTTATTTTATTTTTCTCTTACTTTCTTCCTTTTTTCTTTTGTTTCCTTCTTTCCTTTATACTTCTAAAAAATAGAAGAAAAGAAATAAAAATGTGTAATATGGAGTTGGAAAGTGAACCTTTATCTCAGATTATTTTTTTTTTTAGTGCTCTCTGTTAAAAATATTAATCATACAGGCTAATAAAACAATAAAACTGATTAGCTTTACTGATAATAAAGATTGCACTTTTCATTTAAAAACATAGGTACAGCATATCTCTAAGAAACCAAGAAAATTGTGCCTTCTTAAATGCCAATAATGAAACAAGCAATAAACATTCTATGCTTTTATCATTTTATTTACATTTTAAAAGGAGGTATGTTTCTCCATGAATAACTAAACTCATTTGGTCTGATTTGTTTAGTGAAGATTTTATATCACTTAACCAGACCATTCATTCAATTCTTGTGACAGAAGGCATAAATTGAAATATGAATAATGATTTCACTGGTTTTTTATATATGTATATATATATATATATATATATATATATTATAATTAATATGATAAGTAAAAGATGGCAGTTCGAAACATCCGGAAAGTTTAAAAAATTATATCAAAATGTCAAAAGAAAGTTACGATAGCCTACATCAGATAAAGGCGGGAAAAATTTGCTAAATACAGTACTCCGAAAATAATAAATAATGAAATCTGATGTCAGCAAAGTAAATATTGATGCTAAATCAGGTATTTCATCGGGGGACTACACCTGACATAGCATCAACAGACTGCGTTTCCATACTTGCCCATAGTTATGCAAGAGAAAATTTATAAATGTAAATAAATATAAAAAAAAAAAAAAAAAAAAAAAAACGGAAAAGTATCTCTTCCAAAGTATGGACAAGGCAGTCCCTACGCAGTATTATAATGAAAATATAATTAAGATAAAAGGGTGAATATTATAAAAAGTACAAGATTAAAAATATTATACCTGAAAATGGCGACGCGAAACTACATGGGGTCAATACGATAGCTGCAAACAAAACAAATGAAACAGCTACTAACGAAAAAATAGATGACTAGTGACCTCTATAATCAGTTTTTAAAACAGTATTTTAAATACACAGAATAAAGTAAATTTTAGGCAGATAAGAAGAAATGTGGCGAGAAGTGTACCAGACAGGACCATATATATATAAAAATAAATAAAACGGGAGAGGTTGTGGTTTTAAGATTAGCATCGCGCAAAGCAGCAGATGGCTAAAACTTAAATTAATATAAATAGTGCATTAAAACCAGTGGAGATAACAGAATGATAAAAATCGTTTAGACAAACAAATGCACCAAAGCGCGCAAAGCAGCAGCAAAGGATGCAGATGTATATAAAATAATATAAATGCCAATGCAAGCAACACTAAAGGCCACAAGGAAAAAATAGATTAACTATAGAATAAAGATTGAAGCCAGCAAATGGCAAACCGGAGTTAAAAACCAGACCATCTAAAGACTGAATAACAGAGATGGGTGTAATTTAAAGAACAGTATTGCGCAAAGCAGCAGATAACTAATTCTTAAATTGATATAATATATAAAAGATTGTATTAAAGAGTAAAAACAGAAAACATCAGAGTTAAATAAACTGGATATGGCAAATGCACCGAAGCGCGCAAAGCAGCAGCAACGGATGCAAATGTAAATATATGTATATTATAATTAATATGATAAATAAAAGTAAAAGATGGCAGTTCGAAACATCCGGAAAGTTTAAAAAATTATGTCAAAAGAAAGTTACGATAGCCTACATCAGATAAAGGCGGGAAAAATTTAAATTACACCCATCTCTGTTATTCAGCCTTTAGATGGTCTGGTTTTTAACTCCAGTTTGCCATTTGCTGGCTTCAATCTTTATTCTATAGTTAATCTATTTTTTCCTTGTGGCCTTTAGTGTTGCTTGCATTGGCATTTATATTATTTTATATACATCTGCATCCTTTGCTGCTGCTTTGTGTGCTTTGGTGCATTTGTTTGTCTAAACGATTTTTATCATTCTGTTATCTCCACTGGTTTTAATGCACTATTTATATTAATTTAAGTTTTAGCCATCTGCTGCTTTGCGCGATGCTAATCTTAAAACCACAACCTCTCCCGTTTTATTTATTTTTTTATATATATATGGTCCTGTCTGGTACACTTCTCGCCACATTTCTTCTTATCTGCCTAAAATTTACTTTATTCTGTGTATTTAAAATACTGTTTTAAAAACTGATTATAGAGGTCACTAGTCATCTATTTTTTCGTTATTAGCTGTTTCATTTGTTTTGTTTGCAACTATCGTATTGACTTCATGTAGTTTCGCGTCGCCATTTTCAGGTATAATATTTTTAATCTTGTACTTTTTATAATATTCACCCTTTTATCTTAATTATATTTTCATTATAATACTGCATAGCGACTGCCTTGTCCATACTTTGGAAGAGATACTTTTCCGGTTTTTTTTTTTTTTTTTATATTTATTTATTTATTTACATTTATAAATTTTCTCTTGCATAACTATGGGCAAGTATGGAAACGCAGTCCGTTGATGCTATGTCAGATGTAGTCTCCCGATGAAATACCTGATTTAGCATCAATATTTACTTTGCTGACATCAGATTTCATTATTTATTATTTTCAGAGTACTGTATTTAGCAAATTTTTCCTGCCTTTATCTGATGTAGGCTATCGTAACTTTCTTTTGACATTTTGATATTTTTTAAACTTTCCGGATGTTTCGAACTGCCATCTTTTACTTTTATTTATCATATTAATTATAATATACATATATTTACATTTGCATCCGTTGCTGCTGCTTTGCACGCTTCGGTGCATTTGCCATATCCAGTTTATTTAACTCTCTGTTTTCTGTTTTTTACTCTTTAATACAATCTTTTATATATTATATTTTTATATATATATATATATATATATATATATATATATATATATATATATAAAGGGTTTTCCAATAGTAACGCTCGATGTTTGGCAACAGCGCATGACGAAGTCGACAGTCACACAGGTGGTATCTTTGGTAGCCGTATTCAGTTAGTCTCTGCATTTTATTATGGAGCGTTACACGACTGAGCAACGAATCGAAATTGTAAAAAATTATTATCAAAACCAATGTTCTATTCGTCAAACGTTTCGTGCACTCCGTGCAGTTTATGGTGTCGACGAACGTCCTTCAGAATCCACAATTTGCCGTTTAATAAACAAATTCGAAGCAACTGGGTCTGTGGCAAATCTGAAAGTGCCTGTACGTCAGCGAAACGCAAGATCCGTTGAAAATATTGCTGCAGTCCGGGAAAGTGTGCGTGAGAATCCGCAACAGTCCATTCCGCGTCGGGCTCAAGAACTTGGCCTGTCTTCGACGACAACTTGGCGAATCCTGCATAAGGACTTAGGGCTTCACCCTTATAAAGTGCAATTAACCCAACAACTAAAGCCCAACGATCATGCGCAGCGGCGTGCATTCGCTGATTGGGCGCTAGAGCAGTTGGAGGTCGATCCTGATTTTGGGCGAAAAATAATGTTTAGTGACGAGGCTCATTTCTGGTTAAGTGGCTTTGTTAACAAGCAAAATTGCCGAATTTGGAGCGACAAAAACCCACGGGAGATTCATGAGGTCCCACTACATTCCGAAAAAGTTACGGTATGGTGTACACTTTGGTCCGGCGGAATAATCGGTCCGTATTTTTTCGAAAACGAAGAAGTGGCACTTACGGTCAACGGTGAGCGATACAGGGCTATGATAAGAGATTTTTTTTGGCCTGCAGTGGATGGAATCGATCTAACAAACATTTGGTTTCAGCAAGACGGTGCTACGTGCCATATGGCACGTGATACAGTAACACTATTGCATGAGAAATTTGAAGGTTCCGTTATATCGCGAAATGGTGACGTTAATTGGCCGCCCAGATCCTGCGACCTAACGCCACTGGATTTTTTTCTCTGGGGCTTTCTAAAATCCAAAGTCTATGCTAACAAACCACGGACGGTTGCCGCCTTAAAGGCCAACATTAGGCGCGTTATTGCTGAAATTGAGCCACTTTTATGCGATAATGTCATCACCAATTGGGTATCCAGGATTAACCAAACCAGACAAAGCCGCGGCGGACATTTATCTGATATAATTTTTAAAACATAATGTTAACACATATACTTCATAATAAAAATAAAAATAGATCACTATCACTCTCACAATTTGTTTTATTGCGTTACAAAAATCGAGCGTTACTATTGGAAAGCCCTGTATATATAACTCATACAGTGAAACCTCTCTAAGGTGGACACCATTGGGTCACAGAAGAAAGTGTCCACTTAGGCATGTGTTCAAGAGGTCAGCACAGCCAGTTTCAATAATTTGGAAAAATGAAACTAACTGGTTGCTTAATTAGATTTTTTAATTGATTATTACATGTGTTTCAGTTAATCTACATTTCTACGTGCGTGTATGGTATCTACATTTTAACAAATAACACAACTTTTAATATTATAAATGGTTTTGTTTACAACATTTTATTTTTGCAGTTCCATTTTCATTATGGATAATTTGATTGCTTAACTAGTTTTATTCCATATTCATCATTTTTGCTTAGATGGAATTTTTTTTTAATGTAATAGGATACATCCCTCCTTTTTTAAACTACTGTATACAGCCCTACCACAAACAGCAAGAAACTTCATTTCTTAAAACCATTAGCTTGCAATCAATGTAATGCCTAGGAAAATTTTGATCAGTATTCCAAGTACAACTCTGCCTACAAGAACAAAGCTTGTATGTAGCTACCATTTCTCACTGACTAGTGAAAATGGTAAGTGACTGCAAAACAAAATTGTCATTGTTCCTCAGTTAAAAAGCTGGACATGGCTGTGAATAAAGCAGTTATGACAGTAATGTTAAGTATCACATTGAATATACAGCAGTGTCACACGTGCAGCTTATCCCCTCCTTTACAAAATTAAAACATTATTGCACAAATAGGTTATGTGGAACCACTTACAAGTGATAGAGAATACCTTCAAGTTTTTATTCACCAATTGAAAAATATGTGTGCTGTAGTAGATAGCAGCATAGTTACAAAAACTGTAATAATAGAGAAATTTGCCAACAAAATTCTATCCACTTGGTTTTGTTTTCAGTCAACAGTTTCTGTATGAGCTATAACTTCGTATGGTTTCATTCACAGACTTTGACATAACATGTTAGACACTATTGACCTTGATATTTTAATCTCATGACCAGCATGTTGTATTGTATGGATTCACCTGGACTTTGTGTAAAACTTCCTCAGATCAGTTCCACTGCACCCTCACTGACTTTTTGTTTGGCTGCCACCTCATTCAGAATGATTGCACAAACAGGTGTCCTTTATCAATTTTCTTTTCCAATTTCAGAATGGAGTTTACTCATTGACTTCTTTTTGAACCATGTTCAAAATTTACACATAATAGCTGTGGCAGATTGCAGAACCAAAGATTGATAAATTCCATTGTGATTAGTTGATGATTATATTTGTGTCTACTGCAAATTGCACTTTTCTGGTTGGTGAATAAAAACTTGTAGATATTCTCTATCATCTGGAAGGTTTCAGATTTGTATCATGTACCCTATTCACACAATCTTTTAGTTTTTCAAAGGAAGTTTGTGGATAGCCTGTATTTGAAAGTCCTGATTAACATGAGGACTTTCAAATACAGTCCTCATGGTTGTGGTCAAAATTATGCAGTCTATTGATAATGTGTTTTGTTTTTTTTTTTAAGAAATGTATTGTTTCTCCATTCCTACACTTTTTTTTTTTTTTGTATTCACATACCGCAAACTGAATTCTGTATACAGACTTGTTACAGTAGTTTCTAAGTGAAGTGGAACTACATCAGACAGCTCAGATAAGTTTATAAACATTCCTTAACAGCAGTGGTGAGCATATTAACATAGTTTGTGTTCTACTCCATGAACAAGTAATCCATTGGACGTTGCAAGTCTAATTAGTAATACTGTAATGACTTTGACCTTCGTTGCAGATACGTCCTGACCAACAAAAATGCTGTGTGTATCAATTACCTTTGAAAATGTCCCATCTAGGGAGGTTGAAAATACCAAAATGACACCTATTAAGGTGTCTATATCGGAGAGAGAGAGCAAATCTGTTTTGATGAGGTATTCTAATATATCATTTCTAATACTTCTGGCTGGGATCCAAGCCTTTTTTCCCTTTTAGAGCGGTATCTGTTAACAAAGGTTTTGCTGTATTATTTTTACTTAATTATATTATAATTAAGCTTGTTTACAATAACATAGAAAAGGTTGTATTTTTTGGTATCCTGAATTTAAAATAAAATATTATCCAAATTAAAATTTATAAATAAAATAAGTATCAATATTTGCAGTAAACACAAAATTGTATGTTTCTTACAAACATATGACTAAGAATTCTTTTCCCAGAAGAATCTAAGATTGTGAATATATCTATTTATCAAATTTCCACACAAACCAGAGAAAAGTGAAGAAATAAGTAATTGTATTTTATATATTCTTTTCATTCCAGGTTTGTACATTAACCTAGGTTCATTTTAAGCAATTTATTCTCAAATAATCATTTAAATGCTAGAACCTTGTTGTTTATTTTAAGAAATGAGGTTCTGCTGATCTTTTCTTTACTTTTTTTAAATTGCCCTTCTCTTTTATTCCATTTAATGCGCTTTGTCATTTCTTTCCTATAATCATATTGGAGAGTTTGTATTTTTAACCATTACAGCTTGTTTCACCTAATTTAATCATTGCAGCTTTTCTGTACTGAAAATAGAATTGGTTTCTTAAGTAAATCCATGTGATATGGTTAAAAAAAACTTGGCCTGCAATAGCCAAGTGGTCAGGAATGAGAGTGCAGTAGCATGCACTCTTTGAGTGGACTGGAGTTCAAGCCTGCAACTGCTAAATATGATTGATGTTTGTATTGATAATTTATTGTAAACTCCACTGGCTTGGTGGTCGTGCCAGAGTATAAACAAAAAATATTTTGTGCTTTTATATTTTATGAATTTCAGTAGGATTGGGTTTACATCAGCATCTAGATAATATTTCATATCTTATCAATAGAATTTGGACAGGATCATTTAAGAGTATCTTTATATATAAGTCTATATATATAAAGTCTATATATAAAGTATTACAAATAAAAGTAAAATGAAATAGAAGAGAATGTAGATGGAAAGTTATTAACCACAAAATGCCAGGCCTAGATGAAGAAAATAAGAGAGAAAGAATGTTAAGAACCTATTTAAAAAAAAAAAAAAAACATCAAGTAGAATTAACAGGCAAATCATATGTACAAAAGCTGAAGAGGAAGGTAATAAAGATAAAAATTAAAAAATTGGTACATAGATCAGGTATGTCATCGGGGAGCTACACCTGATCATGTACCAAACACTGTTTCTATGCAAACCCATGTTGATGGGTTTGCATAGAAATTTTCTTCTCCCTTCCTCTTCTTCATTTTTTATATATTTTTTATATATATATATATATATATATATATATATATATATACCCACTGTCTGTGACACCTACTCTATTATGAGAGTTTCTTACAGGAGTTACATGTGAAGCAAATAACTACAGAGAACATATACAAGAGTACAACTCAGCAATGGTGTTCGCATCAATGGGTGCTGAGATTAAATCACCACCTAGAAATGGTCCATGCTGTTTTAGAATACACTGCCAGATTTACCATTTGGTCTCACTATTACATCCAAATGAGGCAAATAAACCAGGATATGGACAATTCTCAAATAATCAAATTGTCAAATTTATATTTTATGGAAATTGTTTTATGGTACCCCCCAGAAATGTGCTTTAGTAAAATATGAGCTAGTGAGGTGTTAATAGAGTTGTCTCTGCCTTTACGGTGTTGTTTATTCAGCTGCTACACGTGCACAGCTTTATGTGAATCAAGCGTGCCTCCTCATTATAAGTATTTTAAGTATTTTACTCCTAAAAATGAGTAAAATACTTAAAAGGTGTGAAAAGGAAGCGTCCTGGTGATGACACTGCAGATTCAGAGAGAAAAAGAAAAGCAATATCGATAAACAGAGGCGGACTGGGTCAAAAATTCTTACCCTAGTGTTTATGGCCAAAATCTCCCCGGCCCACCGGGGTTTCCCTGATAAGGCTTATGGCCAGTCCGCCTCTGTTGATAGAGAAAAAAAATATGAAATTGTGAAACGCTTTGAGCGAAATGAAAGACCATGTGATATTGCATGTGCTGCAGACCTAAATGAGGCAACACCGAGAATTACAAAAGAATGCAGAGAAAATAAAAACTTTCATAGCAGGAACAACTCAAAGTGTAATTAAAATCAATTAGATTAAAAGACACAAAGAATTGGAAGAGATGGAATGGCTGTCATCTGTTTGGATAGAAAATCAAACAAAAAACAAGTTTGCTTACGATAGAAGCAAAAGCATTAGCAATATTTTATTATGTAATAGTTGTAATAAAATACGTAAGTATTTTATTACGATTATTTATTGTGTTTGGTAATGTTTTGGTTACAAATGTGTGTTCAATCTTGGGTGGTTAGCACTTAACCCTATTTTTCCCATAGGGCCTGTTGTTTATATTGCACGAGAGTTTCTAGGAACACAACTATCGTGCTATACGAGGACTGACTGTATACATTTGATTAGTAAGTTTCTGATAGAGAATATTAGAGTGCATAGGCACAAGCACTACTTTAGAATTGAGGGAATTGCAGAGTGTGTATTTAGAACAAATTGGATGAGTGATGGTTAGATGAGATTCTGTGAGGAAAAGATAATTGGGGATGTAATTTGTAAATGTATAGCATTGAGATTATACCGAGACCATATACAAGGCGTATAAAATTTTATTCGCAGAAGGGACATGCAACCATACAAAATCCAGTTGAAGAAAATAGACGTCAAAATAGATTTTGTATCTCTCTCTCTCTCATGTATGATAATCTTCCCTTAAAATGGGATTATAGAATATAAACGGCGAGTGAACAATTCTTCATGAAAGATTTCTGTTTCTTAGTTGATTGATCCTGTTATAGTGAAATGATATTTTCTTTAAAAGATAAAGCCATAAAAACATTGGTGTTTTTTTTTTTTTTTTACTTCTGAAAGCTATGAACAATTAATGCAGGTAAATTTCATTGTTTCTGAAAG
This sequence comes from Mastigoproctus giganteus, assembly GCF_048544385.1. Lineage (NCBI taxonomy): Eukaryota > Metazoa > Arthropoda > Arachnida > Uropygi > Thelyphonidae > Mastigoproctus > Mastigoproctus giganteus. Next base: position 30,890,439 of record NC_143578.1, on the reverse strand, counting down.
ATCTGTTTAAAAACCAAACTGTTGGGAAAAGCTTTTTGTAGCACTGGGTGAGGTATGGCTAGTGCCCTTTGTAGCAGTTATTGGTCATACTTTGCCATATGTTAATGAATATCAATTGATATTCAGTAACATTTATGTTAATAAAACACTAAGAATATTTTAATGAAAACTTCTTTTTTTTTATTTTTTTATTTAACTGGTACTAAACTGTTAATATTGCTACTGTGGTAATTCTTTGACCTGTATTTTGAAGTAGAGGCCATTCAGAATATTGTCATAATTCTCATTATTCTCAGTGTACAGTTTATTAAACTGCTCACTGAGAATAGTATTCTAGTATCATACTCAACATTTTTCTCCAGAACTAGCAGGTCTATTGGCTTGATTCCAAGGAGAACAGTCATGATACAGTCAGTATCCATTCTTAAGATTTTATCTAATTATAAATTTCATTTTCCATCAGTAAATATATAAGAAAATTTTTATTTATTTATTTTTTTTGTTATTAACAGTTATAGTATTCAATTATTTTCATTATAATGAGAGAAATAAATGTCATTATTAATACATAAGACATTGTATTAATATTGTGTTAGGTCCAAACTAGCCCAGTCTCATGCAGGACAGCCTCTTCCTGTCAGTATTTATATTTTGCCATGTACGTCACAGATTCGAGGCCTTCACACATTTATTCGCAACATTAACACTCCAAGAGACGAGTTTATATTCTATTCCAAGCGCCTTATGCGGCTCTTAATTGAGTATGCCCTATCTTTACTGCCATTCAAGGTAAGCTAATTTATTTTCTGTAATATTTTCAATTTTTTGTTTTGTCTTTTTGTCTTTATATACTGTATAAATACAACAGTTCTAAAGAACTGCTGTATAACAAGATGAGATTACATTCATGAACAGCATAAGTTATAGTTAATTATGACTGATTAGCAGATAAAGTGAGGCTCTGCTTCAAATGGTCAGTTTGAATTCAGTTTTGAACAGGGGACATGATTACTTGAATGGCAATACATCTGATTGAATCGTACATAAAAATATTTTTCCTTGGTCACAATGCAAGCTAATATGTGAAGCACGCTTGTTCTTCAACCTTCTAACCAAAATTAGTAGCCATTTTTCACAATAATCCAACTTCAAAAGCTTATTTAACACTATCATAAGTTAAGTCTTTGAATCCTTCCCCAGATCAGATACAAAGAACAAACGTTCTTTCAAACTGCTTGCCATGCCTCTTTGATTTGCATTAGCAAAAGCACATGATGCAAGAAAGCAAGCTTATATAGCATCAGCCAAAAAAAAAAAAAAAAAACCCTTATTTCACCCATCCACTCGCTCCAAATGTTTGTCAAGTTCTGCCTTGAATCTATCAACTTCTACGACAGATGGAAGTTTGTTCCAGCAATCAACAACCTGCTGGCTAAAGGCAAACTTCCACACATCTATCCTACAACTGTCTTTCCTCAATTTGAATTTATGCCCTCTCAAGTGATTATTCTGAGCAAGAGGAAGAATCCCAATAGCATTGAGCATGCTCAAACCATTCAAGGCTTTATACACCTCAATGAGATCACTTCACAGGTGGCACCTCAGTAGCCAGGTGGACAGGAGCAGCAGTGCGTAGCACATGCTTCTTGATTAGACCGGGGTTTGAGCCCGTGACCACCAAATACAGAGGATGCGGAAAGGTCAGGGAATGACCACTGCATTTCTCCGGAGCAATATGATCTTAGTTGCTAATGCTCCTAAAAAAAAAAAAAAAAAAAAAAACTTGCAGGTGCCTAGTCTCCAGGCACTGTAATTTGCAAAACTTAAGCCTTTCTTCGTAAGAGCAACCCTTTGTTCCATTCACTAATCTTGTTGCCCTTCTCTGTACTTGTTCCAACAGCTCTACATGCTTCTTAAAATGAGGCCTCCAGACCTGTATACAGTACTCAGGGTGTGGCCTGACCATTGCCTTCTACAGGGGGATAATCACCTCCTTATCCCTGCTAAAAAAATTCCTGTATTTCATTGACAAGACACCATGAGCTACTCTTGCAGAGACCATCTGCACTGCTCAGAGAACTTCATATCTGCATGCACAATTACCCCCAGGGCCTTTTCATTCTCTACCACAGTCATTGTAGTACCACAGAGTTGATACGTTACTCTGGGGGTTCCTGCTTCCCATATGTAGTATTTTACATTTGTCAATGTTAAACTTCATTTGCCACCTCTCAGCCCATCTGCTCAACTTTTCTAGATCCTGTTGCAACAGTGCACTGTCATTAGTGTCATTAACAACCCTGCCAACCTTTGTATCGTCTACAAACTTGGACATTAAGCCTGATATACCATCATCAGTATCATTTATAAATACAGAAAACAACAATGGACCCAACACTGAACCCTGAGGGACTCCACTAATAACATTAGTCCACGAAGAGCAGTGTCTATTGATTACCACTCTGTCTTCTCCCACTCAACCATCCCTTTATCCATAGCAGCAATTTGCTTCCAATGCCACATTGCTCCAATTTGTGCAACAGTATCAAAGGCCTTTCTAAGATCCAAATATATGATATCAAAGTTATTCTTTGCACCCAGTTCCTTTGTGACTACATCATAGTATCCAATCAAATTGCCAGGTGGGAAGGAGCAGCAGTGCGTAGCACACGCTTCTTGATTAGACCGGGGTTTGAGCCCGTCACCACCAAATACGGAGGAGACGGAAAGGTCATTCAGGGAATGACCACCGCATATCCCGGAGCAATATGGCCTTAGTTGCTAATTCTCCTAAAAACCAAATAACAAAAACCAATCAAATTGGTCAGACAAGACTTCCACTTAAACCCATGATGTGTCTGAGCTATAACTGTAGTCTTGTCTAGATGGTCCTGCAGTGCTTCTTTAATCAGTGCCTCCATTAATTTTCCGGGAACAGAAGTTAAACTAACAGGTCTGTAATTACCTTTGATCTTCCTTTGTGGATTGGTATCACATTTGCATATCTCCAGTCCATGGGTACCTCCCCGGAGTACGGGGAAGCTCTCATAATTATGGCTAAGGGTTTGCTTACTTCCTTTGCTGCCTCCTTTAATATAACTGGATAGATTCCATCCACTCCAGGTGCCTTTCTTATGTTTATCTTCAAAAATTTCTCTTCCACTTTACTCTCAGTTATTACAAGATTATCTAGCTTACTGCCAGAGTTTAATACACCTCTGGCATTCCCCATCCTGAATAACTCCTCATGTTGAAGGTAGATGCAAAATATTCATTTAGTTTGTTAGCTACCTGAGCAGGATCATCAACAGTTGAACCATCAATATCAAGTGGACCAATCTGATTCGCCCCTTCCTTCTAGAGTTTTTACATAAGTAAAGAACTCTTTGCTGTTTTTCTTTGCATCCTTTGCCAAGTTACTGTGCCAAGTTTATAAAAATATCTATTGTTTGAACTATGAGGGGTGATCATTTAATTCATGGACTGGTGCAGGATCTCATCTGAATCTTCTGTGGATTACTCAGTCTCGAATACTCTCCCTTGAACTTTACACACTTTCGCCACTGTTGTACCTATGTATTAAATGCATCTTGCAAGCCATTTTTTAAAAGACTGAAGTGCTTTTGTTGTGGCTCTGCGAGCATTGTTGTCTGACACGAAATGCTTGCCTTTCAGAGCTTTCTTTAGACTTGGAAAAAGGAAGAAATCGCACAGGACTGTCCGATGAAAAAGGGGGATGTAGTAGAATCTTGGCACCTATGGCAGTAATCACTTGCTGCCCAATATTTGCTGTATGGGGCCTGGCATTGTCTTAATGGGGGAACCACTTCACACTGGAAAGTTCTTGATGTTTCTCATGAATGGTGCATTAAAGTTCGACTCAGAGTATGCTTTCTTATTCATAGTTGTTCCACGAGGGACAGTGTGTAACAAGAATGCCTTTTATGTCAAAAAACAGAAGAACCATTTGTTTGTCAGCCAATGAGAAGCTCAATTTCTTAGGTCTCGGTCAATCAGAATGCTTCCACTCCCTTGACTTGATAGTAAAAAATCCAAGTTTATCACAAGTCACTATTCGATTTAAGTTTTGTCCCATGTTTCAAAACAATCAATCATTTCTTTGCACAAGTCTACTCTTTGCTGTTTTTGTTCTGGAGTCAAATTGTGAGTGGAATCCAGCAGTCACAGATTTGCATCATTTTCAGGTAATATTTCACAATATTGTGAGCACTACCATATGAAATGGACATTCTAACAGCTAATTCATGAAGTGCGGTTTGCCTGTGTTCATCTAAGATTTCCTGTGCTTTTGCAATTTGCTCAGGAGTTGTTGAGGAGGAAGGCTGACTAGGTCTTGGGTCATCCGCAACAGACTCATGGCCTTCACTGAATTGCTTGTGCCATTTAAATATGGCTGTCCTACCAAGACACTCATTACCATATATTTCATTCATCTCTTTAACTGATTTCAATGCATTTGAGCCCCATCTGACGCAATAGCGAATACATATCACTTCTGTTTAATCTGTACGTCCGACATGATACTTACTTCAAAACGATCGTCAGTGACAATTGGCTAAACAAAACTCTTCAAGTACTGCAAATTGCAGTGCCTGGAGACTAGGCACATGTGAGTGATCTGATTGAGGTGTATAAGGCCTTGAATGGGTTAAGCAAGCTAAATGCTGATGGGATTCTTCCTCTTCCTCAGATTAATAACCTGAGGAGATATAAATTCAAATCGAGGAAAGACAGTTGTAGAATATGTGCGGAAATTTGCCTTTAGACAGCAGGTAGTTGATTGCTGGAACAGATTTCCATCTCTTGTGGAAGTTGATAGCTTAAATAAATTTAAGGCTAAGCTAGACAAGCATTTGGAGTGAATAGATGAGTAAAATGGGAGGGGTTTTTTTTTTTTTTTTGCTGATGCTGCATAAGCTTGCTTTCTTGCATCATATGCCTCAACTAATGCTAATGCTAATAATGAAATAATTACCTCTTTGACTCTAGAAGTATACATGTAGATAAAGCACATACTATCCTGGCAGTCGCTGGATGAATTTTTTTCCTGATTTAGTAATAACTCCAAAATCTTTTTCACTATTAATGATTATTAAGTTTATTTCCCATGTAATAAGATAATTTGGGATTATTGTTATCCAGTTGTAATAGCACATTTATTAACGTATGTATTTTAACGGCCATTTTTCAGAACAATTAAATAATATATAGGTCTTGTTTGAAGCAGCATACATAGGTTTCTGTCTTTGTATCATTACACATAACTTTCGTTATAGTTATAGTTCATCATAGACACATAACGAAAGTTATGTCTATGAATTATTAGATATGCCTCTACTAGGAGTATTGCAATGTGGACTGTAGCGACAGATTTAATTGAGTCGTCCAAATTTAGTAGATTGCTCTCCCATCGGACCTGTTGTTTTATGCTGACAAGGCTAGTGGGAATCAGAAGCTGGATAGTCCATTTGATGACGAGGGTAGTGGGAGTAAGAAGTGTTCAAAGCCGCTAAGTGGATTTTTCTTATTTATTGATTTGAAATTGTTTTTCTAAAACTTTTGATTTAAATTTAGTAGTATAGAATTATTTTGTGATTTTCTGATTAATTTGGTGTATTTATTCTTTACTCGGCCTTGTAATTGCATAAAAGTATCGGTAAGGGTATCAAATCCACATGTTGCAAGTTGCAGCTCCTCTGAACTCGAAGTTTTTTAGCCATATTTATCCGCTTTATTGACCAATTGTTACATCAAATTATTTTCTATAAGTAGCTTATAGATCTAGTCAGGATCCTTAGTTTATTCTGAATTGAGACATTGAGATTTGGAAGTTAATTAATACTTAATCATGTACAAATTCTGCCCAGACACGATAGAAGGGAGTATATGATGAGAGCCCTGTCGATCAATTCGGCCCTGGAAGGATTGTGCAAGGCTCAAGGGGTAGAATTTTTTTCAGCCTGGTCTGTATTTGTTAACAGGAGAGACTGCTTCTACAGGGATGGGATACACTTAAATAGAAAGGGTGCAAGAATGTTTGCTGATGCTATCGAGGCAGTGTTAGGTGGGTCGGAAAACTGCTAGACTGGGGAGATACAAGGACTAATAGATTAACAGTAGCCACTGGCAGAGGTGAAAGTGATTCTTGCACTGCTTCTATTGGAATGAGCCGCAGCCTGGAAAATAAAATGCAGGATATTTCAGAGACTGCTGGGAATCATTGGGGTACAAATAAACACATAGGTTGTGTTAGGGTAGCTAAGAAAAAGAACAGGTACATGTATACTTGCATGTACACCAATGCTAGGAGTTTAGTAAATAAATTTGATGAATTTGAGGTATTGCTCAAAACATCAAAGGCAGATATTGTGGGGATTTCAGAGACGTGGTGTCACACAGATATAAGGAATGCAGAACTGGAATTTGGGGAGTACAATGTCTACAGAAAGGATAGACAGGATAGGAAGGGAGGAGCGGTTATGCTATTAGTTAAGAAATACATAAAATCCAAGGAAGTGAAGTCAGTCGACATTGCTGGACAGTGCAGTGTCGAGTCAGTTTGGTGTGACATAAGCATTGGGAGATCAAAATTGAGAGTAGGAGTGTGCTATAGGCCTAATGACTCTGATGAGTATAATAAGAAACTGTACAGGGAAATAGAGTGGGCCAGTAAATCAGAGTCTTCTAATGGGGGATTTTAATTTCCCAGATATTGACTGGAATTTGGGGGCTGGTCACTCACACACTAGCAAGGCTTTTGTGGATTTATTGGATGATTGTTTTCTACATCAGCATGTTCAGGAGGCAACTAGAGGGAGTAATACTCTTGATTTGATTATCAGTAGTGATTCTTCATGCATTAAGAATCCGCAGGTAAATGAACCACTAGGTGGCAGTGATCACAGTGTGCTGAAGTGGGATTTACTCAAAGAGGTAACTACCATTAGGGGTAAAGGGAAGGGTTATTGCTTTTGTAAAGGCGACTACGATGGACTGAGACAGTATTTAAATTCTAAACAGTGGGACCAACTGATGATGTTACCAACAGCAAATTCAAAATGGGAAGCATTCAAAGAACATATCTTGGAAGCTACTAGGCTTTACATACCAACTAAGAAATATTGTTCAAGGTTTAGGCCTAAGTGGATGTCAGATGAACTAATGAGACATATGGCAGAGAAGAAAAATGCATGGGATACATACAAATTAACACATGACACAGAAGCCCATGATAGATACAAGTTGATCTGTAACCAAGTTACAAAGGAGGTTAGGCAGGCGAAGGCAGATTACGAGAAATCTTTGGCAAGGGATGCAAAGAAAAACAGCAAAGAATTCTTTACTTATGTAAACTCTAGAAGGAAGGGGATGAATCAGATTGGTCCACTTGATATCGATGGGTCAACTGTTGATGACCCTGCTCAGGTAACTAACAAACTGAATGAATATTTTGCATCGGCATTCATACATGAGGAGTTATTCAGCGAGGGGAATGCCAGAGGTGTATTCAACTCTGGCAGTAAGCTAGAGAATCTTGTAATAACTGGGAGTAAAGTGGAGGAGAATTTGTTGAAGATAAATACAAGAAAGGCACCTGGGGTGGATGGGATCTATCCAGTTATATTAAAGGAAGCAGCAAAGGAAGTAAGCAAACCCTTAGCCATAATTATGAGAGCTTCTTTGGCTCTCATAATTATGGTTAAGGGGAGGTAGCCATAGACTAGAGATGTGCAAATGTGACCCCAACTCACAAAGGGGGATCAAAGGCTGACACAAGTAATTATACACCTGTGATTTTAACTTCTGTTCCAGGAAAATTAATGGAGGCACTGATTAAAGAAGCACTGCAGGATCATATAGACAAGACTTCAGTTATAGCTCGGACACAGCATTGTTTTAGGGAAAGTCTTGCCTGACCAATTTGATTGGATACTATGATGCAGTCACAAAAGAACTGGATGCAAGGAATAACTTTGATATTATATATTTGGATCTTAGAAAGGCTTTTGATACTGTTGCACATGGAAGACTGCTGCACAAATTGGAGCAGTGTGGCATTGGAGGCAAATTGCTGCTATGAATAAAGGGATGGTTGAGGGGAAGAAGACAGAGTGGTAATCAATGGACACTGCTCATTGTGGACTGATGTTATTAGTGGAGTCCCTCAGGGTTCAGTGGTGGGTCCATTATTGTTTTCTGTATTTATAAACGATATTCATGATGGTATATCAAGCTTAATGTCCAAGTTTGCAGACGATACAAAGGTTGGCAGGGTTGTTAAGGACACTACTGATGCTATGCTGCTGCAACAGGATCTGGAAATGTTGAGCAGATGTGCTGAGAGGTGGCAAATGAAGTTTAACATTGACAAATGTAAAGTACTACATATGGGAAACAGCAACCCCAGAGCAACGTATCAACTCTGTGGTACTACACTGACAGTGGTAGAGAATGAAAAGGCCCTGGGGGTAATTGTGCATGCAGATATGAAGTTCTCTGAGCAGTGCAGACGGTCTGCAAGAGTAGCTCATGGTGTCTTGTCAATGATATACAGGAATTTTGGAACAAGTACAGAGAAGGGCAACAAGATTAGTGAATGGAACAAAGGGGTGCTCTTACGAAGAAAGGCTTAAGTTTTGCAAATTGCAGTGTCTGGAGACTAGGCACTGGCGAAGTGATCTGATAGAGGTGTATAAAGCCTTGAATGGTTTGAGCATGCTCAGTGCCGACGGGATTCTTCCTCTTGCTCAGAATAATCACCTGAGAGGGAATAAATTCAGATTGAGGAAAGACAGATGTAGGATAGATGTGCAGAAATTTGCCTTTAGCCAGTGGGTAGTTGGTTGGTGGAACAGACTTCCATCCCTTGTTGTGGAAGTTGATAGCCTAAATAAATTTATAGCTCAGCTGGACAGGTATTTCGAACAAACGGAGGGGTGAAATGGAAGTGGTTTTTTTTTTTTTTTTTTTTTTTGGGTGATGCTGCTTGCAGGTGGTAGATGACTCATCAACCGGTGAAATACCACCACTTTACTTATTGGAGGCTTGAAGTGGTGAAACCCATGTTTAGTCTCTAGAGCAAAGTTTCCGGCATTCCCCTCCCCCCATACTTCTCCTTCAACCCATGCACGGTACTAAGTACTATAGGTTTTGATACCTTTCGTGTTTGGGGTTTTCATAAAAAAAAAAAAAAAAATGCTTGCTTTCTTGCATCATATTCCTCTACTAATGCTAATTAGTAGACAGATATTGAATCTGTTATACTTTTGTCAGTGGCATTATTATTCTTATCTGAAGTTATATTCTCACAGATTGGCTAATGTTTTGTGCCATTTCCATTCTGAAGGACAAAGAACTGCTGCTGCCAATGATTTTTTCTATTTACTATGTCATCAGTGCCCAGTCCACCTTCATATGGCAGCACACCTTGATCTTTCAAATTTACCAGGCCTGGGAATCAGAGAGAAACTCCACCACCACCACCCTGGCTTTGCCATCACCACTGCCATTGATTGACTGTTACTTCCTTCAGTGGATAGCATATTTAGAGTTCATTGAAACTTTTTTGACATCCTGTATGTTCCTGTTCTACAAAGACTGGTTTTAGTCCAGAACTAATCTGTTAACATCTCTCAGTGGTTGTCTACTCTGTGGTTTACTGCCCCCCTTTGTTCTGTTCTTTCCAAAAGCTCCTGATTTCACATCATTTTGACAATTCTCCCCCTTCCATTTCTGAAATTCATAATTATGCCAATTAGTTCAAACTGCCAATGTTTTTTTTTTTTTTTTTATAAGCAATCCTGATACAGCAACTTTTGTTATTTGTATTTGATCTAGGGAAGGATTTAAAGACTTAATTTGTGATAGTGCTCAGTAAGCTTTTGAAGTTGGATTATTGTGAACAATGGCTACTAATTTTGGTTATAAAGTTTAGAATTGGAACAAGCATGCTTCACATATTAGCTTGCATTGTGGCCAAGGCAAACTATTTTTATGTATGATTTATTGAGATATATTGAACAGTGCTATATTTTGTGTGTTGGGGGAGGGAGAAGAATGAGTCAATCCATATCCATGGTATGTCCAAAGGTGTAATGACTTAATGAAATTTCATGCATCCCCACAATTATTTCAAAGAAATCTCACATTAAATTAATTTTATTAATTGTGTTCAAGGTGATTTAAGAACTTTCCTGCCACACTCCAAGAGTGTGTTGAAGTAAAAAGAATCTTGTGAACAAAAGTCTGAAAATTTCGAGTTAAGGTTTGCAGTAGTAATATAAGATCCCCATAAGTATCCAATTTCATTTATTTATTACATTTCTTTATTTTATTTAATTAATTAATTATTTTTTTTTGTTATACAAAAACTTCCCAGTAAGTGCTCAATGTCTGACAGCAGTCTGAATATATACACATTCAGACTTCACACCAGTAAACAAGTGATTCCCACAGATGGTGCAGCTGTTCAGTAATATTTACTGGCCTCTCTGCCCTTTCCTTACCTTCATATTCATTGAAGTTTTACTTATGGGGTTATCTAAATAAACTGTCACTGAGATGTTAAATAAGGAAGTGTTCCCCAGAAGTTTTGCCTTTGTGGGAATTGCTTGTTTGTTGATGTAAGTTATATCTGGGCCGAAGGTGGACACTTAATAACATGTGTGAATATTTAGTGGAAAAGATATTTTAATAAATGTGAGCTCGTTTGAGTATTTTGTTTTACTAGCAAAACTTTTCCAAGAAGGTTTTTTTTTTTTTTTTTTCAGAGTGTGATATTCATAAGAACCATTTTCTTGATTGATTCCTCTGATTCCCAAGTTTGGCAAGAGTTGTGAATCACCTATTGTTTTAAAGTAAAGCACAAAAGTGACATAAATTTATAAATACATTACTAATAATTGAGATTATTAGTAATGAAATTACTAATAATCAACCATCAATATTTTGATGGTTGATTATTAGTGCACAACCATCAATATTTTGCTAGTTTTCAAATCTTAAAAATTACTTGCAAGCCTTTATTGTTGGAGCTAACATTTAACCTAATTTTATTAATTATAAAAATGGCACATTTAATATTTACGTAATTATTTTATTATAGGATGTTACCATAGAAACACCTCAGGGAGTCACTTACCATGGAAAGCGAATTTCTATAAAAAAGGTTAGTGTACTATATTGCTGTCTTCTTGTTTTTCAACTATTTTAATGGAAATTAGTTTTTTTTTTTTTTATGTTATTACAACCACTTCAGCTATATAAAAGAACAAGAGAATATTTCATTCACTTGGCTTTCATCCATTTCAGATTTAAGTGGTATTTATTTTTGTCTTTCAATTCTATTTCTGATTCTAATATCTCTCATTCCACTGTATTTTTTCGTCCTGTATTTGGCCTCATTCTGTAATAGCATTACATACATTCATTTTCATAATTATTTTGCTTTGATTCTTATAAAATTTCCAGCATCCACCATTGTTCTTATAAAACCATTTTTACTTTGTGCATTTATTCATATTTTTAAAACAGTGTTTCTTTCATCATTTTGTCAGTGAGTAGGACATCATTCATAATGACTAAAAATAGGTTCAGTACTGATTCTATTGGCACATAATTTGATGTCAAAATACTTTGTTATTCCAATTTAATTTTTTATCCTTATTAGCATCATTGTATTGGATAGCATTATTTAATTTTTAATGTGCAGTATTTTGTTTGCAATGATTTAATTATTTGAAAGTAATTGTCACGTAATGCTTGACAATTATTTTCAAATACAGCAGACTCTTGATTTACTGGGATCGGATTAACCGGGACACTTCAAGATTCCAAATAAAAAAATTTAAAAAAATCGACCAAAAATCATCATTAAATTCAAGTAGTAACTAGAATAGGTATAAACAGATATTTTGCAAGTCTTAAATAGGTGACAAGAAGTGGAATTATAAGTCGTGATTGGGAGATTAATGTACTTATTATCTTGCAACCCCTGCTGTTTTCATACCTGCCATTCAAAAAAAAAAAAAAGAGAAAGAGAACATAAAAAATAAAGGGAAGCTATTAGATTTAAAATCAACATAAAAAAAATAGAGAAGCATCATATTGGACATGCGAGTAGTGCGTGATAAGTTTTTCGTTTTTTTTTTTTTTTTTTTAATCTATCTTCATACTTTTTATGTAGGTTGCTGAACATTTTTCGATACATAAGTCCCCAACTTATGCAACTACAGACTTACGTAAATTTTTTTCGCTCAAATTTTTTTTTTTTTTTTTTTTAGGATTGTAAAATTTAAAACAATAAAATAAAATAATAAGCAATCAATAATGACAATCATGGCTTGCACAAGTGAGATATGAAGTAACAAGCAAAAAAATAGGAAAGAAAAGAAGATTCTGAAAATGTATTTGTTTTTTATATGACTGAAGATTTCAGTGAAGGGACACACACATTTCACCGTAATAACGTAAAAACGCACAGAATTCTAGCTATCGGTATTTTCGCAAATGCAATAAGATAGTTTACTACCCATTTATAATGAATTGCACCAACAGAAAAGCCCAATAAACCAGAAAGTGCAAAATTGTTTTTACTGTTTTATGGTAGTGACCTCCAGAAATGTGCTTTAGTAAAATGTGAGCTCGTGTGGGGTTGATAATAGTGGGTTTTTGCCTTAACCCTTTGAAGTTCTTTACAAAAAATTTCATTTTGACCGTTATCATGGTGCCAACTAAGAGAATAAGTGACAGCAGTACTAGTAAATCTACCAAGAAAAAGAAAGCAATCGATTTGGATCAGAAAATTAAAATAATAAGAATGTATGAAAATGGTAAAACATTAAGTATCGGGCTGAATTCAGATTTGTCAATAATAATATACAGTAGTAGCAATATGTTATTAGTCATTCCTGAGTTAAGTAAAACTTGATGAAGTAAGAAGTCCTGGAACGTATCTCTTACGTATGTTGGAGACTTGTGTAGTTTTGGATTAACCGGGAAATCGATTATTCGGGATTCATTTTTTACCATCTATCCCAGAAAGTTGAGAGTCTACTGTAATCAAATAATTGTCAAGTGCTACATGACAATCATCTACTTAACATATATTAAAAAAAAGAAAAAAGTTCAGCAATTAATCTAGCTAAAGTTTGTTTGGGTTAATAGGGTTTTAATGTTTAGTTAGTTGTAAATGCCAAATCTGATAAAATTTTTAAACATAAAGTATTCTGAAATCCCAGTTAAATTAAGAAGAAATACCCTGAATAAATTTCCTTTTTTTTTTTCTTTCAGATATGTGGAGTATCTATCTTAAGAGCAGGGGAAACAATGGAGCAGGCAGTTTGCGATGTACTAAAAGATGTAAGACTAGGAAAAATTCTAATCCAGACAAATCAAGATACTGGGGAACCTGAGGTAGTGAAAACATTTCTTTTGCATATGTTGTGAACATTTTGTGCAGTTAATATCTGAGAATAATTAATTAATTATTTACTTAACTTCTGAATCCCTTTCTTTAACCACTAAAAGCCGTACTACTGAACTAGTAGCATTTGTAATTGTCCCACTTTATTCTACACCTTTTAAGAAAATTTAGCCACCACCTTTTGCAATTCATCCATAAACTTACTACATCAACCAGCTTGCCTTCAGACAGTCACCCATAACCACTTCATCTTCCAGTTTTCCTTCAAATATATATTGATATATATATTTGATGTATTTGATATATATTTTTCTGTATACATGACACAAACACTTTCAAATGTATGTAAATTATATTTTAGTTTGGTTTCTGATTGTTAGGTTATTGCTTGAAGCTATAAGCTCTTGTTCTCTCTTCTTTCTGCTGCAGTAGCTGATGATTAATATTAATGGGATGGCTGTATGCCAGTCAGAACTTTGCCTTTTGTGATTTCTTGAGCTTGGAGAGGGAGAGCTTACTAACTTCCACAGAGTACTACTTTTGTATGGTGGTCATTTCAATGTATAAGAAGGTTAGAGTGAAGAAATGTTATACATCCAAGTTTACCATCCTATACATTCTCATTCCACCTTGAAAGAAACTTCAGAGGCAAAAGGTTCATTTGCTGATCAGTCAAGATTGATGATTGTCCTTTAACAATGCATACTCAAGCAAATCTCCACAGTTCCCCTAATTGGCAAGAATTGGGTATCCTTAGAGATTTAGGTCTCACCAAATCGAGTGCAGTTATCTTTATGTTATCTAACAGAGTGGAATTTTCTGGGTTTTTTTTCTAGCTGCAAGAAATCTACCTACAGGAAAAGCCATCCTATGTGATTAGATTCTTTGTGCTGCTGCTGAGACATGGATAGTCTCTTTTGACATCTGGTAGGGGATCATCTGCTCACCAGTAGTTCATCAAGGTTTGAAGGCTATTTTTATTCAATGGGAATAAATTTGTATTGATTCCTGTAGCTAACCCAGCTTATATAAAGAATTTATTGGAGACTGCCAAACAATAATTGTTAATATCCAAAGTTTTTAATAAACACAGTGTAGTCCATTGTCCTTGTCCATTTGAATCACAGTGCTGTGGTTCTTGCTGCCAACACTGCACATTAAGATGGGACTGGTGAAGCAGTTTGTTGAGACTTAATATTCAAAATGATGCTTTCTATTCTATATGCTTAATGTTCTCAAACTTTGCTGAAGCAGAAGTGAACAGGTCCATATTCATTGGACCACGGGTTAAGATTCAGTTGAAATCCATTGCTAAGTAACTATCCTTGACCAAAGTAACAGATCAAATGCTGGTGATTGTGAATAAAGAATGTGTAAGGACATGTATGTTTCAATAACAATGAGAATGGAAAGTACAAAAAATCTGGTTGCAAACTTGTTTTTAGTAGTATGGAGGGTTAGGTAAGGGTGGGCAGAACATTCCTGAGGCTGCACTGTTTGCACTTTTACTTTATCAGACCAAATGCTGGTGATGTGAATAAAGAGTGTAAGTAATGGAGAAGACATTAACAAAAGGTGGGATACTGTTCTGGTGCATCTCAAAAGAGAAAGACTTTCAAATGCTCTTAATTAAATTGTTACAATTTAGTTAAAAATGAACATTTGAATGTCTTTCATTTTGGTAGTGGTTTGTATTCAGATGTTTGTTCTTAGATTTCTATTTTTTCCCTGTAAGTTAAATGAACTTTAATAAATATGGATTTAATATGAAATTGTTGATGGTCCATGTAATATAGATGCTTGTGCTTTGCTGTCAGTAATTGTTCATATAAAATTATGTCCATTGTAACACATTGTTTACTTGTATACTGAAATACTTGGCAATCCAAATCAGTTTCCCAACACTTGATATTTTCAGATCCGATTGCCTTTCTTATTTTCAAGAAAGGATTTAAGAGGGAAGCACTTCACAGTGTTCTTTGAAAGCATCGAAAGCACTAGGATTTTAGAGGAGCTTGAAAAAAAAAAAAAAAAAAAAAAGAGGTGAGATCCTGGGGATAGAGGTTCTGCAGTGAAGACTGAGTGTAGTTGGAAAAGCACAAGCTGCTGAAGATCCTTAAAAATTCTCAAAACTTTTGTCAACCAAAAGCGTCTGAAGATATCTAGACACATTAATATGTCAGTCTTGATATTGTAAAAGTCTTTAGTTGAAATCCATTGCAGCTTTATGAAAATAAAATTATTGCTAAGTAACTATCCTTGAAGAGAACTTTGCATAGAAGAGACCTGATCATAGTCAGTACTCAGAGTGACCCATCCCTATTTTTTTTTCCCCCAGGATATGGATTCTGATTTAGATTTATAATTGTTCTAGTTATATTGTTTTCTTTCACTAATAAACATGTTTCAGAATTCTTATTTTTGAAAAAATACTAGCTTTTTGTCTTTCAGGGATTTGCTTCTTATTCATAACGCTATTCTTGGGAAAACTTGTTGCACATTACGATTTTTGTAATATTTTAGAATTTTTTGGAAATGCATTCTGAATGTATGATATAAAAGTATTACTGATATCAGTATTTACCACATCTGCCTCTCCCAACACTAAACCAGTAGTAGTAGTTTTTCATCCTTTACAGACATAACTTGCATTCATATCCTTCTCCATACTACTTCCTTAAAATGTTAATAATAATCCTTAATCAAAGCCCAACTAAAGCATGTGACCTTTTCTTAAGTCAGAACATGATATATGTCTGAAAAGGATATGATATATGTCATATCCTTTTTATATATGATATATATCAGGACATGATATATGTTCTTTTCAGACATATATCATGTCCTGACTTAAGAAAAGGTCACATGCTTTAGTTGGGCTTTGATTAAGGATTATTATTAACATTTTCAAATGCATTTTAATGTTTTAATGATAACTACAGCTTTCATATAAAATTTTGCTCCTGGGTACATTTTCAACATTTAATTTTGGGATTTTGTTCTTCCATTCGCTTTAAGTAATACTCTAAATAAGATGCATAATTGTATCTGCATCTCACAATTAAGGGTAAATAATAAATATTAAACACTAAACAGGTAAGAATATGTGAAACGCATTAGCGATCTGTATTGCTAGAAATATAAATATTAAGTGCTCAAGCTGGCTTGAATTCCTGTGGATTTTTTTTTATTTTTTTTATTGTATAGTTATACTATTTGTGGTCTGATTTTTAGCTAGTCTCTTCAATGGCTTCTAAATTTATTACTTTAGGTTCTTAAATGTTTGCACATTTGCCCTTTTACATCTAAGTTTTATTATTTAACTGTTTCATACTAGTTCTTTACCTCCACTGCTGTTATTTGGCTTTAATATTAATTTCTTAATATTTACACACACATGCAGAATTACATTGAAGCCCATTTCAAATGATGTGCATTTATGTACGAGTAGTCAAATATTCAAGTAGGTGTTGCCATTTTTACCTGTATTTCCAAGTAATTATAGGCACAGTTTATATAATAGTGGCAATAATAAAATATAAAAAATATAAAGATATTGAGGTGGACTGAATTTTGGTTAAGTCTGGTCATTTTGTGACAACCAAATCTGCTGCTTGCACCTTCATGATGTTGTGACTGTTAGTATCTCTGGTTATAACCCCCATGTGAAGATTCTGAAAAAGTGCACCTAGTATACTGGAGGTGACCACCTAGGTGCGAACAAGAATGCCACCCCCTCTTTGTTACCAGGCAATTCTAGGTAGTAGATGTCTCTCAACTGGTGCAATACCACCACTTTGCTTATTGGAGTCTTGAAGTAGTGAAACCCATGTTCAGTCTCAGGAACAAAGCTCTGGCAAACTCCCCCCCCCCCCTCCAACCTGTACCATCCTGCAGTATGATTGATGTTTTTGAGGTAGTAGTAGTAGTAAAGGCATGTGATGCAAGAAAGCAAGCTTATGTAGCATCAGTCAAAAAAAAAAAAAAAAAAAATTTCACACATCCATTCCCTCTAAACGCTTGCCCAGTTCCTCCTTGAATTTATTTAGCTATCAAAAAAACTTCCACAACAACAGATGGAAGTTTTGTTCCCGCAATCAACTACACACTGGTTAATGGCAAATTTCTGCGCATCTATTCTACAACTGTCTTTCCTCAATTTGAATTTATTCCCCCTCAGGTTTGTAATCTGAGTAAGAGGAAGAATCCCATCAGAATTGAGCCTGCTCAACCCATTCAAGGCCTTTATACTCAATCAGATCACCTTTCAGGTGCTTAGTTTCCAGATGCTGCAATTTGCAGAACTTAAGCCTTTCTTGGTAAGACCATCCCTTCATGTTCCTTACCAATCTTGTTGCCCTTCTCTTTACTCTCTCAAGCAACTCTACATTCTTCCTAAAATTAGGTATCCAGACCTGTATGCAGTACTCAAGGCGTGGCCTGACCTTTGTCTTATACAAAGGGATAATCACTTCCTTTTCCCTGCTACCAAAATTCCTATATATCATTGACAATACCCCATGACCTGCTCTGGCAGCGTGTCTGCACTGCTCAGAAAATTTCATATCTGACTGCACAATTACTCCCAGGTCTTTTTCATTATTAAGTGTAGTACTTCATCATCCCTAAGTGTAGTACCACACAATTCGTACATTCCTCTAGGGTTACTTCGTATGCAGTAGTTTGCATTTGTCAATGTTAAACTTCAGTTGCCACTTTTCAGCCCATCTGCCCAACGTTTCTAGATCCTGTTGCAGTAGCACACTGCCAATACTGTCTTTAACAACTCTGTCAACCTTTGTATCATCTGCAAACCTAGACATTAAACCTGATATACTTTCATCAATATCATTGATAAATATACAAAACAACAGTGGGCTGAACCCAGTGGGACTCCACTAATAACATTATTCCCCGAAGTGCTGCATCCATTGATTACCACTCTGTCTTCTCCCTCTCAACCACCCTTTTATCCATTGTAGCAACTTGCCCTTAATACCATACCGCTCCAATTTGTACAGTAGTCTTCCATGTGCAACAGTGTCAACTTCCTTACATTTCAAAAGTTCAGTTCTAAAACGGTGTTTTCCAGCTGGCTGCTAGATAGTCCACTGTACCAAACCCGTTTACCTCTCTAGGAGGTATCCAGATCAGCTAATGTATAATCTGACTGCCTTTACTCTTATTGTTAAGGTCACATTATGTCATGTACACACACAGCAAAAATTTCATTACTTCATAAAACATGTCTCCAACACCTTTTCTCTGCTACTGATTATATCATTAGTAGACAAACTGATAGAACAAACTTATCTACAAAAAGATCTAAACTTCACAAACACTTCATTTATTTCACAAATATATGTGGTCTCAGTGATGTCCATTTCTACTTAGTCTGCCAAGCCCATTAATTTTTCTGACAGAATCCCACTTATTGATTAATTCAACCACTGCTCATCTCGGTTGTCCTAATATTTTGCTGTACAATTCTTTTCGCTTCAAAATTGAAACTTGTGTATGTTCCCACTCACCTCTGGCTTAAAATGTCTGTATTCCATTCTGTCAAATTCATCTACTGCCTCTATCGTTCTCCCAATTCCGGCGCCTCCGTAGCCAGGTGGGAAGGAGTAGCAGTGCATAGCACACGCTTCTTGATTAAACCGGGGTTCGAGCCTGTCACCACCAAACACGGAGGATGCGGAAAGGTCAAGGAATGACCACCGCATATCCCGGAGCAATATGGCCTTAGTTGCTAATGCTCCTAAAAACCAAATAACAAACAAACATAACTTCTCCCAACACCACATGGAACTCTTTGACTTCCTCTCTTTGAAACTCTTTCTCCAGTGTAACTTTTCCTGACAATGAGAATTTTCCTTGTTGATTTTAATGTGTATTCAGTTTCCTAGTTACATGAATCCAACTGGTCAGGATTCTGAGGCCTTTGCAATTACTAATTTACTAATGACCTCACACAGATTGTTCATTTACCTACCAGAATATCAGACAATCCTAATCATACAGTCAACACTTGATCTTTTTCTCACAACCAACCCTTCCAGGTGCACGGTCAAGGTGAGTGGTTCTCTACGCACCCCAGATCACAAACTTGGTGATGGTCTCTTCTCCATTAAGCATTTCTCTTGTGGCCATTCTCACTTTGTGTTGTTTGGCATTACAAGAATGCAAAATGAGATGATCTATAAGATTTCTATTCTTATTTTCCTTGGTTGGATTACTGTTTTAAATGTTCTGATGTCAGTGTTTGCCCAGATTGTATCAGTGAAATTATTCTTGTAGGAATGAAATCCTTTATTCCATTTTCCAGCTTAAAACCTTGTCTTTTATATAAACCTTTGTTTTTTTTTTTTTTTTAATAAATGTACTAAGGCTGTTCAAGGTAAGAATGTTGCATAACACAATTGGCTTGCATCCAAATCTCCAGGTTCATCTTCTGCTTACACCAAAGCCCGCAACATTTGTAAAGCATTTATTAATCAGTCCAAACTAGATTTTGAACAGGTTAAGAATAGAAAACTTGCTTGTCCAAATGGTGTTCAAGCATTCTGATCACTTGCCAATGCTATTGGCTGAAACTTTTGCCACCTTTGCTCCCACCTCTGTTAAAACCTGATGGTTCTGTTGCCATGTCAGCTAAATATAAAGCTGACTTATTAGCATCCTATTTTTCTTCTAACTCTTTTATTGACAATCTTAATAAACCACTATCTACCATTCCCAGTACATTCCAGTCAATGCCTCCTGTGGTCCTATGTTCAATGATACTCAGATTTATAGACAAGAACACATCTCTATTAAGGATTACCCTAACTTCTAATCTCTTTTGGTGTAAGCACATTCTCTGCATCTAAAAAAAAACGGTTCCTCTTTTGCTTTCAATGTTATTTTTCTTCTAAACAGCTACTCACTCTGTTCAAATCCACTCTGCCATGGAATATTGTTCCCACATCTGGGATGGTGCCCCCATAACTTATCTCAGTCTTCTCCCATTGAAAAGAGGGTAGTTAGGTAAATTAACAACCCATTTCTTACAAAGTGTCTCCACTCCGTGTCTCATAGACAGTTTCTGCTGCATGACTTTTCTTTTGATACTTCAATGGACACTGTCCTTCCTTCTGCATTGTCTTCTGTAATTCTCTCTCTCTCTAATTTCTTAATAATTACACACACATGCAGAATTACATTGAAGCCCATTTCAAATGATGTGCATTTATGTACGAGTAGTCAAATATTCAAGTAGGTGTTGCCATTTTTACCTGTATTTCCAAGTAATTATAGGCACAGTTTATATAATAGTGGCAATAAAAAAATATAAAGATATTGAGGTGGACTGAATTTTGGTTAAGTCTGGTCATTTTGTGACAACCAAATCTGCTGCTTTCACCTTCATGATGTTGTGACTGTTAGTATCTCTCTCTCTCTCTCTCTCTCTCTCTCTCTCTCTCTCTCTCTCTCCCCCCCCCCTAAACCAGTCTAAACATGTACCACAACCAGTCAACATCCACTTACTGTTCAACTTCAAACTCACAGAACAGGTTCTTCCTCATTTATCTCTTTGACTTCCACTTTCTGGAACAGTCCTCCTTCATACTTGTTTCCTGAAAATTATGATTTACAGAAATTCAAGTCTAATATCAACAAGCACCTTCCTTCATTTTCTCAGCCTTTATTCCACACACACAGTACTGAGTATTATAGGTTCTAATACCTTTTGCATTTGTGGTTTTCATAAAACAAAAGGTAATAAAATAGTTTTGAAAATTGAAAGAAAGTTCATAATCTTCATTTATCCAATTTGTGATTACAAAAGCAAAAACTGAATAGCTTTTCAGGAATTCTTACCTAGAAGTTGACTAGAAATTGGATCAAGCGTAAATAGATGTAGAGGATATTACTGCATAAAAAGTAAGATTTTTTTTTTTTCCCTTGGTTTTTTGTCACTTTTTTAAAAATGATTTTTTTTTTCATAAATTTAATAATGTTGCATAGCAATGTCAAAATCAGAACAAATTAATATTTAAGAGCATATGTACAAAGGAATACTTTGTACATACAGTCAACTTTCAGATTAACTTCTTTTTTTTTTTTTTTTTATAAAACTTAAGTTCCAAAGAATCTCTCCCGTATTCATTGCTCACTGCCATCAGAAACTAACTACCCATAGCCTACAACAGTTGGAAAACTATCCAGCTGGCTATTGCAAGCCCACAGGCATTCCAGGAACACACACGTGAAAGGGTTAATGAAATGCTTTTTTAAGACGTAAGAGTTGTTCTGTCATAAGATATATTCCATTTAAAAATTAGTTTAATAGTATTGTCATAATTAAAAGTATTAATTTATTAAAAGTATATATTATATGGAAACAATTGCCCCTTTAAGATATGGTTAATATTGATATAACTGCCTTAAAATTGGAGAGTTTATTTATTTATTTATTTATTTATTATTATTATTTATTTTTTTTTCTCATATCAAATTGTAGCTATACTATTTAAGGTTGCCTAAAGACATCAAAGATTATAGAGTTATTCTAATGGATGCTACTGTAGCAACTGGGGCTGCATCCATGATGGCAATCAGGATACTTTTAGACCATGATGTGCCTGAAGAAAATATTCTCCTTTGCTCTCTTCTTATGGCAGAATCAGGTAATCTTCTACACAATCTTACTTGCATAGAGTTTGGGATGTGTTAAGTTTTAGCTTAGCTCATTGAGTTTATTATGAGTATGAGTTTATTAATTGAGGCAGATTAAAATTTCGTTTTATTACTAAAATTAATAAAATATTGCATAACCTTATGCTATTATGTCACTTCTTTTGTATGCAACTTGTTTGCATCAAGTTGATGTTTGCATTACTTGATGCAACCTGCAACTTGTTTGCATCAAGGTTAGATTGTAATATATAGCAAGGATGCATTTCTAAGGTTTTGCCCTTTTAAGTGCACATCATGTTTCCTACTTGGAAGGAATTGTATTAACAGCAATCTTCAGAATTACAGCATTTTTTTTTTTTTTTTATTATGCATTGTTATAGTAATCTTAATATTTACCTCGGCCTTCTCTTGTTGAAGAAGCAGAAATACCTGTAAAAAAAAGTAAAGCCATGCAGATTTTCAGTACAAATGTTAAGTAAATCCTTTCTTTTTTCATTATACCTGTTGATTCTTGATTTAGTTGTAATTTTTCTAATAATCAGGTGTCTTTTTTTTTTTTTTATCTTCTATTTTTTGTAAAAACTTCATATTTTTTAAAATATGAAAATATGTTTTCTTTAGTTAAGAGGACATTACATGGTTATTCATCTTATGGATATGAAATACAATAAACAGTGCTAATCTACAATGTGTAACAATTAGGCTGTTTTGTTGAAAACATTACAAGTTATTTTGAACACATCTCAATGGAAAGAGTGTAGAACAAAAACTATGGAACTGTTTAGTTTGTTATTAATATAGCTGAGGACTTGTTTCAGTTTATCAGGCATTGCAGAAGCAATCCAAAAGGACTGAATAATAGTGTATGTTTAGAGAAATATTTTTCTTTAGCTGTCACAGCTTGATAGAATGAGTTTTCACTGAGGCATTTGGAGAATCTTTTTCAGATTTGTTTTTGACTGTATCTCTAATGAAGAAGCTCTTGGGGAATAGATTACTGAATTTGCATTAAGAAAGGGCGCCTCCGTAGCCGTTGGAGCAATATGGCCTTAGTTGCTAATGCTCCTAAAAACCAAATAACAAAACAAACAAAACAAAACAAGCCTCCGTAGCCAGGTGGGAAAGAGCAGCAGTGCATAGCATACGCTTCTTGATTAGACCGGGGTTCGAGCCCGTCACTACCAAATGCAGAAAGGTCAGGAATGACCACCGCATATCCCAGAGCAATATGGCCTTAGTTGCTAATGCTCCTAAAATCCAAATAACAACAGCATTAAGAAAGTGTAGCAGGCAGCTTTTATAATTAACTTCTTAAAGCTGTGTTCTATTTTACATACTGAGCTAAAGTAATTTTCATTCCACATCACCCCAGGAGCTGTTCTGACAGAAGAAACAGACTTCCTGAAATTTTTAATCCGGCAATGGTGGTGGGTCCCCACTTGTAGAAAATACAGTTACAGGTCACTTAACAGGTGACCAACTTTTTAATTTCTGAGAATTTTTTTTTTTTTTAATTCTGCAACTGCAGTACTAGTATTTCATCTTTTCTTAATGGATTGCAATACTTATTATATGTGACTTATTTTTAATATATTTTAAGCATTTGTTTAAATATTTAAAAATGCTGTGCTTTACAATTTTTATTTCAAAAAAGTTAATTCTGCTTAAAATTAAAAAAATACATTTTATATATAAATTATAACATCAATCTATTAGTTTCTTTCATTTTCCAGTTTAAAAGACTTAAGTGCATTAAAATTCTAATAGGTGCATAATTTAACAAGATTATCTTCAGTCAATCTGAGTTTCTTTCATTTTTCAGTTTTAATCACCTGTTAAGTACATGAATTTTCAAATGTGCACATACACATATTTCTGATTATTACATACATAATTATTGTTTAAAATTTTTTTTAAATATACATATATATATATTTGATACTATTAGTTACTTTCATTTTCAGATTTATTTCAAATTTTTTTGATCTATGATGTATGGGAAATTTGAACATTTACACATGTTCCTACCTTCCAAGTAGTCAACGTTTCAAGATGTCAGCTATTCAGTGAGTGTCGTGTTTTGTGTTCTCATCTTTTGTACGCAAGAACAATAATAAATCTTTCAAAAACAACTCCAAGACTGTAGATGTTTATAGCATTAATAGGAAAGTAAGTGATGGTGACTTATAAACAAACACGTATTTAAAAACTTCATATGCAGCTAGTAGTAGGCATCTGGAGTGAACATTACATTTCAGTTCCTCCTCTTTATTATGTAATAGGAATGACAAATCTTTCTAAAACAACTTGTGTGACACTGTAAATGTTTATAGAACTAGGGGAAGAGGAAAAGCAAGCCATCATGAAATTAAAAAAAATATATACAATTCAATGGTTACAGTGTTGGTGCCAGTCTGGTTTGACATCACCCTTTGAGCAAAAAAGCTGAATAGTTGCAAACACAGTGGCAGGTCATCTGAATTTGAAGTGCTATTCAAGACATCAAAGGTGGATATTGTTGGAATATCAGACGTGGTGTCACACAGGTATAAGCAGTGCCGAATTGGAATTTGGGGAGTACAATGTGTACAGAAAGGATAGATGAGATAGGAAGGGAGGAAGGGTTATGCTGTTATTTAAGAAATGCATAAAATCTAAGGAAGTGCATCCAGTTGACATATATGGTCAGTGCAATGTTGAGTCAGTTTGGTGTGACATAAGCATTGGGAGATCAAAATTGAGAGTAGGAGTGTGCTATAGGCCTAATCACTCTGATGAGTACAATGAACAATTCTACAGAGAAATAGTGGGCTAGTAAATCAGATTGTCTAATAATGGGGGATTTTAACTTCCCAGATATTGCCTGGAACTTGTGAGTTGGTCACTCACACACTAGCAAGACTTTTGTGGATTGATTGGATGATTGTTTTGTACAGCAACATATTAGAGGCAACCAGAGAGAGTATTAGAGGCAACCAAGTCTTGATCTTGTTATCAGCAGTGATTATTCGTTCATTAAGAATTTGCAGATAAGGAACCACTGGGTGGCAGTGATCAGTCTACTGATATGGGATTTACTTAAAGATATTACTACCATCAGGGGTAAAGGGAAGGGTTTTTACTTCTGCAAAGGTGACTACAGTGGTCTCGGACAGTATTTAAATTGTATACATTGGGACCAATGTATACAATTTAACCTGTTGTTATTGGTAGCAAATTCTAAGTGGGAAGCATTCAAACAAGTGATTGTAGAAGCTGCTAGGCTTTTCATACCGATTTTAAGAAATACTGTTCAAGGTTTAGGCCTAAATGGATGTCAGATGAATTGATGAGACTCGTGGCAGAGAAGAAAAATGCATGGGTTGCATATAAATTATCAGGCGACACAGAAGCCTTTGATAGTTATAAGCAAGTCTGTAATCAAGTCACAAAGGAAGTTCGGCAAGTGAAGGCAGATTACGAGAAATTTTTGGCAAAAGATAAGAAAAACAGGAAGGACTTCTTTAGTTGTATAAACTCTAGAAGGAAGGGGATGAATCAGATTGGTCCACTTGATACTGATGGTTTGACTGTTGATCCTACTCAGATAGCTTCTAATCTGAATGAGTATTTTGCATGGGTATCTAAAATCTACATTCACGCATGACTTATTAAGTGAGGGAAATTCCAGAAATTTATCAAACTGTAACAGGGTGCTTAATGATTTTATAATTACTGAGAGCAAAGTGGAAGAGATATTGTTGAAGTTAAACATAAGAAAGGCATCTGGGGTGGATGGGATCTATCCAGTTATATTAAAGGAAGTAAGCAAACCTTAGCCATAATTATGAGAGCATGCTTGGACTCAGGGGAATCCCAAAGACTGGAGATGTGCAAATGCATCCCCAATTCACAAAAGGGTATCTAAGGGTGACACAAGTAATACAAACCTGTTAGTCTAACTTCTGTTCCAGGGAAAATAATGGAGTCACTGGTTAAAGATGCATTACAGGATTATCTAGACAAGACTGCAGTAATAGCATTAGTAGAGGCATATGATGCAAGAAAGCAAGCTTATGCAGCATCAGCCAAAAAAAAACACTTCCATTTCATCCCTCCATTCGTTTGAAATACCTGTCCAGCTGAGCCTTAAATTTATTTAGGCTATCAACTTGCACAACAAGGGATGGAAGTCTGTTCCACCAACCACCTACCCGCTGGCTAAAGGCAAATTTTCACACATCTATCCTACATCTATCTTTTCTCAATCTGAATTTATGCCCTCTCAGGTTATTATTCTGAGCAAGAGGAAGAATCCCATCGGCATTGAGCATGCTCAAACCATTCAAGGCTTTATACACCTCTATCAGATCACCTCGCCGGTGCCTAGTCTCCAGACACTGTAATTTGCAAAAACTTAAGCCTTTCTTCGTAAGAGCAACCCTTTGTTCCATTCACTAATCTTGTTGCCCTTCTCTGTACTCATTCCAGCAGCTCTACATCCTTCTTGAAATGAGACCTCCAGACCTGTATACTGTACTCAATGTGTGGCCTGACCATTGCCTTATACAAGGGAATAATCACCTCCTTATCCCTGCTAGGAAAAATTCCTGTATATCATTGACAAGACACCATGAGCTTCTCTTGCAGCCCATCTGCACTGCTCAGAGAACTTCATATCTGCCTGCACAATTACCCCCAGGTCCTTTTCATTCTCCACCACTGTCAGTGTAGTACCACAGAGTTGATACGTTTCTCTGGGGTTGCTGTTTCCCATACGCAGTATTTTACATTTGTCAATTTTAAACTTCATTTGCCACCTCCCAGCCCATCTGCTCAACCTTCCCAGATCCTGTTGCAGCAGCATAGCGTCAGTAGTGTCCTTAACAATCCTGCCAACCTTTCTATCGTCTGCAAACTTGGACATTAAGCTTGATATACCATCATGATTATCATTTATAAATACTGAAAACAATGGACCCAACACTGAACCCTGAGGGACTCCACTAATAACATTAGTCCACAATGAGCGGTGTCCATTGATTACCACTCTGTCTTCTCCCCCTCAACCATCCCTTTATCCATAGCAGCAATTCGCCTCCAGTGCCACACTGCTCCAATTTGTGCAGCAGTCTTCCATGTGCAACAGTATCAAAAGCCTTTCTAAGATCCAAGTATATAATATCAAAGTTATTCCCAGGATCCAGTTCCTTTGTGACTGCATCAAAGTATCCAATCAAATTGGTCAGGCAAGACTTTCCCTTAACAAAACCATGCTGTGTCCGAGCTATAACTGAAGTCTTGTCTAGATGATCCTGCAGTGCTTCTTTAACCAGTGCCTCCATTAAGTTTCCCTGGAACAGAAGTTAAACTAACAGATCTATAATTACTTGTGTCGCCCTTCGATCCTCCTTTGTGAATTGGAGTCACATTTGCATCTCTCCAGTCCATGGGTACCTCCCCTAAGTCCAAAGAAGCTCTCATAATTATGGCTAAGGGTTTGCTTACTTCCTTTGCTGCCTCCTTTAATATAACTGGATAGATCCCTTTCACCCCGGGTGCCTTTTTTATGTTTATCTTCAACAATTTCACCTCCACTTTCCTCTCAGTTATTACAAAATCATCTAGCTCACTGCCAGAGTTTAACTCACCTCTGGCATTCCCCTCCCTGAGTAACTCCTCATGGGTGAATGTAGATGCAAAATACTCATTTACTTTGTTAGCCACCTGAGCAGTATCATCAACAGTTGAACCATCAATATCCAGTGGACCAATCTGATTCATCCCTTTCCTTTTAGAGTTTACATAGGTAAAGAACTCTTTGTTGTTTTTCTTTGCATCATTTGTCAAGAATTTCTCAAAATCTGCTTTTGCCTGCATAATCTCCTTTGTGACTTGGTTACAGACCAGCTTATCTATCATAGGCTTCCATGTCACCCATTAATTTATATGTATCCCATGCATTTTTCTTCTCTGCCATATGTCTCATTAGGTCATCTAACTTCCATTTAGGCCTAAACCTTGAACAATATTTCTTAGTTGGTATGTAAAGCCTAGTAGCTTCCAAGATAAGTTCTTTGAATGCTTCCCATTTTGAATTTGCTGTTGATAACGTCATCAGTTGATCCCACTGTATAGAATTTAAATACAGTCTCAGACCATCGTAGTCGCCTTTATGAAAGCAAAAACCCTTCCCTTTACCCCTGATGGTTGTTAACTCTTTGAGTAAATCCCACTTCAGCACACTGATCACTGCCACCTAGTGGTTCCTTTATCTGCAGATTCTTAATGCATGAAGAATCACTGCTGATAATCAGATCAAGAGTATTACTCCCTCTAGTTGCCTCCTGAACATGCTGATGTAGAAAACAATCATCCAATAAAACCACAAGCACTTCCTAATTCATTTCACAAATATACGTGGTCTCAATTCTAATCTCAACGATGTCCATTTCTACTTGCAGTGTGCCATACTCCATGTACTTTTTCTGACAGAATCTCAGTTATCGGTTGATTCAACTACTGCTCATCTCAGATCCCCAAATTATTCGCTGTATGATTCCTTTCGCCTCAGAGGTGGTACTTGTACATATGTCTGTTCTGATATTCCCTGTCAGAGACTTGGCAATTTGGAATCTCCTCTCTTTGATCTTCTCTGGCTTAAAATCTCTCTACCTCATTGTGTCAAATTCATCTGTTGTCTCTACCGTTCTCCCAACTCCACTAATCACTTGGAGCTCTTTGACTTCCTCTCTTTGCAACTTGACTTTCTCCAGTCCAACTTTCCTAACAGTGAGGTAATTTTCCTTGGCGATTTTAAAGTTCACAACTCCAGCTGGCTTCCGTTTTCTGGTCACACCGACCCAGCTGGTCGAGATGCTGAGGCTTTTGCAATTACTAATGACCTTGCATAGATTGTTCATTTACCTACAAGAATACCGGACAATCCTAACCATGCAGCCAACATGCTTCATCTTTTTCTCACAAACAACCCTTCTAAGTACACGGTTGAAGTGAGTGGTTCTTTAGGCACCTCAGATCACAACTTGGTGATTGTCTCTTCTCCAATGGAGCCTTTATCTCATGACTATTCCCAACCTTGTATTGTTTGGCATTACAAAGAATGCAAAATGGGATGACCTGCGAGACTTCTTTTCCATGGTCGGATTACTGTTTCAAAACTTCTGATGTCAACGTTTGCTCAGATTGTGTCAGTGAAATTATTCTTGCAGGAATGGAATCCTTTATCCCACACTCCACTTTAAAATCTCGTCCTTTTTCTAAACCTTGGTTTTCCAATAAATGTGCTAAGGCTGTTCAAGAGAAGAATGTTGCATATCGTAATTGGCTTGTTTATACTTCTTCAGTTTCATTTTCTGCCTACACCAAAGCTTGCAACAATTGTAAAGCAGTTATTAATCAGTCCAAACTAGAGTTTGAACAGGCTAAGAGTAGAAAACTTGCTTCTTGCCCTAATGGTAGCTGAGCATTCTGGTCTCTTGCTAAAGCTATTGGCCGCAACTTTTGCCCATCTCTGCTCCCACCTCTGTCCAAACCAGATGGTTCTGTTGTCACTTCAGCCAAGGATAAAGCTGACCTGCTAGCATCCCATTTTTCTTCCAACTCATGTATTAATGATCTTGGTAAAACACCTCCCACCATTCCCAACACGCTCCATTCAATGCCTCCTGTGGTGTTCCGTCAAAAGGATATCAGAAGGATTTTGATGAATCTCGATGCTAAGAAAGCTCCAGGTCCTGATGGTATTTCTCCACTTGTTCTCAAAACCTGTGCTCCTGAACTTACTCCTATTCTTTGACCCCTTTTTTTCTCTTTCTTATTCCAAAGGTGTTTTTCCTTCTGCTTGGAAATTTGCTCATATCCAGCCAGTTCCTAAAAAGGGTGACAAATCCCTCCCATCCAATTATTGTCCCATTGCAATTATTCTACTCTTTCTAAATTAATGGAGAAATCAATTAACCGCCAACTCTTAAACTACCTAGAAACCTTCCGTCTGATCAACGATCGCCAGTATGGATTCCGTCAGTGTCGATCCACTGGTGATATTCTGGCTTACGTTACCCATTTATGGACTAATTCAATGGAAAGGTTTGGTGAAACACAAGTAGTTGCTCTTGACATCTCAAAGGCTTTTGATCATGTTTGGCATAAAGGTCTTCTAAACAAGCTTCCATCTTATGGTTTGCCAACTGTTTTTAGTAATTGGTTATCCAGTTTTCTCTCTCTCTGATCGCTCACTGAGGGTGATGGTAGATGGCTCTCTGTCTTCTAACTTCTCCACTAATGCCGGTGTCCCCCAAGGTCCAGTTCTTTTCCCCATTGTTTTCCTCTTGTATATTAATGACCTTCTTCCATTGACTGGAAATCCTCTCCATAGTTTTGCCAATGATAGCACACTGCATTCCACTTTCCATTTTGAGAAATCTTGTCCTGCTCAATCAGCTTCAACTTCTCAAAAATCTGCTACCAATTCCTTAAATGCCGATCTTCAGGTAATTTTCCAGTGAGGCAAAGACAACTTAGTTGATTTCAACCCTTCTAAAACTCAGTCTTGTCTTATATCTCGCAAAAAAGGAATCTTCTGCTCCTATGCTTATCTTTAGTGACACTCCGATTTCTAGGCAAAATGATATATCTCTTTTGGGGATTACCCTGACTTCTAATCTCTCTTGGCACAAGCACATTACAAATATTGCTTCCTCTGCATCTAAAAAACTTGGTTTTCCCTTTAGCTCTTGGCGTTACTTTTTCTTCCAAACAGCTGCTCACTTTGTATAAATCGCAAATCCGCCCTGCCATGGAATATTGTTCCCACATCTGGGGTGGTGCCCCCAAAACCTCTGTCAGGCTTCTTGATTCCATTCAGAAGAGGGCAGTTAGGTTAATTAATGATTCATCTCTAACAGATTCTCTCCACCCACTTTCTCATAGACATACTGTTTCTGCTGCATGCCTCTTCTACAGATACTTCCATGGGCACTGTTCTTCTGAATTGGCTTCTATAATTACCACTCTCTTTTTCAAAACAGTCCGAACACGTGCTGCCACCAGCCAACATCCATTTACTGTCCAACTTCAAACCCACAGAACCAACTTTTCATCTTCCTCATTTATTCATTCAACTGCCGTTTTCTGAAACAACCTTCCTTCATACATATTTCCTGAAAATTACAATCTACAGAAGTTCAAGTCCAATGTGAACAAATATCTTCTTTCGTCTTCTCAACCTCCAACCCAAGCACCGTTTAAAAAAAAAAAAAAAAAAAAGCCTTGTTAGTGTATGAATGACCAACCCACAAATTCCAGTCAATATCTGGGAAATTAAAATCCCCCATTATAAGACTCTGATTTACTGGCCCACTCTATTTCCCTGTACAGTTTCTTATTATACTCATCAGAGTCATTAGGCCTACAGCACACTTCTACTCTCAGTTTTGATCTCCCAATGCTTATGTTACACCAAACTGACTTGACACTGCACTGTCCAGCGATATCGACTGGCTTCACTTCCTTGGATTTCATGTGTTTCTTACCTAATAGCATAACTCCTCCCTTCCTATCCTGTCTATCCTTTCTGTACACATTGTACTCCCCAAATTTCAGTTCTGCATTCCTTATATCTGTGTGACACCACGTCTCTGATATCCCAACACTATCTGCCTTTGATGTTTTGAGCAATATCTCAAATTCATCAAATATATTTACCAAACTCCTATCATTGGTGTACACGCAAGTATACATGCACCTGTTCCTATTCTTATCTACCTTTACACAACCCATGCGTTTACTTGTACTGCAAAGACTCCCAGCAGTCTCTGAAATATCCTGCATCTTGTTTTCCAGGCTGCTGCTCATTCCAATAGAAGCAGTGCAAGAATCACTTTCACCTCTGCCAGTGGCTACTGTTAATCTATTAGTCCTTGTATCCCCCCCCCCCCAAGCTAGCAGTTTTCCAACCCACCTAACACTGCCTCGATAGCATCAGCAAATATTCTTGCACCCTTTCTATTTAAGTGTATCCCATCCCTTTAGAAGCAGTCTGTCCTGTTAACAAGTACAGACCAGGCTGAAAAAAATTCTACCCCTTTGAGCCTCGCACAATCTTTCCAGGGCCGAATTGATCGACAAGGCTCTCATCATATACTCCCTCCTATCGTGTCTGGGCAGAATTGCAGACACATTCAAATTCAACCCTAATTCACGGCTTTGTTTTAACAGTGACCTGTACTTGTTAAGTCATTCTGCCAGTCTCCTACTCTTAATATCATTAGTGCCAACGTGTACAACTATATATCACTTTTTGTGCCCTTAAAAGATGATATCCGCTCTACAATGTCATCAACCTTTGTCCCTGGCAGACACAGATTCAGGACACAGCACAATAATTCAGACACAGCGTGGGTTTGTTAAGGGAAAGTCTTGTCTGACAAATTTTATTGCATTCTATGTGGTTCCAAAGGAACTGGATGCAAAAAATAATTTTGATATCATATACTTGGATTTTAGGAAAGATTTTGACACGGTTGCACACAGAAGACTACTGTACAAATTGGAGCAATATGGTATTAAGGGTAAGTTGCTATAATGGATAAAAGGGTGGTTGAGTGAGAGAAGACAGAGTGGTAATCAATGGATGCTGCTTTTTGTGGACTAGTGTTATTAGTGGAGTCCCCCAGGTTTCGGTGTTGGGCCTGATGTTGTTTTGTATATTTATCAATGATATTGATGAAGGTATGAGGTTGGTTCAATAAAGAATCGCCCTGACCTAGCTGCAGAGGTGCTGCTAGCCTGTTGATTCTTGGCACAGGTTTTAGTCCTTTACATTGCTACCGTGCAGATTTACACATTTTTCCATTGATGGATGAGGCTACGGGTACTGTTTTTGTAGAATTGGTGAGGTTGGCCTTTGAACTATGACCCTGTTGCGGAAATGAGTGTCTCATCATCAGGGAAGTGGGTCCTGATGATGAGGGCTCTGAAGAAATGATTTGAGGGAAGAAAACAAGAAGTCCAATGGTGCAAGATTGGGTGAGTAGGCTGGATGGGGCAGTATTTCATATCCCAAGTGGCCAGTTGTGTTGTTGCAATTTCAGAAGTGTAAACTGGGACATTGTCTTGAAGCATTCTCACACCTTTGGACAGCATGCGATGCCTACATGTTTTGATTTTCTTCCATAATTTTGTAAGTAAGTTGGCATAATAGGCAACTGTAATTGTTCTACCTTTCGGCAGGTAATCTGTCATTATTACGCCTTTCTCATCCTCTCCTCAACAATAACCTTTGCGCTTCTGCAATTCTGCAGTGTTGCTTGTATCTGCAACTAATTCAGTGCATATTTTTTCCTACAGCTGCTTAATTTCATTTGTTTAAGATTTTATTAATCAGAAGTGTATAATTGTAAGTAATACTCATTACTTAAGTTTAACTGTTTGACCTCCCTCCCCATTCCACTGAAGAATATCCATAAAATGGGGGATTGTAATGTGTGATCTCCCAAATAAATATAAATATATTATTTATTCAAATATTTTCAGTGCAGTGAAGTGTTCTGTTAGTACAGTTTAAGTACTTGAGTTTAAAAATCATGCCTTTCAACAGCCATACTATAAAATGTCTTCAAGTTAATAATATATATATTATATCTTTGTTTGTATCTGTACAATTTTGTTAAAATGAATATTTTATTATCAATTCTCTCATTTCATCTCTACACGCAAATTGGGTTATCTTGATATTGATTTGACAAAATTTAGCAAAAGTTGGATATTGACTTTAGGTGTGTACTGAGTGTTAGAAGCTGAATAACCATATTTACAGTAATTATACTTATCATAACTGAGTGCAAAACATATTTCCTTCTGAGTGAGTAGTTTAATGCATTCTAAAAAAATTCTTTTCTTTTGTAATAAAAAGAATTTGTCAGTAAATATTATAATAGGTACAGATCTCTATATATATATATATATATATAAAGAATTTTTATTAGTATAAAATATAGTAAGTAGATATTTATGCTTAGAATTAGACTAATGAAAATACGGTGTATCCTGGGAGCGATATACGTGTTGACCGAAATGGGGGGGAGGAAAGAAAGGAATCGAAATTAAAATAAATATAACAATAGAAAAAATAAACCAAATGGAATTTTGAAGAGACGACCTAGGTGGAAATAGCATTGTGGTGTCATTCATAATTCTAGTGTCTTCTTCAGAGGTCATCCACCAAAATAATGAAAAAGACAGCAATACTCTTACTTCTGTTTCCGTATTGCTGTCTTTTTCATTATTTTGGTGGATGACCTCTGAAGAAGACACTAAAATTATGAATGACACCGCAATGCTATTTCCACCTAGGTCGTCTCTTCAAAATTCCATTTGGTTTATTTTTTCTATTGTTATATTTATTTTAATTTCGATTCCTTTCTTTCCTCCCCCCATTTCGGTCAACACGTATATCGCTCCCAGGGTACACCGTATTTTCATTAGTCTAATTCTAAGCATAAATATCTACTCACTATATTTTATACTAATAAAAATTCTTTATATATACATTATGGTTGTAGGGTATTTTTTGCGTTAGCAGTGACCCTGATCTATATTTCATGTTATCGTAATTCTGCTTATCTAATCTTATCTAAATCTTAATTTCCTTCCCCGCATATACCAATAGCTTCTCCATTCTATTATTCTATAAAATTTTATATATATATATACTGTAGGTGTACACACCATAGCATATGCCTTTCCAAAAGTTCAGATTGTTACAACAGCGGTAGATCCTGAAGTAAATGAAAGATTTTATATTGTGCCAGGAATTGGTAAGTTAACTTTGATGTAAATAGAGCTTTCTTTTTTTTTTTTTTTTTTTTCCCCCGAATTAAAATAAACCATTTTTTTTTTTTTTTTTTGATAATTCTATTTTTAAGATAGGTACCATTTTAAAACATTTTACTAACTTTAATTCTGAAATAAATGTGAATTCATAATTATATTATGATCCATTCACCAGACAGTTTGCACAATATTACTGAACAACATAAATTTCTCAGTAATTATAGTACTTAATTTATATAAGTATTTTAATATCAGTTTTATAGCTGTTAATGGCTATATTTTGTTTTGTGCATTTCTCACATATTGCATGCTGACATACCTGAGTAATCGAAAAAAAATATAAAACTTTAATTTGTAACTATAAAATATATATATCTGTAATTTTATGTTTCAATAAAAAGAAATGAAAGTATGCCAGTAGCTGGTAAACCAGTAGAGCGAAGAAAAATTTAACATGCAAAATTAAGAATAGAATATTGTTGGAGAAACATTATTAAATAATTTAGAAAATAGCCCAAATTAAAGGAAAATTTAGTGGTATCCCTCGTTGCTAAGCACCAGTATCCAAATTGAGTGAAAAATCACTATATGTAAATGTAACCAGTCAATGATACAGAAATAAGTAAAAAAGTAAAAATAAAGTAGAACATACCATAATATCGAATTGAATAGAAAAGACTGACCATTATGCCCCATCTCGTCAGTGGACCATGAGGCCAAATGGTCAGGGAACCACTACATTTCAGATGCTACACAAATTCATGCCGCGAAAGAATGATACTAGGTTCAGACTGTCGGTGCAATAGATTTGTACAACGGGTCCATATGTAGTGTAAAAATAATAGAACAGAGAAGTAATATTCACATGGAAAAACCAAGCTACTGAACAGACAAAGCAACTGCTAAACATATATATCTGGGAATAAATTAGGCTAGAGGGCAGCACAGATGCAACATTAGCAATTCATCACACTACTACCATGTAAATATAGTTCTAATTAAATCCAAATGAATTGACTAAGACAGCAGAAATAAGTGCAAAATTAAGTGAAAATAAAAAAATAAGGATAGTAGAGTGCATCAGTGGCAGCAAATATGCAAAAACCACATGTTGCATATATTTAACTGTAATTTTAACTGTAATACAGAAATAAGTAAAATAAAAAAAATAACATACCATGATATCAAATTGAATAGAAAAGAAATGTAGTGGTTCCCTGACCATTATGGCCTAGTGGTCCACTGACAAGATAGGGCATAATAGTCAGTCTTTTCTATTCAATTCTATATTATGGTATGTTCTACTTTTTATTTTTACTTTTTTACTTATTTTTGTATTGTTGGCTGGTTACATTTACATATAATGATATTTCGTGCAATTTGGAAACCGCTAAATTAGGGGTACCTCTAAATTTTCCTTTAATTTGGACTCTTATTTTCTAAATTATTTAATAATGTTTCTCCAACAGTACTCTGTTCTTAAATTTTTCATGTTATAAATTCTTCTTTGCTCTACTGGTTTGCCATGCTACTGACATACTTGTCTCTTCTCCAATGGAGCCTTTATCTCATTGCTTTTCCTAACCTCATGTTGTTTGGCATTACAAGAATACAAAATGGGATGACCTGCGACATTTCTTTTCTTCTTTTCCTCTAGCCAGGTGGGTAAAGTGTCTGCCTGGCAACCCAAAGGTCGCGGGTTTGAATCCCGTCTCGGGCTTGGATCAAAGTACTGCAAAAACCTTGGGAGGTGCACTATGGCCACAGAAGCCGATGCGCCAACAACTACCAAAAAAAAAAAAATCATCTTTTTCTTTGTCGGATTACTGTTTCAAAACTTGTGATGTCAACGTTTGCTCAGATCATGTCAATGAAACTATTCTTGTAGGAATGGAATCCTTTATCCCACACTCCACTTTAAAATCTCTTCCTTTATCTAAACCTTGGTTTTCCATAAAATGTGCTAAGGCTGTTCAAGGGAAGAATGTTGCATATCGTAATTGGCTTGTTTCCAATTCTCCAGTTTCATTTTCTGCTACACCAAAGCTCCCAACAATTGTAAAGCAGTTATCAATCAGTCCAAACTAGATTTAGAACAGGCTAAGAGTAGGAAACTTGCTTCTTGCCCTAATGGTAGCTGAGCAGTCTGGTCTCTTGCCAAACCTGTTGGCCACAACTTTTGCCCATCTTTGCTCCCACCTCTGTCAAAACCAGATGGTTCTGTTGTCACTTTGGCCAAGGATAAAGTTGACCTGCTAGCATCCCATTTTTCTTCCAACTCATGTATTAATGATCTTGGTAAAACACCTCCAACCATTCCCAACACACTCCATTCAATGTCTCCTGTTATCTTCCATCAAAAGGATGCTAGAAAGATTTTGACGAATATTGATGCTAAGAAATAAAAATACACAAAAACGATGACAAGACAAGAAACATAATACCCCCGTCTATAGACAATCCAATTGGATTGTCTCTTGACAGGGATATTATGTTTTGTCTTTGTATTTTTATTTTTTATCTTATTTATATTATTTTGATTTCTTTAACATTGCCACTATTGACTTAAACACATAAGGCAATTGTCTAGTCATCCGTCCAGGGACCATCTGTGGTACGGGCTTGCAACCCCGGACTGCCTGATCACTACTTTATTCACCTCCATTTCAATTACTTTCTGCTGTTCTTTTTACTACATATTATTTCTCGTGAGCAATTAGGCTGGCCAAAAGCAATATCGAGATGCTATTTCTCTAATATCGCTACTTGTTTCTTCTATTATAAAGTTTTGTCTTTTCCACACTACTTGTTTGTTTTTGTTTCTTCCTCTGCCGGCTTTTTGCCTCATCTGTTTAATTGCTAACTTCCCCGTCATGCGGGTACAGTTCCAGTTTACGATTTCACACCTTCTGCCCCCCACACAGGGCTACTTCATCTGACACATATATACACCACACGTGAGCACTCGGCTCTCTTCTTCAATCACCGTTTACACCATTCAACATCTTCTGGTCCATATATAGATAGTAAGTTTTCTTGTTTTTGTCCCATCTCTTAAATTTTTTTGAGTTTACATTTTGATCTTCTCTTTCCACAGGATTTTATTTTATAGTTTATTTATTCTTTTATTCTTCCTTCTGGTCTCTGTGATGTATACATATACCGTTTACGTGTGCATCATAACAGAAACAGAGACCTGGTCTATTGTTGTGGCTCCTACGATTTTTGCTGTAGTCTTTTTGAAGAAGTAGTTAAAGTCCTAGGACCCACATCTTTAGGTTCTTACAATAATTATGCCCTTATTAATTGTATTTTATTTTTATTTCAGGTAAATTGATTTTGTACTTACAGGTTCTCCCTATTCTTCCATGGTTATTACACCTGATAGCTCAACTACCCTACCATATACACAAATATACTGATTTTTACCTTTTTTGTCTATTATTCAGTATGGTTGCCGGTCCTTTCTGTGTTTACTGTAGTACCCGGATCCATAACCCTGTCTTATATATATTTTATAAATTTTGCATTAACTCTTATAGCTCATTCCTGTTTGATAAGACTTTCGTAATTTCATTGCATCTTTATCATTTTTTATATATATATATTGCAGGGGTTCAGTTTTGCGTCCTTTGTGCCACAAAAGTCTAGCTGTCACTGAACTTAGTTATACATTACATTACATTTAGCATTGACATGGTTTCCCAGGAAGTCCTTTAATAATATTTCCCACCTGGGAAATATTAGTAAAGGACTGCCTGGGTGTGGGAAGGTCTTAGGTAACCCAGCTCACGTTGCAGATTAATTGAATAGGTACTTTGCATTGGTCTTTACTGACAAAAGACCCTTCTTGATGAGAAGAGGCTGTGTGAGTGAGGCTGAGCTTTATGAAATTAGTGATGTTATAATTACAGATGATTGTTTATTAGAAAAGCCTTTTGAGCATAAAGGCAAATAAGAATCCAGGAGTTGATGGCATATACCCTGTATTTTTGAGGGAGAGTGCGATGGAGTTTATTGAACCATCGAGGTTAATTATGAGGGTATATTTGGACTCTGGGGAGATTCCTTTGTATTAGAGAAGTGCCACTGTATCACCAATACAAAAAAAAATGGTTCTAAGAGAAGTTTGTAACTACAGACCAATTAGTCTGACTTCAGTGGTAGGAAAAATCTTAGAGGCAATGAATAAGGGTGTAATCCAGAGACATTCCGATAGATATGGCATTCTGAAGGACGTACATGGCTTTGTTAAGGATAAATCATGCTCAACTAACTTAGGCTATTTTGACACAGTTACTCATGAGCTGAATTTAGAAAACAATTTTGATGTAGTTTCTTTCGATTTTAGCAAAGCATTTGACTCGATCCCTCGTGAGAGATTAATGGATATTTTTCAGATTGGTGTCAGGAGTGTGGTCTCTCAAGGACCATTATTTCTCATTTTCATAAATGACATTGACAAAGGGATAGAAGGTGTGATATCAAAATTTGCAAAAAAAAAATGTAAATATTGGCAGAGTCATTAATGATCAGTGCCAAGCAGTGCTCCTTCAGGATGACTTGAACAAACTTCAGAGATGGCCAGAGAAGTGGCAGATTTGTTTAAATGCTGCTAAATGCCAAGTCTTACACTTGGGGAATACTGATCTATCAACGAATTATACACTTGGTGGGGTTGAATTAAAAACAGTGGAGGAGGAAAGGGATTTGGTAGTTACAACATGGGCAGATATAAAGTTTTTTCTGAACAGTGTAAACAGGCAGCCAGGAAAGCCCATGGTGTCCTATCGATGATTTATTGAACGTTATCCTGTAGAGATAGGAAAGTCACAATCCCACTGTATAAGACAGTTGTAAGACCACATTGTGTTCAAGTATGGAGACCTCATCTGAAAAAAGACAGAGCTTCTTGAAAGGGTCCAACAATGGGCAACTTGAATGATGAGATTAGCAGGATGACTGTATGATGAGACTCCAATTATGTGGGCCACAGAGCTTGGCAACCAGGCACCTCAGAGGTTGGCCTGATTTGAGGTTCATAAGGCTCTGAGAGGGATTAGTAAAATGAGTGAAGGTGGAATTCTCACTGTTATAAAGAATTCCAGAACTAGGAGTCATAAATTCAAATTACAGGGGTTGAAGTTTAGATTAGATTGTAGGAAGTTTTCTTTTAGCCAGAGAGTCATTGATTGCTTGTAGTTGACGCTGACAGTTTAAATGAATTCAAAGGTCAAATGAATGAGAAGGGAAGCATATAATTTGTATTTTCTTGTATATCTGGGGGTTTTTTTGGGGTTTTTTTTCTAGTGCAGCAAAAGCCTGTGGCTTCCTTGCACTATATGGCAATACTATTACTATTTACATCCAACTGATAACTTGTAACAGTCTTGGCATGTACTTTGTTTATCATTCCACTTTTTACCACGTGGAACAAGGAACTGGGGTAGGGGGGAATTATTGAAGTATATAATGATAGTTTCTTACCAGGAAGGTGTATACATTAGATTGGGATTAAATATAGTATTTTGAATTATAAATTAACTAAATTTCAAGTTATCCATATTCTAATGTGTGTAAACCAAACTCTCTCTGTACTGCAAATTATTCATTATTGAATTAATGGAGCTTTACTATATTTTTATTTTAGTAAGTTACAATAGGTATTTAGCATGGAGAATAGTGAGAAATTAAGCACTTTGACCTGCATAGAGTAATCTGTCTTTGATTTCTTGAAGGACCACAGATTATTCTCAGACATTTCATGGGACTTCTGTACTGTCACTGAAGCAATGGTACAAGAAGTATCACTAAATGTCTGAGAATAATTGTAGTCCTTTTTAAGAAATAGACAGATTGCATTCTGTTTAGGTTGCTTAATTTCAAATTATTCTCCATTGTGATTTACACTGTGCTACTAAAAGAACAACTTAGGTATTTAATAAGAATCTCATTTGAAGGGGGAGGGGGTGTCATCCAAATTACCTTGACTATATTGAGGTATACTTCAGTGCAGTGAGCTCCCATATACCTCTAACACTATATGCCATAGTATGTATATATGCTTGTACGTTCATTACAGTGTTATAATTTTTATTACTTGCATAACTAAAATATCAATCTTTTCAGGTAACTTTGGAGATCGATACTTTGGTACTGAAGCTTTGCAGAGCTAGACCAGAATTTCTGCCACATAAAGAGTGCCCAAGATATTTTTAACCTTTATATTTGGTTATGTAGATAGCAAGACCACTGTTTTGGTGGCAAAACCAAAGTTTATCTAGATAAGTATTTATATTAAACAGACGGAGAAATTTTTATCCATACACGGGGATAAAAGCATACAGTACAAATAAGTTTTGTAAAAAACTTGAAATGCAGTAATATTTGAAAGGTTACAGGTGACTTGTACAGTAACATGACTTATCAGTTTCAGGATTGAATTTAGTCAGCCAGATTCTTGGGATTTGCAAGTTATATTACTGAGCGGACTGCAACCAAGACTAAGAACAAAACCAGTAATTGGCCCGTTTTTATTTTGAATTATATTTTATATAATTTTCTTCAGAGTTTCAAAGCTTTATTTAAGAGAAAAGGAAACTGCTGATAAATATTATGTTTATACTTCCAGTCATCATTCTTTATTTTCCATAGTACTGATTTATTTACATTTAAATTTAATTTTATGATTTTGGATGTGATGCAACAAATTTTCTTTTGTAGACTTTTAATTTTTAATATATTTTCTTCACCTTTGACTTGTTTGGTCAAAAGATTATCTGTGATGCATTTTCTTTCCTAATGACTTTGCCAGTGATGACAAGGATGGTTTGAATCAATTTTGCAAGGTCCAGGATCAGTACTAAAAACAAAAAAAAAAAAAAAAAAAACCCACAACCACTTTAGTGTCATCTAGTCTTAAGTGACTGTACAATAGAATAAACAAGTGATATATCTCTGTAAAGAAGTTCATAATATGTGATTTATTGTGCATCTTATTTTCTACTTCCATTTTATCTTTCTAATATTGCTAACTCAAGGAAATTTCAGAATATTTACTACAGGTTTCTTAATTCTTTAAAAAAATTATTGCATTTGATTCTGGGTTGTATATTAAATGGAGACCCTATCATAAACATTAAATATGAACATCAAACCTGTAAATAGTTATTTCCTTAATGATGATTTAAGAAAAATAAATTGAAGAAACATGGTGAAGCAGCCATAATTCAGTGATTTTTCCAACAATATTAATTTACTTGTCATACACATCGTATATACTAACCATAATTTTTTTTTAATCATCTTAACTGTGGAGAAAGACAGTCTTCCAGTTCAAAATATGGATAAATTAATTTAATTTGTGTAATTTCTTTAGTTATGGACAATTATATAATATTCAAAGATATTACTTAACTTCATTTCATTTTCTCAATAAAAAATATTGTGATTATTCTCATTACTTCTGATTACCTCTCCAAACTTTATTATATAGGATGTTCCAAAAAAAATTTAATGCACTCTTTAATATGTTCCCCATGAAAGGAAATTTAGTTACATTTTAAAACCCACAGAAGACTGACAAGTGTTCAAAAATGGCCACTATCATTAACCACACATGATGTGTGTAGTATGCCTCT
This sequence comes from Mastigoproctus giganteus, assembly GCF_048544385.1. Lineage (NCBI taxonomy): Eukaryota > Metazoa > Arthropoda > Arachnida > Uropygi > Thelyphonidae > Mastigoproctus > Mastigoproctus giganteus. The sequence goes on along the minus strand of NC_143578.1, from coordinate 30,847,839 downwards.
GTGTCATAACTAATTGACACAAAGAGACTTCCATGTATATGGAAGTGATGAAACATATGTTAGTAATCTGCTGTTTGAGTTCCTTAGTTGGTGCTTGTGTAAGCCATATTTGCACTTTCCCATTGAGCACAAAGTATGGATAATGGAATTGTGCTAGCGTGCCTCGTATTACACTATACAAAGCATTGATTTAAAAGGTTATGTAGCAAAATTGATGATGTCTATCTATGCTAAAAATGTTTTCCTTGCTATACATATACTTGAGCAAGTACAGCAAGGGTTCCCCAAAGTTTTAAATTATTGTCGCTTACTGATTAAAAAAAAGTTATTCCAGATGGCTGTCATTTATAATGTGGAGTTTTGTTGAAGATATATTGCCAAATATAAAACAGAGGCTAAATCAGCTATTTGGCTGCTTCTCTGTAACAGTTAATTCCAGGTAATAGGGAAATTAGTTTGAAAAGCAGTATGTGGACTGTACTGAAAAAGAAACATGCGAATTGTTAAAATGAAATGTTTATTTTTATAAACAGTACCAAGATGTATATACACTTCACTTAAATTTAACATTGTCTTAAATCTCTTATTTTACGGTGCTTAGCTCCATTATTCTGTTGGATCAAAGAGGATAAGGATATGAATGAAACCTTTCTGAGACAGTTTTTTGCCTATTTTAGACGTGCTCAAGTAAATGTTTTCTGGCTAAAGTACATACTTATATGTACAAAAAACACTTCTAAATGACACCTCTATCATTTCATAATATTAGAGTTGTTCTATTTATGATAAATTAAATGTTCCAGTGCCTGTGCCTTCTATTTAAACATTTCATGAATTATGAAATTGTATTTTAAGTAATTTGCAATTCAAATGGTTACTGCAACCTTGACTTTTTAGTTGGTCTTGGGACTCATTAGCTCTACCATCTTACAGACATCTCTGTTCACTTTTTTTTTATCAATTAGTTGGTGGCTGACACACATGTGATATAGCAATTCATGACAGATAAATGGTTGTTCCACTCCATAATAATGGTATTATTGTTACATCAATGATATCATTAACTCCCGCTTTATTAAACTTTACCTTTCTCACCTATATAAATAACACATTTCACATTGATCCTAGGAGGTTTCACATGCATGTGTGCGCGCGCGCACTCTCTCTCTCTCTCTCTCTCTCTCTCTCTCTCTCTCTCTCTCTCTCTCTCTCTCTCTCTCACACACACAACCATATAATCCTTAGACTTGACCTTGATTCCTCATTCCCATCTTTAGTCACTTATAGATCCTGGCTTCTGAGATTTTATAGGTGTGATGTGGGTAGAGACACTCCAACACCTTACCTGTAAGTGTTTCTTAGCATCTGCAGTCATCATTCAGATTCTTTTACTTCATTGAAGGTGCTAAGCTCCTTCACAATGCAGTTAATTTCTAAGTGGCTTTGTGATTGCATAGAAGACATACTTAAAACTCCTACTGCTTGAACCAAAGACAAAACTAAGTTCTGCTCCACCACAACAATTCCAAATAACCCCCATGTGACCCTTAAGAACCACACCATATCAAACTATCATACTGCCAAGTGTGGCAGTATGATAGTTTGATACTATACAAGATGATTTTGTTTAATTATCCCAATAACATTTTGCTGTAATAATTGCAAATGGTACATGTTTTAATTTAATTTTTAAGTGACACTTTATAAGTACAGTATTTTTAAAGACCTTCAATTACATTGTGTGTATGTAATTCTGTAAAATAAAAGTGTGTGTTTAAAAATTTTGAAATTTATTACTGAATGCAAGACCTTATATTTGTATGAATGAATGTTGCACACTACTTTTTAAAAGTAGTGTGCAACATTCTTTTGCTGGCCCAGACATAGTTTGATAGTGCAGATGGATTAGTAAGTGCAGATGGGAGGCTACATTCCAGTTATGCATTTTTAGAACACCAAGAACTTATTTTAGTGCCCTTCAGAATATTAATTCTGAAACATTTTATTTATTTTAATAAACTTATTTAATCCCTTTTCTATTACATTAGAGCATTTTTAAGTTGGTTTATACTACAAGGCAGCCTTATGACAAGAGCAGTGTTAACAATTTCATTGATAACTCAACCACATATAGTACTCAGCTGACTACTTGAATTGCATATTTTTGCAGAGTTGTGTATTTGAGCACCCATACTACCATGTAGCCATGGCTATCCATGGCTAATTCCCTAAATGATGGGAATTAGCAGTAACTCATTATACAGTTGTTTGTAAATCATTCTGTTAAAAGATTGCTTCATTTGACCATCTTCATCTTCTCAAAAAATGCTTGAAGCTTTCTTGACATGTCACTTTTAAAGCTTTATTTGCTGCTCAAAATAAACATCTGCTGCATCCTTTCTCAACACTGATCACTCTGCTTACAGTAAGCACATCCATGGACTTTCAAAATGCAACAAGCTTCGGTGTTAGGCACAATTTTTCTTCACACTATCCCCATGGCAGTTCAGAGTATATACCACTCTGCAATTCACATGTAAAGTTCTGAGGTTTATATTCTTCACAGACTGAAGGAATACTCTATAAAGCTTTTTCAGTTGAAGCCCTAATTGTTCTTATTAGGAGGGGCTTTAGGGCTGCTCTCTTATGTTAAGCAAGCTGGCTTAGAATACTAAAATTTACAGAAAATAGTATACTGATGCCTTGTGATTCAGTTGCCTTGCTGTTCACCTTAAATAACTCAGCCAGTCTTTCAGAGGAACATGTTAGAGTGTAATAATATTTTTATGGGACATCCTGAATATTGTATAATGTTCAGAATGAAATATTTTTATATTCTTGAACCCATCTGTTTAGTTTGTCGACTTCAGTATATCTGTAAGCAGCAGCAGATCAATTGGGCAGTTAGTTTTTTTCTATAGAAAAATAAACCTCTACTCTCAACTAAATTTAATTAATTGTGCGTAATTTGATTTTTGTCATATAATAGTTATTAACAGTGTAGAACTTAAATTTCTAAATGCTGAGAAAATTGATAATATATGCATATAGTGAATAAAGTTAATGAGCCATTTCCATCTTTGTTATATTAAAATATGGATTTGGATAGTCTGAGTATTTGTTTCGAGACATAAGAATAGTAGTAGGATCAACTGGGACAAATGTGATAAAAGAGAAATTAAACTTATATTGAAATTTTTTTAAATTTTAGCATAATATGGTGAATACAATAATACATTTCAAAAAATGTAACTTCTTAAAATATTATTGATAACAGCTTACCAAAAAAAAAAATAAGAACATGCTTGATTTTTTGCTCATCTCTTAAGTTGCATGTAAAAAAAAAATAAAATTAAAACTGTTTTGCATAAAAAAAAAAATTGTACATACTGTTTGCCAGACTTTTGCATGCCTTGCATTAATTTGACTCTGCTCATTCTAACTTTAATCCTGATATAAATATTTGTCATAGAGTAAAGTTCTCATTGATCAGTTGCCAAAGTACCATTCTATTGTTTAGTGACTGACGAACAAGAGCTTTACTCGACGATACGTATTTGTTTGACAGGATTAAAGTTAGAGTGAAAAGTGCATAGATGTCACATGTTCAGTGCTCTAGCTATCATCCCTGATGGGAAGTTTTAGGGGCCAGTATTTTCTTGAGAGCTATGTTTACTCAATTTCCTGCAGATTTTCCTCCAAATCACCACTCTGATATTGCCAGTCCAAAAGCAATATCAGAGTGGTGATTTCATTTGATCAGTATCAGATTTCCAAAAGCAAACAGTCTTGCTGTTTTTGGATTGGCAAATTGCACTGGTTAGTGAGCTGTGCTGTTCTTATATCTGTAAAAAGCCATTCCCATCTGTTTTATTCTTCAGTGTGTATATTTTTGTTCCTTCTAGGGTTTATAAATTTGTTTTAGTATCTCCATCTTTTCAAGGTACATCAGTGAAATGGACACCCAAAAAGGGTCACCACGTGCAGCAGCCTTAATTTCACAGGATAAATATTTTTGCTTTATATGTAGCAAGGTGTTGTATCCAGTTATTAAGTTAATCCCCAGCCTTGCAAAAATGTTAGCACACACACACACGTACGTGCCATTCTTTAGCAGTAGTAGAGGCGCATGATGTAAGAAAGCAAGCTTATACATCATCAGCCCCAAAAAAAAAATAAAAACCCTTCCCATTTCATTCCATCCATTTGCTCAAAGTTTGTCCAATTCTTCCTTTTATTTAAGCTCTCAACTTCCATGACAGATGTAAGTTTGTTCCAGAAATCAACCACCTGCTGTCTTAAAGGCATATTTCACACATCTGTTCTGCAGTGTCTTTCCTCACTTTGAATTTGTGCCCCCTCAGGTGTGTAATCTGAGCAAGAGGAAGAATTCCACCAGCATTGAGCTCACTCAAACCATTCAAGGCCTTGTACATCTCAATCAGATCACCTTGTAGGTGCCTAATTTCCAGATGCTGCAATTTGCAGAATTTAAGCCTTTCTTGGTAAGAGCAACTCCCTTTTTTTTTTTCCCCTCACAAATCTCATTTCAGCAGCTCTACATACTTCCTAAAATGAGACTTCCAGACCTATATGCAGTACTCAAAGTATGGCCTGACCATTGCCTTATATGAAGGAATAATCACCTCCTTATCCCTGCCAGCAAAATTCCTGTATATAATTAACAAAACCCCATAAGTTGGTCTGGCAGCCTGTCTGCTGCTCAGAAAACTTCAAATCTGACTGCACGATTACCCCCAGGTCTTTTTCATTCCCCACTACTGTGAGTGTAGTAACACACAATCAGTACGTCACTCTGGGGTTACTGCTTCCCATATGCAGTACTTTGTATTTGTCAGTGTTAAACTTCAGTTGCCACTTTTCAGCCCATCTGCCCAACCTTTCTAGATCCTGTTGCCGTAGTGTACTGTCATTACTAACCCTGCCAACCTTCGTATCAGCTGCAGACTTGGACATTAAGCCTGATATACCTTGATATCAGTAATGTATCACTAACGGTATATATCAGTAATGTATCACTGACATTCTGTTACTTGCTTAATGGCCATTGTTTCAGACACTGCTCTCGTTCATGAAGCTAGATAACATCACACCACCTTTAAATTGCCTGTACAATTTAAGCTTCTGACTTGAATTGTCAGACCCTTTTGGTTAATTATTTCTTCTTCAGTTTTACTTTGTTGAACTGATACACTAAATCAACCATATTTTTGTGACCTTCACAGCTAGCACAAAGTGGTTAGAAATGCTTTTCTGCTACACTATGTAGTGCTTTTGATGCCTTTTGAGATAAGTATTTTTATGGACCTTTTTCACATTGTGGCCAAGTTTAGTTAGTCTTGGCAAGGGTAACTTGGTTTTTCCCTTGTAAAAACCAAGTTTTTACAAGGGAAACACAGTTTATAGATACAACATACCGACACTTCATTTAGTGTACCTTGTCAATTCATCCTAAATGATCGCACGTTGCATAGACAATATTTTTCTCCACACATTGTTGATGTGTAAAATAATAAATGTCGTGTGCACTTAAATCTTAAGTTTGCCCAATTTCCAGTAGCTAACAACCAGCAATCCCATAACCATCTAGCTGATGCAGAAACCACTGTTATGCTTACTGTTCATGTTCTTAATTTTTTCCATGGTTTGTTCTATTAAGTTTCTCATAACTGCTATTTTAAAAATGCCATTGGTTGCTCTTGTGATGTTGAAGACGACATAATTGCTCAGTTTGGGACCTAGCTGGTTTCACTTAATTCCTTTGAAGTGAATTGAATTAACAGCCAAATTTTGATTCTGCCTTCAGGCTGAATACAGAAATGTAAGACAACTCTAGTGTGTTGAAAGACAGCTCCATATTTTTAGTATTGTAAGTGTATCCAAGTTCTGTATATTCATCAGCTGTTGATTCCATTTTTTTTTTTTTTTTTTTTTTGCAATTTACTTCAAGTAGTTTTTTTCTCTTTGAGTGCTCAGAGCATGTGGTAGATGGCTTTGTCTCTCCTAACTTCTCAACTAATGCTGGAATTTCTCAAGGTCCTACTCTCTTCCATCCACTCCTTTCTACTTGGCTATTAGTATTACAATAGCCAAAGGGGGTAAGGAAGCAAACTTATTTAACATTAGCCTTGAAGGAATATTCCCTCCCAATGTAGTTTTACGTTGATTGTCAAAACCTACTTCAGTTGTTATGGAAAGGGGAGGTAAAATGAATCGAGGGAGGTATCTTTGCATAAGAAGATACCTCCCTCGATTCATTTTACTGATTTCTTTCAGGGTTTTTACATCCCCCCCCCCCAAAAGAAGTTTAGTTACCAAGCTCTGCAGATCACACTTAAGTTCTTCCTCATACAGACATTTAGCATTCATTACCAATCTGGCTACCTGTTTTGAACCCACTCTTAAAAGTTCTGTCCTCCATTTAGAAGGTCATAGTAATGAACTTAATTCACAGGAAATTTATTATAGTTTTTTTGATAATAGTACACTATCTTTTATTTTCCAGTTCAGCAAACTATGCTCAAACAGCTGCAACTTCTGAAATATCTACCACCTTTTTGTTAATTCTTATCTTGAGTGAATGAGAAGAAAACTTACTCCAATCTTTCTAAAACTTGATCCACTCCATGCCTTTTTTTTATGGTATTTCCATGGGCACTTTTCTGAATTGGTGTTTTTAATTTCATCAAAACTAACTTATCAAAATCCATTCAGAACTTACTGTAACCAATTGATTATAAAGAGAGAACAAATTATTACCATGTTGTCATCTAAATGAAAACAGGTAATGTTGATTATACAGGGTGTCTCAAAAATATTGGTACAAATGTTTATGGGAGATAGGTAACATCTAAAGGAATGCAAATCGCATAGGAACCCATAACTGGAAATGCCACTGGAAAGTAGTAGCAGAGGCACAAGAAGCAGAAATGACACAAGACGGTAATTAGTGGCAAACATTTATTTGACATAATATTAACAATGGAGTACGAGATGGATGCATTTCATGATGTTACAACAGATGCTCGAAGGTTCCACCATGAGACGCGATGCGTGCGTGACACCGATGCAGCATGGATTGGCGGACATGGTCGAACACACCTGGAGTTTCTTTGACAGTAGCAGCAGTGCAGAAGAGTCTCACCACAAGATCAATTTCTGTCTCCACAGGCGATTCATACACGATAGATTTAAGGCCCACCACAGAAAGAAATCAACGCTCGATAAATCAGGTGAGCGTGGGGACCAGGCAACGGATCCACCACGGCCAATCCATCAACGCCCAAAACACCTGTTCAAATGGTCACGAACACACCTTCCATAATGGGCAGGCACCCCATCATGTTTAAACCAAATGTTGCATCTCATATTTGCTGGAACATCGACAAGTAACCCTGGTAGAACTTGTTCAAGAAAGATCCGATATTTAGCGGAGTTCATGCGGGATGGTAACAGGTATGGGCTGATTAAGCAGTCACCGACCATACCTGCCCACACATTTATTGCGAAGCGATGTTGTGCCACATGGGGGTGCACACAGTGTTGGGCCCCTCTGCTATCCATACACTAGGTGTATGTCTGCCAGCTCACAGTTTGTATATCGATGCGTGCTCTTCGTGCAGCAACTACTGCTTGAATGAGTAAACCAGAAATTTTCCCTCTCGCGAACTGATGAACAGTGCTGTGTACAGACTTACGGTGACGTTTCCAGTTATTGGTTCCTATGCGATTCACATTCCTTTAGATGTTACCTACCTCCCCTAAACGTTTGTACCAATATTTTTGAGACACCCTGTATAAGTACTTAACTTGAATGGCTATGTTTCAAAATTCAACTGAATCCTATCATTTGGCTTGTATGGAAGGGGGAACAATGTTTAAAGTTAAGAAAGGTATGCTGTAGTAGTTAATATAAAGAACATAACAGTTATTTCAGTGATAATTTCAGTTAATATTCACACTTCCAAATTATGTTATTTAAAAACTAGTTAGAAACATGAGAAAGCTTCTGGAATTCACAAAGATGGCGTAAGGGAGTTGGACACAAAATTGGAAGATATCAAGTCATTCCCACTACAAACAAGACCAAGAAACTTCTGGTACTAGGGCTAAGTGCAGTTAAATAAAGATTTACCAAAACAGCACAACTAGCCTATAGAATGAGGAAATGCTTTCTAAATTAAAAGCTTACCTGGCCGAGCTCCATGGAAACAACCAGCTCAAAGAAAGAAACAAATATGACTAGGACACTAAGAGATGAATAAAAGGTAAAAAGCATAATCTGAGATAAGTTAAAATATGGGCAGAGTTAAACAGACAATCAAAACGAAAGAATAGGCAATTTTTAATAGTTATTTACTTGACAGTAACGTGGTATAATTGAGCTCTTTCTTTATAAATCATTAATCATGTATACTTCCTTTTTTTTTTTTTTTTTTTTTTTCATATATCCCTTCTACTTCTGCTCTCTGGAACAACCCTCGATTATATTTCCTGAAAATTAGTCTCCATAAATTCAAATCCATTATGAGCAAATATCTTCTGTATTTTATCTTATCAACTTCCTACCTACGCACAATACTGGAATTACTGTAAGTTATTGCAGTAGTTGTATTAAAAAAAAATAAAAAAAAATTAATAATAAAATAATCTAAGGGAATACAGAGCTTCAGTACATTTGGGAGACTATAAAAATATGACAGGTTTCTTTCTGTGATGGGCCATTTTGGACCTAGGTGTATTCAAAATGCTGTAATTAATTTAGTCAATTGCTGATGGAAATGTTTCTTTAATTGGTAAAGAAGATTCTGCTTCCAAAACCATTTTTTCAACAGTGTGCTTCAAGCCCTGTGCTATTTTAGTCTTTGTTTCTCTTGACTTAACCAAGATGATCTTCAGAAAACCAGCTTCTTAGTCCACAAAGGTAACTATATAGTTTATCAAATTAGATGGCTGTTCCAAATAACTTGCATTCTTCTTGGCACAGACTTGCAAGTGGATATTTTTCATTAAACAAAATATTTCTATTGATTGAAAATCTGCTTTTATGTGGCTGGAGGCTTCAGTTGCTTGTGTCAAGAACAGAAGGCCTACTTCTCCTTTTTCTCACTGTTTTGCTGTTCTTATCTTCTGTTTTATTATTCTGCAAAATAATCATCTGTCTTAAACTTTCTGGTTACAGGTCTAACATCCTTTCCTTTGCTGACCAATTGCAGTAGTTACAGTCATTCTCACAGGTCTGGATTATCAACAGATAAATTACTTACTTATTCAGAATTATGCATGATAACGGAGCTCATTTAGTAGTCTCAAAACAACGAAACCAGATAGTATTACCTTCATAAATGACAGAATAGTCAGTACATTCTATCTGCTGAAAACAGATAGACATATTAAAGTCAGAAAAAAGTTCCCAACATGCTTGTACGAGATAAGATTGCAAATAAGATGATAAGATGTCATATAAGATGCAAATATTAACTCTTAGAAATGCCATATTTTCTGTTTTTTTTGTGACCAAGAAAATAATTAAAAGCATTTAAATTGTTCATATATAATTGCATGTGTTATAAATTATTTGTATTATACATCATAAAATTTCCCTGACCTTGATTATCTACCACCATTCCTATGATTGCATCTGTTTCTTGTGATTAGGCTAGAAAATAACTGTTTGTTCCTGAATAACTTATTTTTTATGCATCTATTCTTGTGTCACTTTTTTTCACTGTCTGAATTGGCTCAGTTGATCCTATGTACAACTGAATCATTTTGAATTAAGTACATTTATTTTTGTACCTACAAGGAGTGATTAGAAAAGACAGACAGACAGATTATATTTAAAATATAAAACTGTTTATTTGAGCTTCTGATTATTATTCCTTTTTGACAAAATTCCTGTCACGTTCACTTCACTTTTCATATTGCACTGTCCATTTTCTAAATACTTCAGAGAAGCCATTGTGTGAAAGACAATTTAAAATACCCTGATGAAGATGTTTATTAGCTATGTCCGGTGGAAAATGGCAATCTTTGAGCTTAGAGAAATAGGGGGGGGAGGTCACAAGAGGATGGGGGAATTGTTTCAGCGTGTAACTCTGTTTCCTCAAAATTGAAACTCTGCACTCTTGCATTGTCATAATACATTTTTTACCCATACATTTTTTATTCAGGTCTTTTCTGGCCCACATTCACTTCCTTTAGGACTTGACTGTAATATTGTTCACACACGGTGAGTGTAAATATTGCTTTTTTTATTGAAAAAGATGATCACACGTTTGCCAGCATTTTTCACAGATCATGCCTTCTTTGGGGAAGGATGGAGATTGTTGTTTCCACTGCAGACCTTGTTCTTTATTCAAGATTGTAAATAGTGGATCTAGGACTCATCTCCAGTGATTATGCTATTTAAAAAAAAATAAATAAAAAATCATTATTTTAGCATTGGTAGGTGTTTTTTCAGGGGTCAAGGGACCCAATGTTAACAAGCATGTCATTCCTAAATGTTCTTTCAAAATGCTTTATGTACTCTTAACTAATACCCAAGGTCTCTAAAGTTTCTTGACAGTAATTTGTCTGTTTACAAGGAGAGGGTAGCAGGTGCTGTTACCATCAGTCACATCATTTATTATATTGATGTTGTTGGTTGTCTAGGAATAGGGTTCTGATCTGGATTTCTGAATTGCTTAATGAAATATGAATAAAGTGGATCTGGGTGTAGAAGGTCCCCCCATAGGTTTTTTTGCAAAACATTTATTTTTTCTGCTATTTTGTTGAATAAGACATAGAATTTCACACTGGTCTGCTCTCTACACATTATTTTCCTTGTGGATATGTTATCCTTGTTCAAGTTTGATTCTGTTTTCAGAAATTATTGTGGACCTGCAGAGACAATATATATTAATAGAGCAGCAGAAACTAGGCCAGTGTGAAATTCTGTCTTATTCAACAAAACAGCAGGCACATTAAAACTTTTGCAAAAAGCCTATGTATGGGAGAAGCTCATCCTTAATAGTCTAAATCATAATAAATAGAATTAAATAGTTGTATTATGAAGTGTGGGTGTGCTAGAGATGAATATCTGATTGGTTTAAATATATATAGTTTTCATTAATGATCATTCTGCATTTTGTGTAATAAAATCAGTCTGCCTTTTTGGTCACTCCTCTCTCTCTGTGTGATTACTATTGTAAGAGTGTATATGTACAACATGAGTGCTCAAAGTGAGTCTACAGACCCAAAAGTACTCACTTTGAGTGTATATATGTACAATAAGTACTTTTATATTGTACATATATATATATACACTCTTACAGTAGTAATTAGATTACAGACTGATGAAATGCTTAATCAATAATTTGATGACGTTAATCTCATCTGATATCATTTTCCATTCTTCCTTTTACTAACTTTCCAATATTTCATAATAGATTAAATACATGGTTACATTTTAATTGAATAACCTTAGTCACAGTATTACAAAATTTTAAAAATGAATACTTGAATGCTGTGGAAATTCATCAATGGCATGAATGTGAGGAATTGGTAGAAGTATATTTATTGAATGTCTCTTGCCATTGCAAAATAACGTTTGGAGATAAATGTGCATTCCGATGATATTGTGGTTCTGTTGCCATAATTATCTTGGTACATATGGTAAATAGGTAACATTTAAATGTTTATTTGTTAACAGTAATTTACAGTAGATATTGAACATCTGAGCATAGACCTGAAAAATTTACAAAATATAATACAATGTAATGTTCATATATGTACAGGGTAACTCCTGAGAACGTGTTCTTTATTTTCTTTGGGAAGACTGATTGTTAATAAGTTTCATTCATTGTCTGTATCCATATACTTGGATGAAAGTTAAGGTAGTGGTGGTGAAAATGCAGCTGTCTGTAGGCAAAAAGTGTCTTGTGTATCTCCTGCCACCAGAAACTTCCAGTATTGTTGAAAAACTTCTTCCACTGTTTGTATGCTGGACTCCATAACCTCAGGGATATCCCTCTTGATCCCAATGAAACTAAATGTTGTTGGGGTCACATTCCCAGATGATGTTGAAGGTTTTGTTAATAGCATGTAGTATGGAGCCATATCATGCCATTCTCTTAAAAATGACATACTGTCTGAGTGGCTGCTTGGACAGTTATTTACTTTGAATGGCCTCCAAAATTGCTGTCTTTCAGTGCCCTGTAGTAGATATTGATTTACATGGAGTTGGGATTTGTGGTCACTTTTTTTTTTTCTTTTTGTTTGTTGACTTTCTTAAGTAGGTGTAATTCCTCATTAGTAGAGCATTCTGTATAACTTGTCAATTTTGCAGAAATGGAATTCTCTGTCTGGCTAGAGGGCAGAAGCTCTTGTTCTCTGATACAGTATTAGCATTGGTGCAAATTTTCATAGTTTGCTTTATGTGAAATCATAACTTAAGCTTAACTGCTGCAGGTTGCCCAAGAGACATCTACGAAGTATATGTTCCAAATGACATTGAGAATAAGAGTTGATCACTTCTTCACCCATTGCAAAGATTCATGAATTGTCATCAAGTTAGGTACTGAAGTACCCAAGAACCTGCATTTGGAACCAGTACAGCAGTCCATTTCAGTTAAGATTTTGTGGGAGAATATTTTTAGCAAAAACAGATATCACTGATATCTAATAATGCTAATCATTGCTGCACTACAGCTTTTCCAGAGATTTATTGTATGTAATCATGCTATGTTAATACTTGGTAATTCCAGTCTATATAACTAAAAAATAATAAATATTTAATAATAATAATTCTCTTTGTTTAATCTTATAACAATAAGTTATTTATTATGTGTTCACTTTATAGCTTTTAAATTACTAAGCAGAGAACCAATATGAATGATTTCACATCACATAGCAAGTAAAACAAGACAATTTTATCTTTAAATTTAGTTCAGCTTCACTTGACTTGGCTGCATTCATGAATATTGCATAATATTATTGTACAACATTCATGAATTTATATACCATACAGGACCACACTTTGGGAAACAATAGGTGCAGCCAGTAAAAAAAATCTGGATGGTAGTGTGGTTTATTTACACATCTACCTTTTTGGAGTAAAAGAGGGGGGGGGGGGGAATAGTTGAAAATGTCACAATTTATTCTTTTCTAATGCTGTATTGGATAATAAGAATAAATAGCAATAGCAGCCATATTATCCAAAAGGGAAAAAATACCCAACTTCCTTGCTTTCATTGTTTAGTGGCATGAAGTGAGTGGATTCAAAGCTTTACAGAAACACTGGAGTTGGGTATGCAGTCCACTTTGTACACAAACATGGAACTGTAAGGTGTATTTTTATGGCTTTAATTTTATTTTAACTGGAAAAGTAATGATGAATTAAAAATTAACAAATTAAAAGTGAATATCGTAACTTTAACAGATGTTTAAATTCTGTTTTTGGGATGCAAAGAGCACTTGTTAGAGGGCTGACAGTACCATCTGAGGAGAGTCATGTGCCAATATCAGATCTGATAGTTGCTTAAATAGCAGCCAGGTGATGTATAGTCATTCTTAAGTGGTGAAATGATTGCTCTAAAATTAAAAGCACATGAAACTGTTGACTGCTAGATATAATTGATTGAACTCTGCCAATAATTGAAGTTAGTTTAGGTACATGATATAAACTTTTGATGAAATTTTTTCAAAAGTAAGTGGTCAGATTTGGCTAAGAAATCCAGCCTTTTACTTTTCAACTGCTATTTTTAAACAGATATTAGAACTGCACCTGAATATTCTGCTATTACAGCACATGGAATACACTCTCAAATATAGGCAGCAGAGAATGTATTAACACATTCTTTTTCAACTTTTAATTCGACTTCAGTTAGTTCACTTCTATTTTTATCCAGGAATGATAGCTAGTGGTTGGAATAATTAGCATTCAATTAGAATGATTAAAAAATTATTTGAGTGAATTAACAAAACACTGATTACTTTTAATCTAAAGAATAAAGAAAGTGAAAGCTCATGTCCGAATCCTGAAATTTGACTATTAGTGTACTGTCATTTATTTTATGTATTATCATGTTACGAACTAAAATAGTGAGTGGTAGAGCATTTATTTTTTAATTTAGTTTAAGAAAAATTTTTTTTTTTAATAAGGAATATCACTTAAATGACTTTCAATTTGTTTTACAGAAGGATCATGGTTGGTTTCAATATTCTTAAAATTCTTATTCGATACTTGCTTTGTAACCTTCTGCTAGGAATTATTCTGCTACAGTAATGTAATTTCTGGGTCTAGAACAAAAAATTTTCTTGTTAATGCTTAATCTGAATAGCTATGTGGGGGGGGGGGGGGGGGGGAGTGCAGTGTATATAGTTTTGTAGGCTATTTTTCAATTTTGATAAATTCTGCTATCTGTATAATTTAAAGGTATTTTATTAAGTTTAACTGATTAAACTCCTTGTATGTTAGTTCATGGTATAAAGGCCTTTCTCATCCAAATATTTTTGACTGCAGAATTTAACCAAATAGATTAAAAATAAGCATTAAAAATTTCAGAAATTAATCAAAAGTAGGTTTTGATATTTCACATTCCTATAAAGTTTTCAGCCATGTCTTACAAAAAGTTAATAACATAGATGTTGTTATTCACTTGTCATACAGATGAACTCCAAGTTAATCCAGTTAAAACTGCTGTCCATTTTTAATGATCTCTCCAAATCTAAGGATGATCTCTAGCTGTTTTTAAACTGCACTGTTTTCACTAGTCATAGTTTCATATGTCATTTATACAACAATACATTTGAGCAGTATTATGTTCCTTAATTGATTTGTCCTGCAGATTTGTAATACTGTATTTAATGTTAAGTTAATGTAATAAATTTTTTATGATTTGATTATGCTTTCTTATTTTTAAAATTTTTCTACAAACATGTTAATAAATTAGATTATAATAAACATAAATTAATAATAGATCAACATAATAAATTATATCATCCTGATATTTCTTCATTTCCCTTTATACTTATCTCACATGAAACATATTGTCAATATTTAGTGAAATAAGTTTTTATATTATTTTATCTGACACTTTAATACAGTTAAAGCCCAGATATTTTGTATTCATTCGTCTGTAAATCTTATGTAACCACACATCAGATAAATATATTAAAAAAGGATTGTTGTAATGCCTACCTGACCACCCAATAGCAGCAAAGATATTTAAATAATTCAGCATAAAATGCATTAAATAAAAATATTTAACCTGGTAATGGTTGTAGCAAAATTGGTGGCAAATTACCTGTCTTGTTGCTAAACTTTCTTTAATTTCTGGAATTTTTTTTTTTTTTTTAATTTGGCAACAATGTCAATATTTTACCTTTTTTTTTTCTTAATAGATTGTAGTACTTATTGTACTTGTGTACAATACTTTAAATTTTGATAAAAAAATTAATTTTAAAACACTATTGTCAAAAAAAAAAAAAAATTGTTGAATATTACAAAAAATGTTTTAAATAAAATAGGAACTTGTCTTTTCCAGTTTAAAGTACA
Source organism: Mastigoproctus giganteus (assembly GCF_048544385.1). Taxonomy (NCBI): domain Eukaryota; kingdom Metazoa; phylum Arthropoda; class Arachnida; order Uropygi; family Thelyphonidae; genus Mastigoproctus; species Mastigoproctus giganteus. Next base: position 30,832,280 of record NC_143578.1, on the reverse strand, counting down.
TTAATTGCACAAAATTTCAAATGTCCACATATTTCTTAAGTATATGTGATATTGATTTCTTCTGTTTTTCAAGTTTTCAAATTTGGTGTGCTTTGTAGCATGCATAAAATTCGAAACTACTTGTAGATATCTTGCTTCCTGTGGTATAATGTCCATCTTGAGAGAATATCCAGTTTTGTTTTCCCATCTTTACTATGTGAAACAAGATTGAATCTTTCAAAGATGACTAGATGTTTATTAAACTAGTGGGAGAAGAAGAGTGCCATGGTATCAGACAAGTGTTGGCAGTTTTCTGGTATTATGGCACCCTTTTAAGCAAAAATCCAAATAGTTGTGAAGATGATAATGGATCAACCAGACAGGTTCATGAAATTTCTATATGAAAACTAAAAAAAAAACTATTGCAGCAAAATTTGACTATATTTAAGAATTTACAAAAATTTCAGGTTTTTTAATCATTTAATGCAGGAACATTATTTTTTGTGTCATCTGATCTACCACTACTGCCAGATTAACAATTTTTAGAAAGTTTGGAACTATTTACTTTTACATTAAAAATGGCCACCAGAGTTGCTGACATCCATTCTCCTCACCATTAAAGTATTGGTTACTTGAGTTAAGTGCATTTATGTCATTTCTGCAATCCATCCATTATGGTACTAAAAAAAAAAAAAAAAAAAATCAGAAAAGTTGGTGAAAAGTATGTGTTGTGTTAATTTTCTAAGCTAGGGCATACTGAAATGCCTTTCTGGTTTGTTGTACACATCAGTAATGTTTTGGAAATACAGTGGATTCCAGTTATCTGGGCAGCCGTTTATTGGGGCAAATCTTAAAAAACAGAAATAAATCTAGAAAATAGCCAGGGTTTACTTCGCTTAATCGGGGCAGGAGACCGCAGCACTGGAGATTGCCCTACGATTGTCTCCGATGGTACCACGTGGTTCAGTCGAAATTCTGGAGGTCACAACCATAAAACAATTAGCAGTCACCTGTTTATTGGGCTTTTCTGTTAGTGCTATCTATCATAAACTGATAATAAACTTGATCTTACTGAATTTGCAATAATACCAACAGCTGGAATTCTGTGGGTTATTATGGTGAGATGTGTTTACACTTCCATGAAATCTTCAATCACATGAAAAAAATTAATTTTCAGATCTTCTCTTCATTCCTATTTTATAAATCTTTGTAACTCGTTACTCCGTTCTCACTTGCACATATAGTGGTACTTGCAATTTGTGTGCTGTTCTTTGTTATTGATTGCTTATCTTTTTACTGTTTTAAATTTTAACCCTACCCACAAATGTCAGTGAACAGAAATTTCAACTAGTTTGTATGTACATATTACAGTATGTATTAATTATTCCAATTATCACATATTCTTCCAATTTTCACATATTTAATTTTTTAATTGGTAAGTTAATAAACGGTAAATTTGTGCTTAATATATCTTTACTTTTATAGCCTGTGGATAATATTCCTCCTATTTTCTCTAATTAGAATCGCTGTTTAATAGAATTAAAATTCAATTCACAAATGTGATCACAATGACCGGTGCATACTGCACATTGTATAGTGAACGGTACTTTACTATGGTGAGTTCATTGTAACATGATTTGATTGTAAAGGGGGGGTACATTGTATTTTTAACTATTTACGTGAAACTTCGGATAATTGGGGCAGCTGCTTTATCCGGCCAAAATGCACTAGTCTCGCTGTGTCCCAAATAACCAGAATGGACTGTACTTGATTATTAAAAATAAGATTTTGTTAATGTGTTTTCCACTTCGTAAAATTTTCCACTTTGAGCCCTTTAAACAGATTGTTGTAGAAGACAAAACTGTACTTGCAAAGGCTATGAACTTGACTTTTCAACAGTTTGACTGGTGATGTCAAGTGTGAAAAGATTTTAAATTATGGATTGATCTGCAAAAGGTTGGTGCACATGACCCAGTAGTTAGTATTAAAAAAAAAAACACCACCCTTGATCCCTATTTCTCTGTTAACGTCAACAGTTCATTATGTAACTTTTCAGTTAGTTCCATCCTTGGGCTGAATTGGTATGTGGATTGTATAATTATTGTTTTGTTGCATCTGATGATTGCAGTCATTTTACCATCACTGTCCGTCATCAACTTCTATGCACTTACATGCTTTCTCCTATCAGTAAATTTATAGTCTATTTAAAAATAATAACATTCCATGTGTATTTGTTTAAGTGTTTAGTATGCAGTAAAGAGAACTTTGCAATTTTTTAAAATTTAGAATTTTATAAAAGAAAAATAATGAAATAGGTTTTTCTGTGTTGCAACCTAAACTGGTTGGCATATTTGTTGCAAATCTCAAAATTAACTAGCATATTTATTACAGTCCTTAAGAATTTTCTAGCATCATATTTATGCATAAAGATGTGTGTCCAACTGCATATATAAATAAGAAACACACCATGTTTGTTTCCTTGCTCATATAAATAACTGTGCAGGTGACTTTTGAATATACCAAGATGTCAATCTCAAAAATTTATCCAAAATTACTTCTGTAATTAACTTCCTGCCTAAAAGAAAACTTTCTACAATCAATCTCTTTCCAATTATCTTAATTTATGGCATCTAGTTCTAGTCATAACAAAAATTTCACTCTTATTACTATCTCCTCAGCTTTATAGACCTTAAATCAGATCCCTTCTAAGGTACTGGTTTCCAAGCTGTCAAAAGACAGCTTGGAAACTAAAAAAAGATTGCTTCTTGGCATTGCCCTTTCAAGAAGCTTAGTCTTTTTTGGTTAAGTCTTGATATTTGGATACAGTATTCCAGTTGCAGTTTTACAGTTGCCTTATACAGTGGGATTATGGCCTACCTTTCCTGTTTTTAATCCAACCCCACAAAGTGAAATGTTAATTCAGGGTTGCTATTCCCCAAGTGTATTTTGCTGCATTAAAACGTAGCTTCTACTTTTCTGGCCACCCTATCCAAGTTATCCCAAAAGAGGGCAACTTGGCACTAATTGTTAACCACTCCCCATCTTCACGTGTACAAATTTTGACATATACATTCTCCCTTCGTCCATTTCATTTATGAAAATTGGAAACTGCTCCCAGAACTCATTGTTGAAGATTATCACTTCAGTTGTTAGACCAACCTGAAGAGTAGCCATTAATCACATCCCTCTGCAGCCACCCTGCAATCCATCTTAGAACCTTAGCTAGACATGATTCCAACTGTTAACCTCTCATGAGAGAACAAGTAAAATGCTTTGTTGAAATCCTATAAACACTAGGAACATAAATTATTTCATCTACAACTATGACTCTACATGTTTGCAGAAGACTGCATTTACTCACCTCTGGTGAATATCATCAGTACACCATTTGTTACTTCAAAACAAAACATAACATTAAGCACAGAATTTCTGCTCAGATATCATTCTTTAGAATTGGCACATCGGCAGTTAGCGTTTTATAAAATGGGAGTTAGTTGAATGCATTGTTATTCATGAACTACACAATGCTAAATAGCATGAGTAGTTCATCTTATTTCAAAATGTTGAATAACAGAAATCATGGTTCAATTGATCCCTCTCTCCACATGTACTGTAAAGTCTGTTTGCTTTTGCCTGATAGTTTTCCTAATAATTTAAGTAAATTTATTAAGATGTAGTCTTGCAAATACAGTGAAACCTGTCATGTTGGCTACCTGTGTTTCTCTCAAATATGGCCAGCTTTATAGAAAATATTGATTTCTCATTTTTATATTTATACCTGTTGACTACACATTTACTATTGTTCTGTTAACTTTTGCCTTCATATTAAGCTTTCTGAAGCAGTTTATTTTGCTTCTGACTGATTATGGGGAAACTACATATACAGTAAACTCCTTTTATAATATTCCTTCTTCTAGCTATCCCACTTAAAGCTTGGTCAATCATTTCACTATAAAGTGCCATACATTTAACAGCTTTATGAAAAAAAAAGGAATGATAAAGATTGAATTCTAATTGTTGATCGTGCAGTTTTTTTACTTCATAGAGATCACTACAACCACATGTGATGTTTACTTCATATTTAACTAAAACCTTTAATTTAGCATTATTCATTTTCTTTCCTTGCTGTTATAGTAATTAGTAACCAGTACATGACAGTATAATGTAATGCAACATTTATCACATTTGTAAAGTGATAAACAGTCAACAGTACCCAAAGTGCTGTGCCCTAAATGCATGCATACAGTACAGCATCCAATGTGCTGTAAAGTATACACAGTCATTCTTAGCAGTCACTATAAAAGTGCTGTAAAAGTAAAGTTACATGAAATGAACTATTTGATTCTGTCAGTGCACTGAATTCTGGGCTATTAGCATCAACAGTTTGTTTTTGTTTATAGCTTGGTACACATTTTTACTTGTGTTGAGGTTAGTTTATGGATTCATAATAAATTTTTGAATAAAAATGTTTTGTTCTGATTTCAACTTCCACCCAGAAGTGTTTGCTTTTAGTCATGAATTCAAATTTTACTTTTCAACCATTTGTATATTATTTTCTCAGCATTCCAAAAATTACAGAACATTACTTGGGCTTTCAAATATAGGTGGCATCAAATGTGGAAAAAAAAAATATATATATATATCAATCTACCACAATACTGACACAAAATTAAAAACAGCCTTTGAAGAGGGGATCCTGCTTTACACTTTCCTACCTGTGGTTACTTAAATCCTTTTCCTGTAAATGGACTTTATACAAATCCAAATAATCCCCATATATAGTGACCAAGATATTTTGTACAAGTAGTGTTTGTAGGTTAAAACCAGTCTTTATTTTACAAAAAAATCAGATTAGTAGTACATTCAAGTGTTTTGCATGGTACATTTGTCATTTTATCAGTGACTGCAAAGACAGCAGAATATGAATTCTGCTATGAAGTTGATTATATTAGTTTAAATTTTGTGACATTTTTAATATTAAAGTTTAAAGAGGCAAGTTCTGAAAAATATTTAAAAGAAATTGCCTCCGCTGGCTCTGTTTTCACCATTACAAAATTTACTTTTTTGATAAATGGCTAATTCAAACTCTCAACGAAATTCCATCTTTGTTTACATTATCATTTAGGTAAACACTGCAATTGTTAATTGTTTAATGAAATCAAAATGTCTTATTTCATACAAAAAAAAAAATCATGCCATTGGTTACTTGTCAAATACAACTTCATTAAACTTTTACAAATTAATTGAATTTTTACTTGAAATTAATTGTTATACGCTGTATTCATGGCATGTTAAAGTCAATTCATAATTTCCGTGTACTGTACACTTAGGTACAACTATGAAACAGAGCATGCAGTAGTTGTGAGAAATGTCTAATCCCCCCAATAACTGATTCTGATGTATGCACTTTTGAATAAAATAAGCTGACCTAAAACTAAGCACTGCTGCTGAAAATGCAGACCAGGATGTATACCACTCTGTACTAAGCTTATCTTACATATACCAAAGTATATGTAAGATAAGCTTAGTACAGAGTGGTGTCAGGTCAACATTTTTGTGAGCAAGTGTGCAAAACATGTAGCATGTATCTGCCATCTACTAAAACTGTTATTAGTTGGGAACAGAGGTGGCAGCACCTACTAAGGCTGGAGTGTGGCTACAAGTAAGGATGTAGTTCCAGAAAATCATGGCTGCCTTTAATTCCATATGTTTACAGTGACAATGAATATGTAAACTCCTGTGGCATCTGTCACGGGCACATTTGAAATAATCTTGGAAAACTTGTGTATGTACCATAATGCAAAGGCTGAGGAAGTCATAAAAACAAGGTCTCTGGTCCATTGGTTGCCTTTGGAATGTACACTTTTCATGGAAATATAGGTTCATTTTAACTTAGTATTGTGTTTTACTATTCACCCAACTGAAGACTGGCCACTTCATATTACACAGTAGATTAACACACACACATTATACTGAAAACTGTTTACTTTTTTTTGAATTTTTAAATGTAATTACATAGTCAATAAAAATTACGGTAATGGCACTATTTTACATATGTTCGTATTATCACTATTTTTTAGCTCTTGGTTTTAGTTCTTCATAGCAAGGATGTAAAAAGATGTAATTCTTCTTCTGGGGGCTATAAAATTCATGACCCTAAAAATAAAATGGCAAAGATTTACTTTTAGTTGCACAGATGATCATTTAACAAAAATTTATTTCTATTATTGATTAGCACTAAGAGCCATTTGTTAATTAACACCATGCTGATGGACATTGAGCACTAGAAGAAACTGACTTTTAGTAGATCCTGTTGAAATCGCCAGCACCTTGCTTGGAGTCATCCTAAAACAACAGTGTTAGGTAACTAAAAGTAACAGGTGCATGCTAGGAGTATAGTAAATAAATTTGATGAAGTTGAAATGCTAGTCGAGACATCAAATGCAGACATTGTTGGGATTTCAGAGATGTGATGTCACTCAGGGATACAGAATTGGAATGGTGATACAATATAGAGCCAGTTTGGTGTGACATAAGTAAGGGGAAAAGCAAAAATGAAAGCAGAAGTGTGTTATAGATGGCCTGATCAGTACAATGAATAACTCATCAGTTTCATTAGTACGGAGAAACAGTGAGCCAATATATCAGAATGCCTTACAATGGGGGATTTTAACTTTCCAGATATTGACTGGAACTTTGGATTTGGTCACTCTGACTAGCAAAGCTTTTTTTGATTTATTGGATGACTGTTTCTGTAGTAGCATGTTAGAGAGGCAAGTGTCTAAGTCCATTTATTGACAAGAGGGAGTAATACTCTTGATCTGATTATTCATGCATTAAAAATCTGTAGATAAAAGAACCACTAGGTGGCAGTGAACATAGTATTGATTTGGGATTTACTTAAAGATATAACTAACATCAAGGGTAAAGGGAAGGGTTTTTGCTTTCTTAAAGGTGATTACAGTGGTCTGAGACAGTTTTTAAATTCTATATAGTGGGGTTAACTGATAACATAAATTCTAAATGGGAAACATTCAAGGAATTAATCAGAGAAGATACTGGGCTTTTCATACCAACTAAGAAATAATTTAAGGTATAAGCCAAATGGATGTCAGATGAATTGATAAAACTCTGAAAAGAAAGTGTATGGGTTACATATAAATTATTGGGCGACACAGAAGCCTATGGTAGATATAAACTAGTCTGTAATCAAGTCACAAAGGAGGTCAAGCAAGCGAAGGCAGATTACAATAAATGTTGGGTGAAAGATGCAAAGACTTCTTTACTTATGTAAACTCTAGAAGGAAGGAGATTAATCAGATTGGTCCACTTGATATTGATGATCCTGCTCAGGTAGTTAACAAACTGAATGAGTATTTTGCATGAATGGGATACCCCAAGTTCCTTTTTAGCCCCCTGTTAGAGCCTCAAGGAGCTAAATGATTTTGTAATAACTGAGAGCATAGTGAAAGAGAAATTAAAGTTAAACATAAAGGTACCTTAAATGGTACCACAAACCCTTAACCATAATTATGAGAGCATCCTTGGATTCGGGGGGAGGTCTCTGCAGACTGATGCTGTGCAAGTGTATCTCCAATTCACAAAGGGTGACAAGTAATTACAGACCTGTTAGTTTAACTTGTTCTGCAGAAAGTAATGGAGTCACTGGTAAAAGAAGTAAATGCAGGATCATCTAGACACAGCTGCAATTATACTTCAAACACAGCATGGATTTGTTAAGGGGAAATCTTATTTGACCAATTTGATTGTTTACCATGTGGTCACAAGAGAACGATGTGCAAAAAAATAATTTTGTTATCATATACTTTGATTTCAGGAAAGATTTTGCTACTATTGTTCAAACTGAAGTGTGGCATTAGGGGCAAGCTGCTGATATGGATACAGGGATGGTTGAGTGGGATAACAGTGGTAATCAATAGACACTGCTCTTTGTGAACTAATGTTATTAGTGGAGCCCCCAGGGTTTGGTTTTGGGCCCATTGTTGTTTCCTATATTCATCAAGGCGTATCAGTTTTAAAGTCTGTTTGCAGATGATACAAAGGTTGGCAGAGTGGTTAACAACAGGATCTAGAAAAGTTGAACAGAGAAATGGCAATTGACCATTGATAAATGTAAAGTACTACATATAGGCAGCAGTAACCTCACAGCAATGCACTAACTGTGTGGTACTACACTCAGGACAGTGGAAAATGAAAAAGCCCTGAGGGTGTGCAGTTGAATATGAAGTTTTCTGAACAATGCAGAGCAGGTCATGGGGTCATTTTAGGAAAGACATGGAGCTGCCGGAAAGAGTACAGAGAAGGGCAACAAGATTGGTGAGTGGAACAAAGGGGCACTCTTACCAAGAAAGGCTTCGGTTCTGCAAATTGCAGAATCTGGAGACTAGGCACTTGCAAAGTGATCTTACTGAAGTGTTTTAAGGATTGAATGTATTGAGCAAGCTCAATACTGATGGGATTCTTGCTCAGACACCCCCCCCACACACACACACACAAAACAAGGAGGCACAAATTCAAATTGAAGCAGGATGGTTGCAGAATATATGCACAGAAGTTTGGCTTTAAAAAAAAAAAAAAAAAAAAAAAAAAAGGTGGTTGATTGTTGGAACAAACTTCCATCTGTTGTGGGAGTTGATAGTTGAATGCACAGAAGAACTACACAAACTATTGAAGGGAATGAATAGGTGAAATGGGAGGTGTTCTTGTTTGGGTTTTTTTTTTTTTTTTGCTGATGCTGTATAAACTTGCTTGCATCATTTGCCACAAGATACATTTTTGAAAAAACGTTTGACAGTAGAAGTGTATAATATAGCATGCACATTTTCTGGTAACAGTTAAGGATAAGTCTATAGAGGCAATTAAATTGTCTTAATCAATTTTAAAACTTATCAATCCAGTATTACATATATACAGTACTTACTAAACTATTACTGTTTAGTAAATACTGCATTAAAACAACAGTTATTAAATAATAAAATTTCATTGAAATAAAACCTACATGAACAACGTTGTTTCATTTTTGATCACTACTTTCACTTGGACGAAAATGGGGAGAGGGCTACATATTAGTTTTTTAAAGAATGAATGCAAGGCAAGTTGCCTAACTTGTCTTCCCCTGCTTCTTTCTTCTAAAATATATAACAAATCATCCAATTTTCTTCTGAATGAGCAGTTTCTTTTGATGTCTGGATCCATGGGGGGGGGGGGGGGGGGGGGAATTCATTTTTGCCAAAACTTCCACTTTTAGTATTTATTTACTTACATTACAGCTAGTAAGAATATATACATATAGGAACTGCATAAAAACTTTTATACACAAAATATATAACAGTAAAAATATGCAATACCCATTCAGACAGCCATACATTGAAATGATGCTAGTGGGTATCACAGCAGTGCATGGGATTTGTGTGATAAGTTTGAATTTTCATGGCATGTAACAGCACAAAATGCAGATAAATATGCATTATAGAAGAATGTGGCATACAAATAAAATGAATTTAGCAGTTGCATGATAAAAAAAAAAAAAAATCTGCACATACCTATTTGAATTCCAACAGTACGGTATAAGGTGTCTAATAACTGGGCCTGGCACATTAGTGAGTTTATCACTAATTATGAAATATTGACTACGAATCACTGGAACTTACTTTATTGGAAGGAGTCTTCTTCCATAATTGGCTTCCTTTTCCAGGAAGCCAATCTTGGCTTCCTGGAAAAGAAAAGCCATCCAGCAATGTGTGTTGCAGCCCTTCTGCTTATGAACAGCTTCTTGCAGTAGAACATGACACTTTGTCTTCATACTGGAAATTCACAAGTTGTGCATGCTTGATGGAGGGGTCTTGCAGCCAACCTCTTCATCTGGTTTCAATGATACAGAATTTCCTAGTCTTCTGCAGTGGTCATGTGCTCCTTTTCATGGGACTGACAGATCAACTCCCACAAATTGACCAAAAGGGAATTTCTCAATAAATATTAGCCTGATCTTTCAGGCTCTCAAAGTCTCACTAGATGGGGGCCAATGCAGTTTATAAGCAGCAAATTGAAACTTTCTTTCATGCTACAAAATGTTTAGCTTTGTCTTCCAAAATTCCTTCAGTGTTAGTCATGCCATAACCACCTGATGTAGCTTCATGGCATTTCCTAAACGCCTTCATGTAGAACCACTTGAAGTTGGCTATCAACTGTTGATCCATAGGCTGGATCAAAGAAGTGTTGACTGACAGGAACATAAATTTGATGAAATCAAATTTTTATTCCACAGAAGCAGCAAGTAGTGGCTAGGTGCCCTTTGCAAAAGCAGCAGCACCTTCAATGCCAGCTTGTTGGCAATCAGGTCCTTCTTCACAGCAAGACCAAAAGTTTTAATTGCCCATTCAAATAAATAGCTGCCCTGATTACTCATGACCCAGTGATCCTCAATTCATCTTTGATAACCTTTTGTTGCCTGAATACCCTGGGATGAGTGATACAAAATTATGGGCTTTAATTTAAAGTCATTGGAACCATTAGCAACAAGGTTAGTTTTTCCTTCATAGGATGCCCTGACAAAGCAGCTTCATCCTTAGTTACTTAGGTTGTCTTTATCTTCCAAAGGGGGCAATCCTCATCCATATTAAAAACTTGGTGAGGAAAATGGCCTTCCTCAACTCAGGTAACATAGCCTTGAATTTGTCTGTTCTCTTTACCTGCACTTGCAGCTTTACCATGTTTAGCAACACTTAACTTCAACCTCCCTCTAAAATTTTAAAACCATCCCTCACTGGCTCTGAAGCACTTTGAGTGGTTCTGGATATGACTCCATCACTTACAAGGCCAAAAGTAACACCCAGATGTTACTGTAATGCATTGTTAATCAATTGCATGGGTTCCTACAAAAAAGTTTATCATAAACCAAAATATCACAAAGGGACTGATAAGGTACATTCAAAATAGTACCCAGAAATCTATAAATATGCATGTTTCTGAATGATATACAATGGACTGGGCACTAAGTGTTTGAGTTGGAATGAATGATATATACAGTAAACCTCCGCTATTTAATATAAAATGAAACCTAAAAAAAAATGTGAATTTTAAAGCGCCGTGAACATTTTCTGCCATGAAAAAACATGGGCGTGGATAAAATTATCTTTCCCAGTCAAAACAGTGCTCAGTGGGTGGGGGGAGAGGGATAACAAAATCGCGAGCGTGGATGTTTCTCGCTAATCCTTGTTCAGTATGTGTTATGACTTGTCATGGAAGGTTTTGTCGTTTGCTTTTAATTTATATGCTTATAAATTGAATAAATTTATCAATTTATAAATTGATATGCTTACAAAAGTGATAAATCTACCATTTTGCAGTGAAAAACAGACTTTTTCGAGTGTGTTAACGGAAGAAAGTGACTTTATTGTGGACAAGTTCTTTCTAACCCGTACAAAAATATGGCTACGAATAACAAGGGAAATGTGAAAAGATCAAAGAAGGTGATGACATTAGTGAATAAAATTGAGTTATTAGACAAAATTTCTAATGGTGAAAGTGTCTCCTCAGTGGAAAAACATTATAAAATCAATGAGTCAACGGTACAGTCAATCAAAAAATCGGAAGGAAAAATCCGCCGTAGTGTCCGCGAAAACGCGCTAATTGCTTCAAAAATTTGCTCTGTAACTCGTGATGTTAAAATAGAAAAAATGGAAAAGGCTTTAAATCTGTGGATAGAAGACCAAAATAAAATTCTGTTAAGTTCACTCATCATTCGTGAAAAGGCGAAACTCCTTTATCAACACTTTAGCGAAACTGGTGATAGCACTGGCGGGATAAGTTTTTTAGCTAGCAAAGGTGCTGGTTTGAAAGATTTATTTGAAATTTCTAATAAATATCACATTTAATATTAAATTGTTTCTTATTTTCATTTCGATGGCATATGCTTGCATTTCACTATGTACATAGTCATATTATGAAGGTACATATAATACAGACATAGACAAAGTTTTAGACTAGTTTTTCTTATACATTTCATACTTTGGAACGGAACCCCTTTATTACTATGGGAGCCATAACTCAGTATTCGCGTTTTCGGTATTCGTGGAATTTCTCAGGAATGTAACCCACGCTATTCGCGGGGGTTTACTGTATACTTGGTTTGATGTCATTGTCATAACTCTAGATCATGATTGACAACCACTGTTCTAGCCTTATGGGCATACTATATATATATATATATATATATATATACTAACTACTATGTCTATGGGAAACAGGAATGATTTGAAAAAGATAAAATTAATTACTTTGGACCAATCATAGCTGACTGAATAGGCAAATATTTCTCCTCTTGCATTGAAGCAACATCTGGTGATTGCTTGTTCCATCTGCTCTGAAGTTTTCAGTTTTGTACGAGCATCTTTATCCCAAAAGCTAAACCTTCCATCTGAGCCAACTGTAGCAAGAGTACCATGTGTGGGATGAAAGGCTATATCATTCACCTGAAAAGAAGATAAACAATTGTGTGTTATCCTACTCCCATGATTAATTAAAATGGATTGTTAACATATCAGGAATTCCTATAAATTCTGTCTACCCTTTGTAAAAGAGATCTTTTAAATGTATACAATGAATATATGTCCAAACCTAATTCAGTTAAATATTTATTAAAATTTTCAGTTTAGCAGGGTGAAGGCATGTAATAAAACTAAAAATTCCTGCATGTAGGTAAGTTATTTTTGTTTGGCATAGCTATTCATAAATAATATATACACTTTATTAACCATAACAAGGTTTACTCTTGCCAAGCACCTAGCTTGTTGGCATCCACAGTTCACCTATATCCAGCAAGTAACTGCAAAATTGTCCATATAATTTTCTTGCACTAGTGAAACTACCAATGGTTTGAAATGGTATAGCATGAACTGAAAATGTAGAGAGAAAAGCAGTAAAAACAAAATTAGAAGATACTAGAGTGACATTTACTGGAAGTATTTTCTTAGCAACTCTGCAGCAACCTGCTTGGAAAAGGTACTAGTCATTTAAAGGTGAAAATGGTATAGTCAGCTGTGTATTTATTGTCAGTAGAAATACATAAAGAGATGCACAGAAGCCACTCACAATGAAATTTATTAATTGACTAAACTCCACAGATATGCTAACTTCCCTATCATAGATATGAGTACAATTGCTTTTAGAAATGTGTAACATTATGGCAGACTTGATGAGAACTGATTTGCCTTCACATGGATCACCAAGAGAATATGCATTCAATTAAGCAGTCATTTCTCTTGCACATTTAACACCAATTTTCAAATGGCTTCTTTAGAAAGCATATACTTCATGAACCTCATAAGCAAACTTTGAATAAAGCATGCTTTTGTAGAAGGGAGAACTGAAAAGTTTGTAATCCAACCAGCTACATTATTATTATTATTATTTTTTTTTTTTTCTAGTCCTTGGCCAAGAAAGCCAGCTTATATAGCATTAGCAAAAAAAAAAAAAACACTTCCCATTTCACCCATCCATTCACTTCAAAAGTTTGTCTAATTCAGCCTTTAATTGGTTTAAGCTGTCAACTTCCACAACAACGGCTTCTCACATCTGTGCACACTTATTCCAGTGATACTGCAACTGCAGTTATCCTCTCTTTCATGATTTCAACTCTGACTGGAATCTCCTTGGCTCTAAAAAATTATTGCAGAACAAGAGCATGGCATCATTGTGTATGTAGCAATGGGCAATCTGTGCTACTTAGCATATCAATCTCATTGTGAAGGCACTTCACCATAAATTGCCCTAATATTGCATTACTACAAAAAACCTTCTCCAATGGAGAAGTATAATGCTATTTATTTAAAGTGCATGCCGCTACCCAGTAAAGGTTTGAATCCTGACTGGGGTCTTCTCTGTGCATAGGCAGGCACTGAAATCTGAACCTATTAACAAGAAATACCACAATACACAGACATTAGCATACAATGCAAGAAAGCAAGCTTATACAGCATCAGCCAAAAAAAAAAAAAAAACACCTTTCCATTTCACCCATCCATTCATCTAGTTCTGCCTTTAATTTATTTAAGCTGTTAAATTCTACAACAGATGGAAGTTTGTTCCAGCAATCAACCACACGCTGGCTAATGGCAAACTTCCACACGTGTTTTATAGCTCTTGCAGCTTATGTTTATTTTACCTGCTGTACTATCTCACATACTGTGGATTTATGTTGTCACTGGGTTGTTCAGGTCTTCACAGTGCCTACCCACCCGCCAGAGACCTCCATCACAATGAAAACCATAGTCTGGGTAGTGGCATACACTTTAAATAGTAATATACTTCTCCTTTGAAGAAGTGCTTTTTATTTAGAATAGTACAATACCACGGCAAATTGTGGGGGAAGTATCCTTCACAATATTAGATCGATGCATTAATAATTGATGTACACAACGAAGATGAGCCATAGTTGTATAATAATGTTTTATAGCTCTCATCACTTTTTCCTTAAATTACTTGAATTTTCTTTTAGAGTTATATACTCCTGTTAGTTTACCCTGGAAAAACTTAGTCCAATATTATTCCTTTGGAATCCTAAAAGACTGCTGCCATCCTGCTGCGTGTGCTATGCACACGCAGCATGATGTTTCTGTTTCTGTATTTAGGGAGCTCACATTTCCATTGTTGTATTGCTGCTTTAATCCAAATTGACAGTGGGGGATCCATGACTCCATCCATGGTTACAAATCTTGCCAAATATATTCCAGATATTCATAATGTACCAATAATTCTGAGGAAGCCGTGCATCAACCATGTTTAAGATCAGGGTGTCAGAAACCTTTAAACCCCCCCCCATCAATGTTTTGAACCTGTTCACACAGATCCTATAGCTAGCACTATTTCATGGATTTGCTAATCAATGATCTGCCATAATATCACAGATTGCATAGCTGTTTTCTTAATTAGCTATAAGTAGTCATCCACTGTGAGAGCCTTTCCCCCCCCCCCTCTCTCTCTCAGTTCTGCTATTTTTTTATCATAACATATGATGGAGCAGATGTACCATATCATCATGTAATTCTTTTATTATCAAACCCTTCTGAAGCTAACTTACAGTGGCACTATGTTCAAATTTTCTATTATCTGGGAAGGAAAAAAAAAAAAAAAAAAAAACACACCCCACTAATCCGTGGATTTCTGAGCTATGAAGCTATATTAACTTTTCACCGAAGAAAAATGTTAATTAAAAAGAAATATTCAGATTTTTTATGATTTTCCACATGTATTTTGAGACATTCTTTGATATTATGCCAAACCATACTTATATACCGTGCATTTGATTATCAAATAACATTAAAAGTACCATGGGGATTAGATAAACAAAAGTTTGAGTTTCCATATTATTTAAAAAAAAAATGTTGAACTATTATATAAATTACAGTTTTTAGTTAGGGCTTCAGTTCTTTAAATGGCATGGGTAATAAATAATATTTACTATAACAGCTCAAATTCCAAGAAACTTTCTATCTATATATATGGGGCGCCTCCGTAGCCAGGTGGGAAGGAGCAGCAGTGCATAGCACACGCTTCTTGATTAGACCGGGGTTCGAGCCCGTGACCACCAAATACGGAAAGGTCAGGGAATGACCACCGCATATCCTGGAGCAATATGGCCTTAGTTGCTAATGCTCCTAAAAGCCAAATAACAAACAAACAAACATATCTATATATACATAACTATATATTCCCTCCCCCCAATATATATATAAAACTGTAGGTTAGAATTGACATTTATATTATATATATCAAAGGACATAAGACCCAGATACTTACTGCATAAATATCTTGATATCCATTAGTGGTTCCATTTGATCTGTGACATTTAAAAGTGAAGTTATCTTTAGGATTTTGTGGATTAACATACTGAATAGCCACTCTACCTTCAACACTTCCCAAAGCAAATCCACTGGGAGATCCTTTTTTGTCTACAAAAATGCATACACAGCGATGCTAAAAAAAGAGAATGTTTATTTTAAAGAAAAAGTAGAATATCTTATTTATGGTACAAGCAAGTTTTTTTTTTTTATATTTGAAGATAACTATGGCCTCAAACTCTTACTACATAAAATTATGGGTTAGTCTTTTTAAATTTGAAATACTCAAAGATATTTGTTCTATTATAAATCTGTTACATATCACTATTTTCTGCTTTTCATGCTTTGTTGCCAAATTTCATCTAAAACAAAAGTAATTTCACCATAATTTACATAAAAATCTTAAGATCCACAATCTCAGTTGTTTTTCTAAATGTTATTTTACTATTGCAAATATATTCACTCAACTCTTAAATATCACATGACTAAGACCATTCATATAGGGCATGTTAGGATTCATTTCAAACAACAGTCAACCTGCACATGAGTTCTAATCAATATTTTCAGATACGTGATGCCATCTCTACTAAATTAAGACATTGCAAGGAATCGCAAAAAATAAAACCAAAACTGTTCAGAGCAAGTCGTTCAAAGGTAAAAGGCTCCTGTCTTGGCATGGGCATTTATAAAATCCAAATGTTTTCTCAGACAACTAAAAATGCAACTGGAATATCTTATGAATTTTGATATCCATAAGATATTCCCATTACAAGTACTGATTATTAAGGAGTAGGAGACATGTTAGCACCAAGTTTAAATCCTGATCTCTTAAACTCTGACACAATACATTATAAAGAAGGAAAAAAATTAACCATCAGCATTAGAGGAATGTTTACTTATCAGAGATGTTGGCAGGAAATCAATGGAACTGACATCTAGGCTGGTGAAGGCCAATTGGATATCAGTGTTCAATTGCCTTTGACAGCCTAGATGTAAATACTTTAATTAATATGCTTGAAAATGACTACAGTATCAGTGTAAATATTCTTCAATTTCTACAATCATTCCTAAGGTGTAGATCAATAATTTCCACACAGCAAACAGATCATTAAATAGAAAAATAACTACAGAAGTTCCACAAGGCAGGGTCCTGTCAGGTCTACTGTTCCCAGCTAAATCACTGATGTGATATTTATGTATATGCAGATGATATTAAGCTCCTTATACCTTTACTCTAATCAAAGAATCCTGGAAATGCAGTGGCCCAAATCAACCAGAAGCTTGATGATTTGGCTGAATATTTAAAAAGGTTTAACCTCCTCCTGAATATGAATAAAACTGTGATGATGAAGCTCTTTACCTAATTCTACTGAAACAATCACGAGGAACCAAAATAATTCCTACAGTTAGGAGCCATAAAGACTTAGGTGTAGTATTTGATGCAGGGTTGAGCTTATCCAACACATATGCTTCTTAAGAAAATCAAGTCTGTACTGGCTAATCCAACTAGCACCCTATATGTTAAAGAGCCGGTTTGGTTTCGTAGTTGTTGGCGCATCGGCTTCTGTGGCCATATTGCACCTCCCAAGGTTTTTTTTGCAGTACTTTGATCCATGCCCGAGGCGGGATTCGAACCCGCGACCTTTGGGTTGCCAGGCAGGCACTTTACCCACCTGGCTAGCCCGGTCGGCGTTAAAGAGCCAAAAACCAGTGTCTTAAAACAGTTGTCTATCCATCACTATTATATGCTGAAGGGGGGTATAGGCTTCTACTACCCCAACCAAAATGAAACCAATTTCTGCTGATAAATACTGGATGTCGAAAAGGACAAGTACCACTCTTCTGTGTTGTCTACTTTTTTTGTCCTCTATAAGGAAAAAATGAATTAAGTAAATTGCTGAAAAGCAAGTTAAGGCTTAATAGGAATAGCTCAAGTCTATTAATTAATGAAATTGTAAATATTAAATAAGCATTAAATTACACCCAGAATAAATTATTATAATCTAAAACAACATACCTGATATTTCAATGGTGATTCAATTTTTTTAAATTCTTGTGGTTGCCCTTCAAGCTGATAAACAATAATGCCCCTGCCTGCTGTACCAACAACTGCCATTGGATAGACCTTATAAAGAAAAGAAACATTTTACAGTAATATGTATATTGAGACCTAATTTCATTAAAATCACACCAATAGAAATCTAGCAATTATTATTTTTTTTATATATATATATCACATAAGCTATCGATATAGTGTATACTGTAGCTGAAGCAGTAGATATTAAGTCAGTTTTTTTCCCCATTTTTTGTTTGCTAAAATATGTAAATCATGAATTATTACTATTTGTTTATTAATTACAGCCGAAATGTTAAATTTGCATTTAAATTATTAACAAACAGGAAAAGTAAGGAGACTGCATTGAGTATATATACTACAATTTTTAATTTATTAAATTACAGAGCCTGACATGTTTCACATGCTGTTGATTATACAAGATGTGGCAATAAAGTTCCCAGATTGGTGCAATAAAAAGAACACAAAGTGAAGAAGCTCAAAAATAGTTTTGTTTTTATTCAAAGTAATCACCACCTGATTGAATGCATTTATTACACCATTTTAAAAGTTTCTGAAAAGAGTCAGTGAAGGTTTCCAAAGAGATGATGTTCAGTTCAGAGGTTATGTTTCTCATTATGTCCTCAACATCCCAAACTCTTCTTCTTCTGAGGGCAGTTTTCACCTGGGGGAAAGAGGAAGAAGTCTGCTAGTACTACATCAGAAGAGAAGAATGGATGGTGGATCTGTACAATGGCATGTTTGGTCAGAAATGGCTTCACAAGTGCAGAATGGGCAGGAGCACTGTCACGCAACAAGCACCAGCTGCTTTTCTCTCAAAATTGTGGCTTCACCTGGGAAATGCACTTCAATGGTCTTTTGAAGCAACTGTATATAGAACACAGCACTGACTCTCTCTCTTCAGGTACAAATTCCTTGTGAATAACACCCTGTTTGTTGAAAAAATGATCAGCATCATCTTAATTCTGGACTTCTGTAAACAAAACTTTTTGGGCCTTGGTGATGGATTTTGAAGTCCATTACATGCTCTGATACTTTGTCTCTGGGTTCTACTGAAACACCCAATGCTCATCTCCCACAACAGTCAAGGAAATTAGGACTACCTTGAGAAGTCTTTGCATGATGACACTCTTCATTGTTTCTGCTCATCTGAGGTTGTGCAGCACAAATTTTGAACATTCCTTTCTTTTCCCTAAATCTTCATGCAGAATTTGATGAATCGCCTCCTTATTCATATCCAACTCGTCAGCCATCATTCTGAGAGTCAAACAATGATCTTTTACAACTCTGTCTTAATTTCCTTCAAGCAGATAAAGGACACCTACTTCTTGCATCATCTCAAACATCCTCATTTCCATCTTTGAACTGCTTATACCATTCAAACAAACTGGTACAATTAATGTTTCATCACCATAATTTTTTTTAAAGCAATATTTGATATTCATTTGTTGCTTCATTTCAAAATCATGACACAGAAGGTTAAACAAGTATGAAATGACTACTAATGAAACTGGCTGTTACTTGCAAAGTGTCAAACTACTGGACAATCTCTACATGACCATCTTAGTTAGATTAGTTGGAGGAAGTTTGAACTACAACATAACACTTCCATTTATTTTAAAAACCATCAAACGTGACCACAAAAGCATTAGTCCAGGAACTTTACTGCCACATCTCTTAAAATATAAAAAAATGTGGAGCATTTTAGGCGGTATGTGTAGTTGAAGTGAAAACAAATACTTTTAACCTAATTATTTTTTAATTATTATTTAATTTTAATGTATATAAAAATTCCTGATATACAGAAATTTTGCTAGCAGGGAAAAGGAGGTGATTGTCCCTCTGTATAAGGCAATGGTCAGGCACGCCTTGAGTACTGCGTACAGGTCTGGTGGCCTCATTTTAGGAAAGGATGTAGATTTGCTTGAGCGTGTACAGAGAGGGGCAACAAGATTGGTGAGGGGAATGAAGGGATCCTAATTATTAGTTAATAATTAACTGGTAACAAAATAATTATTTGCTTTTCACTTCTATTAATCACAGAAAAAGAAAAAATTCGGCTAATTTAAGAAATAAAAAATCTAAGTCACCTGAAATGGAACACACAGCATGCACAATGGAAAATTACCACCTTAGCATCAAAGTGAAAAAAAAAAAAAGGTTTCCTCAGCACTTATATCATTTTAATTATATACAATATCAAATATATTTGAGAAGAGATAAAAGTTAATCTCCTCTTAAAGGCTTGGAAGATGTTGGCTCTGAATGTAGTATATCCCCTCAGGGACAATGTCCATTGTTGCAAAAGCTGGATTTATCTGCCTTGTACTGGGAGTAGGACTGTTCACCTGCTTTTCTCTCTTTTTTTTTTTTTTTTTTGGCAGAGAACTATGGCCTCCTGAGATTCGGGTGTAGGGGTTTTTTGTTTCTTGTGGAAGATAGTTAACTATGCAGGGATGGAAACACTGTTTCAGCTGAATGTGTTTTATGTGATAAGCTTCCAAACAGTCTTCTGTGGAGCATAGAAATTTTGGATTTGGAGATGCTATGAAAGCAGTGATCCTCCATAATTATGTGGTGCACTACATCACTTTGAATATTCTCTTTTAGTGGTTTACATATTCTTCTAATTTTGCTTTTTAATTTGCGGCCTGTCCTACATAATGTTTCCTACAATTACAGTCCAGGTTGTAAGCAATATCTCTCATTTGTTAGGTTGCATTTCTTAGGTAACACTAAGCAGAACAGCTATCTCTGTCTGGTAGGGAATTGGGCTGGGCTGATACTGCCATACAGAACCGGGTTAAAGTTATCAACAGAATGAAATATTATTCTGTCAATTAACTTCAACTGGTACTGATTCCAAATGAGGACCATTTTTAATCCTATTTCACTTTGTTGAAAGAACACGCTCTTAAGGACTCTTCGAGTCATAACTTGAATGATTCCTCTTTTGACAGATGATTGAAATATTTGAAAACTGATGTCTTTTTGTTTCCTAAAAATGCAAGTGCCAAGCTGATTGTAAAAAATATTAACCCTGATGTTCAGGAAAAGAAGTTCTTTTATTTTCTGTCAATCAAGAATGTATTGCTATCAAAGTTGTTGATGTGATTATGAAAAGCCTCTAGTTCACCCTCACTATGGTTCTTTATAACAAAAGAATAAAATAAATAAATAAAAAAATCAAAATATTCCAGACCACTAGAGATTGGGGGAGGGAAGAATTCCTGTGTTCCAGCTGGGTCATGAACAAATCTGCTAACAACGGAGAAAGTGAAATTTTCTGTACTGAATCCTTTTTTAGAATACAGATCTGATTTCCAAGGGAAAAATAGGGGGCTTGAGATTAATATCATTAATCTCCACAATAGAAGGGCTAAAATTGCTTTACGAAGGTCTTTGGTGAACACAGAAGCTCACCAATGTCCTCTTCATATAATTGTATGTGACTGACTTTATTTTAAAACATCTACAGCTATAATGTTATTATATTACACGAACAAGAGTTCTTCGTGATTAAAATGGACAGCAACCAAAGAGAGAAGATGACCAAGACCTAACCTTGATGTTGTTTTTCACTGTTTGCCAACCTAGCAAGGAACTGTTTAGCTTTTTAAACTTAGATTGACCTATTTTGCTCTCGCTCTCTCATCAGTTAATTTCAATTCATATTCTGAATATAATACTATCAATGAATATATACATCTAATGAAGTGGTACATCAACTTCAAATTCCCATCAAAGTAATGCAATTACTGACCCAATACATATTGCCAATATATTTGCTGATCAATTTGATTTAAAAGAAAAGGCAAAAGATTGCATGACAAAAATTGTAGCTTCAGAATATCTGGTGAACAAAGAGGATATACCCAGTAATCTTCATATCACAAGAGAAGACACAGATCAGGCACTTAGGAAACTAGATTAGTATTGAATATATCCTAAGTATTCAAAACAAGTAATAACACTTTCTATCCACAAGAAGGGTACTAAAAATCTCCCAAAATATACAGACCTATATCACCCTGAATTCTCTAGCTAAAATATTTGACACAATAATTCATAAATATTTATGAATATCATAATAATATCAAATGAATTAATTTTAATGTATATAAAAATTCCTGATATACAGAAATTTTGCTAGCAGGGAAAAGGAGGTGATTGTCCCTCTGTATAAGGCAATGGTCAGGCACGCCTTGAGTACTGCGTACAGGTCTGGTGGCCTCATTTTAGGAAAGGATGTAGATTTGCTTGAGCGTGTACAGAGAGGGGCAACAAGATTGGTGAGGGGAATGAAGGGATCCTCTTATCAAGAGAGGCTTAAGTTCTGCAAATTGCAGTGGCTGGAGACTAGGCGCCTGCAAGGTGATCTGATCGAGGTGTATAAGGTCTTGAATGGGTTGTGCACGCTGAATTCTGATGGGATTCTTCCACTTGTTCAGATTACGAACCTAAGGGGGCATAAATTCAAATTGAGGAAAGACAGCTGTAGAATAGATGTGCAGAAATTTGGCCTTAGCCAGTGGGTGGTTAATTGCTGGAACAAACTTCCATTTGTCGTGGAAGTTGATAGGTTAAATAAATTTAAGGAGGAACTGGACAAACATTTAGAGGGAATGGTTGTTTTTTTTTTTTTTTGGATGATGCTACATAAGCTCATAACGCTTCCTTTCTTGCATCACCAGCCACTATTACCTTTCTCGGTATTTAAGTTTTCATCGCAGAACAGCAATACATGTTTGTCAGGGGAAGATCCATCGTTTTTTTTTTTTGTTAGTTGTTAGTGCATCAGCTTCTGTGGCCATAATGCACCTCCCAAAGTTTTTCTGCATTTACTCTGATCCAAGCCCGAGGCGGGATTCGAACCCACGACCTTTGGGTTGCCAGGCAGGTGCTTTACCCACCTGGCTAGCCCGGTCAGCAAGATCCGTTGTGACCCATCTTTCAGCAGTTTGTGACAGAAGCCATTGATCTTAACTTTCAGACTGATGCTATGTACACAGACTCTCTAAGGTCTTTGACTTGGTATCCCATGACCTTTCAAGGATGGCTAATTGATTAGCTTACCGACAGATGTCACAGAGCAGCATATAACAGAGTGCTATTCGAAGTGTACATTCTTGAGAGACAAATTCCACAAAGACCAGCTTTAGGGCCCTTGCTCTTCACAATATTTACGAATGATCTTCCTTTGGGCATCACTGATAACCTTCAGCAATTGTAAATGAATTTAAGCTGGGCAGTTGCCAAGGTTCTTAATATAACTCATCCATATGTAAAACAGTGACTTACCAAAACAACAGAAGATAGAAATTATCAAATATGATTATACAATAACTGACTCCACAATCAGATCTCAAACTGTAAGAGACTTGGCACAAACTGTACATCCAGTGAACACATCAACACAATTGTTGGAAAAGGCAGTAGGCAAATTGGATTTATAAATTAAAAACACATATGTACCGTGATCCAAAATTTAGTACCAGGTTGTTCAAGATGATGGTACTGCCCATTCTAGAATATGCATCTTGTATTTGGGACCCATCAGCCAATGTGGCAACTAAGCAGAATAAAGGTGTTCAGAAACATTTTGTATGGTACCTCTCCAACAGAAATCCACTGTTTTACAGGAGTGAAACTCCTTTACCAACAGGAAGCTACACCTTACCTGAATTACTAAAGATGCACCTTAACTGCTTGTTGGCAGCAATTTATAAAAGGGATATCTTCAAGAATCATGCTTTCTAAACCAATCTGGGAAACAGCAGCATCATTAACAGACTAATAAATACTGCACACAGGAACGAATTATTCAAAAGCTGAGACAATTTCTCCTCTTTCTTTTTCCCATTTTTTATAATGTATACCTGTATATTAACTTATTACATTTAATATTTTATATTCTGTTATCTTGAACTCTGTATCATACACTGTACTGTTATTGGCTTTGCTGTTGTGTATGACATTACTAATAAAATAAGATGAAATCGTGAACTATGCATGAAAACTTTACACTCATTTAAAGTTACCACTACATTACACCTTATGAAGCAAATAAACAAAGTAAGATTTACACTCATAAACAAAGCATAAATATACAAGCTAAGCTTTATAAAAATTATGAAGATAGAAGTTTTACTTTTATTCTTTTTAATTCAAAGTTTTTCAAATGATTAAAAAAAAATGTTCTTGTTTATACTCCAGCACAATCACCAGGTCAGAAGCGGTCACAATAAGTTATCAATACAAACATTAATTGTATTTAGCAGTCATGGGCTTGAACCTCGGTCCAAAGAGCCCATGCTACTGTGCTCTCGCTCCTGACCACTCGGCTACGTCAGGCTTTTAATGAATCCATGACTGGATAAAATGGTAGAATCCACGTTGGTAGATAGCAGTGCAAAGGCAAAGCACCAACCACAATAAATCAACAAAGAGTGCTAAAAAAAAAAAAAAAAAAAAAAAGTTTCCTGTTTTCAAGAAATCTACTTCTTAATTTAAAATTTGAGGATGTCCACATATATATTTGGAAAAAATATAAATTGCCTAAAATAATAATGAATGATTGAGTTTTAATTTATGTGTCTCAGTATAAACAAAAAAGAGAACAAATATCAAAATGACAAGAACTTACAACATCAGCACAATAACATCTTTCTGGAAGGGTAATTGTCAGCATAGGGGTTGGTGTCCTAGTGTCCCAAAACTGTAAAAATAAAAAAATTAATAAAACAATTGAAGTATAAATTTAATTAAGTTAAAAAAGAAAATTAACAGGCCACAACCTGCACTGCCCTTTGCAAAAATACCTTTAATTCTTAAGGTCCAAATCAGTAAGCAATTAATTACTCAATTTCTTCAGTATTAACAAAATTTTAATAATTTCCTTCCACAACTACTTAATTTGAGAAATGAAAAGCATTTTGGTTTTGTACATTTCAATTCACTGTTTACGTATATTTTTCTAATATGTAAATATATATATATAAGACATATAAATTGTTGAATTACATAATATAGGCTGCAAGCCAAAACAGAATTTCTTCCCAATCTTAAATTGATGGGGGAAGAATGCAACTGAAATTCAATATATGAAAAGAATTTTTTAAAATTATTTTTTAAAAATCCTCTGTTCATCTCCATCACTGTAAGTGCATCACAACATTTTATCTAATCCCAGCAAAGAAAACTGCATTTATTATATTAAAATGAAGTATACAACAAATATGGGAAGTCTTATACTCTGAACCCACTATTACAAGTCTACCTGATAAAAATCAGATATTTTAAATGTTATCCATTACAAAGCGATGTATATCCCACAACAAACTAGAGCACTATTTATCAATTGTATTACAACTTAACTCAGTTAAGTTGTAATACAGTTCTCTTTCTCTTATTTTCTTTCGAATTACTGACAATTCAAATGTATAAGATACAGTAAACCCTTGATTTAAAGGACTAATAAGGGAGAAGGGGTGTCTGTTAATGCCGAAAGTCCATTAAATCGAATGTAACCTGAGGGGGCATTTTTTATTGTTCTCAATGTAAAAAAAAAAAGAAGCTTTAATACAATATACAGTACTGTACAATATAAAATTATTAAATTATAATAAAGAATATGTAATATTCTGTTGTAAATATAAAATGTTGCAATTTGGTCTTTGATTTACGGATATTTTCGCACTAATGATATTAAGAGTAGGAGACCGGCGGAATTACTTAGCAAGTACAGGTCACTGTTGAAAAAAAGCCGTGAATTAGGGTTGAATTTGAAAGTGTCTGCAATACTGCCCAGACACGATAGGAGGGAGTATATGATGAAAGCCTTGTCGATCAATTCGGCCCTGGAGGGATTGTGCAAGGCTCAAGGGGTAGAATTTTTTTCAGCCTGGTCTGTACTTGTTAACAGGAGAGACTGCTTCTACAGGGATGGGATACACTTAAATAGAAAGGGTGCAAGAATTTTTGCTGATGCTGTCGAGGCAGTGTTAGGTGGGTCGGAAAACTGCTAGTTGGGGGGGGATACAAGGACTAATAGATTAACAGTAGCCACTGGCAGAGGTGGAAGTGATTCTTGCACTGCTTCTATTGAAATGAGCAGAAGCCTGAAAAACAAGATGCAGGATATTTCAGGGACTGCTGGGAGTCATTGCGGTACAAGTAAACACATGGGTCGTGTTAGGGTAGCTAAGAATAGAAACAGGTGAATGCATACTTGCGTGTACACCAATGCTAGGAGTTTGGTAAATAAATTTGATGAATTTGAGGTATTGCTCAAAACATCAAAGGCAGATATTGTTGGGATATCAGAGACGTGGTGTCACACAGATATAAGGAATGCGGAACTGGAATTTGGGGAATACAAAGTGTATAGAAAGGATAGACAGGACAGGAGGGGAGGAGTGGTTATGCTATTAGTTAAGAAACACATAAAATCCAAGGAAGTGAAGCCAGTCGACATCGATGGACAGGGCAGTGTCGAGTCAGTTTGGTGTGACATAAGCATAGGGAAATCAAAATTGAGAGTAGGAGTGTGCTATAGGCCTAATGACTCTGATGAGTATAATAAGATATTGTACAGGGAAATGGAGTGGGCCAGTAAATCAGAGAGTCTTATAATGGGGGATTTTAATTTCCCAGATATTGACTGGAATTTGTGGGTTGGTCACACACACACACACTAGCCAGGCTTTTGTGGATTTATTGGATGATTGTTTTCTACATCAGTATGTTCGTGAGGCAACAAGAGGGAGCAATACTCTTGATCTGATTATCAGTAGTGATTCTTCATGCATTAAGAATCTGCAAATAAATGAACCACTAGGTGGCAGTGATCACAGTGTGTTGAAGTGGGATTTACTCAAGGAGGTAACTACCATCAGAGGTAAAGGGAAGGGTTTTTGTTTTCGTAAAGGCGACTATGATGGTCTGAGACAGTATTTAAATTCTATACAGTGGGACCAACTGATGATGTTACCAACAGCAAACTCAAAATGGGAAGCATTCAAGGAACTAATCTTGGAAGCTACCAGGCTTTACATACCAACTAAGAAATATTGTTCAAGGTTTAGGCCTAAATGGTTCTCAGATGAACTAATGAGACATGTGGCAGAGAAGAAAAATGCATGGAATACATACAAATTAATGGGCGACATGGAAGCCTATGATAGATATAAGTTGGTCTGTAACCAAGTCACAAAGGAGATTAGGCAGGCAAAGGCAGACTACGAAAAATCTTTGGCAAAGGATGCAAAGAAAAACAGAAAAGAGTTCTTTACCTATTTAAACTCAAGAAGGAAAGGGATGAATCAGATTGGTCCACTGGATATTGATGGTTCAACAGTTGAGGATCCTGCTCAGGTGGCTAACAATCTAAACGAGTATTTTGCATCTACATTCATGCATGAGGAGTTATTCAGGAAGGAGAATGACGTAGGTAAAGTAGACATTGGCAGTGAGCTACATGATTTTGTAATAACTGAGAGGAAAGTGGAGGAGAGATTGTTGAGGATAAACATAAAAAGGCACCTGGGGTGGATGGGATCTATCCAGTTATATTAAAGGAGGCAGCAAAGGAAGTAAGCAAATCCCTAGCCATAATTATGAGAGCTTCTTTGGACTCAGGGGAGGTACCCATAGACTGGAGATGTGCAAATGTAACCCCAATTCACAAAGGAGGATCAAAGGCTGACACAAGTAATTATAGACCTGTTAGTTTAACTTCTGTTCCAGGAAAATTAATGGAGGCACTGGTTAAAGAAGCACTGCAGGATCATCTAGACAAGAATTCAGTTATAGCTCAGATGCAGCATGGTTTTGTTAAGGGCAGGTCTTGCCTGACCAATTTGATTGGATACTAAGATGTAGTCACAAAAGAACTGGATGCAGGGAATAACTTTGATATTATATATTTGGATTTTAGAAAGGCTTCTGATACTGTTGAACATGGAAGACTGCTGCACAAATTGGAGCAGTGTGGCATTGGAGGGAAACTGCTCCTATGGATAAG
Source organism: Mastigoproctus giganteus (assembly GCF_048544385.1). Classification (NCBI taxonomy): domain Eukaryota; kingdom Metazoa; phylum Arthropoda; class Arachnida; order Uropygi; family Thelyphonidae; genus Mastigoproctus; species Mastigoproctus giganteus. Next base: position 30,804,346 of record NC_143578.1, on the reverse strand, counting down.
GGGATGGTTGTGTGGCAGAAGACAGAGAGTGGTAATCAATGGACACTGCTCAACGTGGACTAATGTTATTAGTGGAGTTCCTCAGGGTTCAGTGTTGGGTCCGTTGTTGTTTTCGGTGTTTATGAATGATATTGATGATGGTATATCAAGTTTAATGTCCAAGTTTGCAGATGATACAAAGGTTGGCAGGGTTGTTAAGGACACTACTGATGCTATGCTGCTGCAACAGGATCTGGAAAGGTTGAACAGATGGGCTGAGAGGTGGCAAATGAAGTTTAACATTGACAAATGTAAAGTACTACATATGGGAAACAGTAACCCCAGAGCAACGTATCAACTCTGAGGTACTACACTGACAGTGGTGGAGAATGAAAAGGACTTGGGGGTAATTGTGCAGGCAGATATGAAGTTCTCTGAGCAGTGCAGACGAGCTGCAAGAGTAGCTCATGGTGTCTTGTCAATGATATACAGGAATTTTTCTAGCAGGGATAAGGTGGTGATTATTCCCTTGTATAAGGCAATGGTTAGGCCACATCTTGAGTACTGTATACAGGTCTGGAAGCCTCATTTGAAGAAGGATGTAGAGCTGCTGGAACGGGTACAGAGAAGGGCAACAAGATTAGTGAATGGAACAAAGGGTTGCTCTTACGAAGAAAGGCTTAAGTTTTGCAAATTACAGAGTCTGGAGACTAGGCACTGGCGAGGTGATCTGATAGAGGTGAATAAAGCTTTGAATGGTTTGAGCATGCTCAATGCCAATGGGATTCTTCCTCTTGCTCAGAATAATCACCTCAGAGGGCATAAATTCAAATTGAGGAAGGACGGATGTGGATAGATGTGCAGAAATTTGCCTTTGGCCAGCGGGTGGTTGGTTGGTGGAACCGACTTCCATCATTTGTTGTTGAAGTTGATAGCCTAAACAAATTTAAGGCTCAACTGGACAGGTATTTCGAACGAACGGAGGGGTGAAATGGGAGTGGTGTGTTTTTTTTTTTTTTTTTGGCTGATGCTGAATAAGCTTGCTTTCTTGCATCATATGCCTCTACTAATGCTAATATCAGAAACAGTTTGTTTTTTTAAGCAGTAAATTTCACGAATATGTGCTACTGAGATGCCTTGTTCTAATTTCTCAATTAGCTATAATTTCTGTGCCACATTTAAGTTCACATGCTTTCTTTTAACTCCTCTATCACTTGATGCCATTTTAAATTTTAAGGATTGCAAAATTATTTAATAAATAAAGTCACAATTCAGAAATCACAGAAACACTCTGTATACAACCTAACCATATAATAGCTTGAGGCAGACTGAGACCGAAACAAAGCGAGTCGGTAGACCTGCAGTTTAGTGTCCCGAGTCACGTTCAGCTTGCAAGTCACTGCCTGCACTTATCTGTTATCTGGGAAAACAGCTATTTGTGCATGTTTTCAGAAAGAATAAAAAACAATTTCCTGAATTTGATTATAAAAATAAAAGTAGATAATTATCAAAACAATAATGGAAATAGGTAATTATTATTAATTTTAATATAATAACACCGAAGTTTTGTATAATCTAAAAAAAATAATATGGTCGAGATTAATATGTATATTACTGTATTATTATTTGTCCAGTCTGTTAAATCTGAAATCCGTTATACTGGGGTCCGTTAAATCAAGGGTTTACTGTATGTCCAAAAAAAAGAGATGAATCGGGATTACTGAAACCACTATTTCAGTAATCCTGAAACAGTGATTTCTTGCTATCAAAGTGACAACTGCAAATAAGGATGAATAATTGTACAGTTTCTTGCAAAGGTGTGCATCACTTTTATCAAATTGGATCAGTGAGCAGACAGGTAGTTAAACAGTTACAGAAATTACTGTTAAGCAAATCTTTTGTTTTTCTTTGACTCAACCTCATAATTATCAGCAAATTAATATAGAGAATATAGAGTTCCACAGCAACTTTAAGCAATTAATTTGCAGCTAAAAATTCTCTTACCTTCAGTGTTTTATCCCAACTTCCAGTCATCACGCAAGAATAAGTTGGAGCTTTAATCCAATGCACTGTTTTAACTGGAGCATCATGCTTATGAAATGAAACAAAAAGTTATTTTCAATATAGAACCAGCTAAAAATAAAATAAAAAAAAAAAGCCTGATGTTAATATTATATTACATTAACAAGAAAAGAATAGGTTTCATTAAGACAAACTAGTATATAGCCCACATTACCTGCCTGCAATTCAAGCATACACTGAGAGTTGGTTTTTACCCCAGATTTGCTATTTGTTCTCTTAGTTCCCTTCCCCTCCACTCCAATTTGAGAAATTGGATCATAATTTAGCCCATCAATGACAACTTTTAATTCATATATACTTCTCATGTGGTTCAGAAAGGATGCTGAATGGTGGTTCTTATGAAATATATATTTCAAGAGAAAACAGTTACCACTTGTACCATTTATAAATTTTAGCTTGACAATTTGGTTATTGCTGGACCTTTATGTATTTAGGATTCAGTAAGAATCCAGAAACATATCCAAATTATATCATTCAGTGTTGAAAGTGCTTGTACCTCTTAGGGGTCTCAAAACTAAAATATATAAATAATCTCATGTGGTAACAGTGTTCAAATATATTTCATATATAGCTGCTTTTAAATTTGCACGGGACAATGCTTCACAATAATGTAACACTTAATACAGTCCCTCTAGTGACTTTTTTTGGAAAAGTGTTTACCCATTATTTGCATTGCCTGGACTTGTTTCCTTGTGACTTTGAAAAAAACATAACTTTCAATCACATGTATAATTTGCCTTCTTGAACAGTCATCGCGGGTGAAGAAGATCCTTTACTTCTTTAAAACTTCTTTTTCTTCAAAATAACTATAAATATGTAAATGAATAAAGAGAGGGTGCAAGAACTAAGTGGGGTTTACATATTTCTAAATATTTTTTTTTTTTTTTATATAATTATCCATAACTGATCTAAAAAAAAAAAAAAAACATGGTGCTCAAACAGTCCAGTCACTTCAGCCTAGTGCTAAAAAAAAAAAAATTAAAAAATGCAGTTTCATGGAAATTAACATTAACAGTTTAATTTTGGTAGATCATTTGTATTATGTCTGTCTCACATTTGGTGATAACAGCTTTTATTGAGTAGCTTTTTTTTTTTTTTTTTTCAGGGTTTAATTAAGGGAAGTAATAAATGTCACAGCAAGTTGGTTTAATCTTTTGATAGTGGTTTCTATTTTATTTTTGTAAGTTTTGTGCTCTTTGACTGTGAGAGCTACCAAAGAGAACAAGATGACCTCACCAAGCATGTGTAATTTTGACAATGGCTTCCAAAATACTTTCACAGTTAATCAATGTAGTACAATATAAAAAACAAATTTGTATTTCTTGCATTTATCAACTTTTCACCTCTATATTTTATCTGGATGTTTTTCAAGTGGAGTTGGGTTGTAATAGAGGTGCAAAGATTGTGAAAGATTGGAAAGAGGTAGAAAGTGGAGTTGGGTGTGACAGAGGTGGGAAGATTTTGCCTGTCTACTGGTGATAACAACAATATAAAGTACTGAAAGAATGTCTCAAATGAAAACATCAGTTGCTATGAACAATTCAAGCTGTATTGATTTACTGAAGAAGTGAGAGACAAGTTTAAGATTTCTTCATAATTCTGTAGAACTGTAAACAGTAAATGTATTAGTTCGGTAAGATCAGATGAGACAAGGAAAAACTTTTTCTGCACCTTTAAAAAAAAAAAAAAAAACTTTTTTTTTGTGTTGCAGAAGAGTGACTATCCAATTCTGCCTTAAAATGTAGCAAACTCCCTACCTCAATCATCCAGGGAAACAATTATTTCCAGTAATTTATAGTAGTCTAAAGGTGAACTTCATGAGATCCAGTCTTCTGTTGCTTCCTCTGATTTAATATTGGCCTCTGTTCTTATCTCACCTAATGGTAAAAATATATTTCCCTCATTCAATAAATTACTCGTTATCTTATAAAGGGATAAGTTATAAGAATGAGGAAAGTATATTTTCACTTCAGTCAAGCCCTGCACCCAAAGAGAGTAAAAGCTTTTCAGTATCCTAGTAAATTAATTACTTGCAATTAAAAATAACAGGAAGGAAAAAAAAAAAAAAAAAAAAATTTACATATCACATGATACCCTTTAAAGGAAATGTATGAAATGAACCCATAACACTTTGAGCAATGAGAGTCAGAATTTTTACACAATGTTTAATTCAATTAAATGTTAAAACAACATTATTTTACGTTACAATTAAAATTTTACCTGTGCTATGGGAATGGCTTGGTTGCTATTCAAATCCCACATTTTGACAGTTTTATCACAAGAAGCAGAGAATACTTTTGTACCATCCTGCAAATAATTATAGATAACATGATATAAAGCTACATTTAAGTGGTCAAGACAATTCTTATTTATATTAAAAGGGTAAACATATTTATCTGTACACCAAGACAATTAAAGGTCAATTTTACAATTCATGTCACTCTGAAATAAGCAATCAGTGAAGAGTGCTTATTTCAGTTTAGTGTTGCTTTTCGTTTTTCTATGAAAGCAACTAAGACATATCATCTCTCATTGCATACATTCTACGGTTGGTTTGCCTGTTTTGCTGGATGAAAAAAACCAGTTATTTGGAGGGAGGGGAAGAGGATATTTAACAATATTATTGTAGCTATATAATAAGAATGCTATTAATGTCATGTAATAATTGTTGGAGTTTTCATATTTAATTATTAAATGTAAAAAAAAAAAAAACACAACTGAATATAAATGTTGATAATACAAAAATTAAATTCTATTTAAAAAAAGAATAGCATAATTAGTGGTAAGGAACTACTCTTGCAGCTCACTTCCATGAGAATCCATGTGCCCCATGCATGACCTTTAGTATTTTACTTGTTTTTGCCTCTAGCCAAAAAATGGTTGGATGGCCCCACCACAAGAATTCCTTCTGATTTGGCAGGACTGAAACTCTGATCTTTTCCACACAGAATCAAAGGGCAGCAACTATAACCCCTGATTTTAACTTAAAATTTTGTAGTTCTGAAAACTTATTTATGTGGAAATATCATTCAGATTATGTGCTTTCACTGACCTTTTACACATCAAACATAGAACATGCCTAGAAATTGGAATGCAAAGTAGCATACGTTGAGATTTGTTGAAAACAGCTGTTCAGATCAATGAAGTTTGAATGGAAAGTGTTTTAAATCTTTCTCATTACTGGCAGTACATTTTAGGTACACCGATTCATCATTAAAAAGCTATCATTTTTCAGTATTTGTTTCTATTTGCTGCTATTGATCTTATTAATATTTTTTTTTTTAGCATATCCGCTACTCAGACCTTAGCTCCTGCTTTTTCAGCTGTGGGCAGTACCTTCTATCATGTCATGTCTATTCTTTCTTGAATTTGTATTCATGTATCCATTTTCTATATAAATAGAATTTTTTTTTTTGACATTTTAATACTAGGATGGCTTATATTTCTAAGCTTAATGTGTAAGGATTTTATTATCTGGCCTCCCTTCTGCGTAAATTTCTAAAAATATATAATAAAAGTTAATATTAATAACAGTACTTATTATAACCACCTACCAAACACAGCAATTGTGCTTCCTACTAGAAAGCATAATTACTATGTTTGTAATGAAGTATCCACTGTAATAGAGTTCCACTGTAATAGATATCATCATCTCCATGGAGGACAGCCAGGTTCCCTACAGATAAAATTATTTATAATCTTAATTTCTTGGCACATTGATTTTTACACGAAAGTTCACTAATTCCTGTGGCCAAAAACTGCTTTCTAATTTTTAAGTATAATTTATTCTTAATTCACTGAAATAATATTCATAACGGTAATATAAAACGGGGTATTATATTTTATTTAGCTGTATGACTTATCAGGACATTGTTTGTGTCTGCTAATTAATTTTAGTATACAGCAAACTCTTGTATAGCACTTTCAAGGGGATCAGCCCCAAAGTTTCCCCTCTTTTGGAGGTTATATTTTATTTTTCACCAATATTTGGTAGATAAAATTGATATTTTAGCCTTTTTTTCCCTGTGTTTATAAAGCAATCTTATATACTAGTTGAAAACATGCACACTGTATATACAACTCTTGATTTTTTTGACACCCCAGCCTTCCTTTGCATGCCATAAAAAAGCATGAAAATTTTTAAAAAGATTTTATTAAATTAAACATTTTGAATATAGGGTTAATTTATCTGTATAAATGTGAGAAATGGTAGTTTTAGCATAATAACAATTGTTAATGAAATTTATTGATGTCATGACAGATGGACAGGAGAGAGAGAGAGAGAGAGAGAGAGAGAGAGAGAGAGAGAGAGAGAGAGAGAGAGAGAGAGAGAGAGAGAGAGAGAGAGATATTACTGTATCAGTCAGGAAAGCAAACAAACCAAATTGAATAAAACAAAAAAGTTGTAAATGCACCGATAAATGGGAAGACTGTTACAAAGAGGCCTTTCTACTTTCAAAGCTTTGAGTTAAATATGAAATAAACAAATGTCAACTATGCTGGAAATGATTTCTATGAAATACAGTAAACCCCTGCTATTCGCGGTATCTGTTTTCGTGGTTTCGCGTATTCGCGATCGCCGATTTAATATAAAATGAAACCTAAAAAAATTTGAATTTTAAAGCGCCATGATTATTTTCTGCCATAACAAAACATGGGCGTGGCTAAAATTATCTTTCCCGGTCAAAACAGCGCTCAGTGGGTGGGGGGAGAGGTGACAAAGTCGCGAGCGTGGATGTTTCTCGCTAATCCTTGTTCAGTATGTGTTATGCGCTTGTCATGGAAGGTTTCGTCATTTGCTTTTAATTTATATGCTTATAAATTGAATAAATTTATCAATTTATGAATTGATATGCTTATAAAAATGATAAATCTACTGTTTTGCAGTGTAAAACACTTTTTCGAGTGTGTTAACGGAAGAAAGTGACTTTATTGTGGACAAGTTCTTTCTAACCCCTACAAAAATATGGCTATGAATAACAAGAGAAATGTGAAAATATCAAAGAAGGTGATGACATTAGCGAATAAAATTGAGTTATTAGACAAAATTTCTAATGGTGAAAGTGTCTCCTCAGTGGCAAAACATTATAAAATCAATGAGTCAACGGTACGATCGATCAAAAAAAGGGAAGAAAAAATCCGACGTAGTGTCCGTGAAAACACGCTAATTGCTTCAAAAATTTGCTCTGTAACTAGTGATGTTAAATTAGAAAAAATAGAAAAAGCTTTAAATCTGTGGACAGAAGACCGAACTCAAAATAAAATTCCGTTAAATTCACTCATCATTGGTGAAAAGGCAAAACTCCTTTATCAACACTTGAGCGAAACTGGTGATAGCACTTGCGGGATAAGTTTTTTTGCTAGCAAAGGCGCTGGTTTGAAAGATTTGTTTGAAATTTCTAATAAATATTACATTTAATATTAAATTGTTTCTTATTTTCATTTCGATGCCTCAGTATTCGTGTTTTCGGTATTCGCAACATTTCTCAGGAACGTAACCCCCACGAATAGCGGGGGTTTACTGTATACACTACACCATAAAATTCCTAGACATCAATCTCTATTATTCATTTCCCAACATCAAAACTCAAGAGGAAGGAGGGTTATCTGGATTCCTTCTTTGAACCTTAAAAAAGTGGTAAGTGGAAAGTGTTTCAAATGGGAACACTACAGATGTTAAAAAAAAATGCATGGGATTGATCATGGAACCAGAAGGAAAGAGCACTAAATGGGTATAGCACTATAAGCAGAATTGTTAAAATGTGAGTTTAACTGTACTCTCATTTCTAAATGCCACAAACCTAATCATACACAAATATATGTATGATCTGAATGAAGAAATGTTCATCATACACAACTGAATGATGCTGAAGGTTCTCCTTACTACCCTTATGAGATAAAGAAACAGTTATGATTTTTGACAAGTAGCTATTTATATGAAATTTATTAATATTAGTAATGCAAAAAAAAAAAAATTACATCACTCCAAGCAACATCTAGGATAGGCCCCTGGTGTGTCTGCTGTGCCTTTGGAATTGTCTGTCCAGTATTTTGTACCTCCCAACAGCGTACCTGCAATTGAATAATGAATTTGTTTTCAAATAAAATAATCTACTTCTAGTAAACATTTAACTTTCATCAAATTATATCTACACCTTATATATGAAAACTTTATTCTTACAATAGCATGAGATAAATGGCAATAACATACAGTAAAAGAGTTAGGAATTATTTTTTCACAGTCAATTAATAATAAATATTAAAATAATTAGAATGAAAATAGCAATGATGATAGTTCAGCAATAATGGATTCTGTTTTGATTTTCATATATAACAACATTCTATTATACTGAACCAAGAATGCACATTATCCCTGCCTGCATCTGATTGCACCTGCTTCATAGTTGAGATCATTTTCTCAAGACCTCTATTTAACCTGGAATCACATGGGGTTGATTCGATCCCAACAGTATTTCAAAAATTTGTGCATCTACTCTGTCCACACAGTTGAAACTTCTAACAGCTGTTTTTTGAAGTGTTTTCTTTGAATTCCACAAAACATTCCAGAAATTTATGTTAATTATTGCACAAGTAGGAAAAATTCATGATTAAGTTAAACCTAATTACACACATTTTGATTGGCACACATCATATTCAGATATTGATAGCATGTTCCCTTTACTGGCACATGCTTTCCTCCAATCAGTAATGCTCTCTGGCTTTGTGACACACATGCATCTGGAATCAAACTATTGACACACCAACTTTCCATTTCACACAGTGAGCATTCCTGTTACTGACAAGCTGGCATCTAATCAAAGCATTCATTGAAGTGCATGGTTTTTACATTTACTTGTCGAGAGGTCTAAAGGGAGTTTTCATTTCAAAAATTAATTAAGATATGTTTTTAATATAGAACAGATTTTTCAGTTGTGCACAGAAAAGAATGAAAATAGAGGCAGCAATCAAAATAATGAACAATTTTGAATTATATTTTGCTAGTTTTCAACTTTTCATGCACACAGAGGAATTTCAATATTTCCCACAACTAGTTATGGATTAAGGTAGGCAATGTTATGTCCATAACTATTTAGCATGTATGGCTGATACGACATTAGACACAAGATTTTTTTTTAATGAAAACCCCAAACACGAGAGGTATTAGAACCTATAGTACTTAGTACCGTGCTTGGGTTGGAAGAAGATATTTGTTGACATTAGACTTCAACTTCTGTAGACTGTAATTTTCAGGAAATATGTACGAAGGAAGGTTGTTCCAGAAAACAGCAATTGAACGAATAAACGAGGAAGATGAAAAGTTGGTTCTGTGAGTTTGAAGTTGGACGGTGAATGGATGTTGGCTGGTGGCAGCACGTGTTCGGACTGTTTTGAAAGAGAGAGCGAGAATTATAGAAGCCAATTCAGAAGAACAGTGCCCATGGAAGTATCTGTAGAAAAGGCATGCAGCAGAAACAGTACGTCTATGAGACAGAGTGGAGAGACTGTTAGAGATCAGTCATTAATTAACCTAACTGCCCTCTTCTGAATGGAATCTAGAAGCCTGAGAGAGGTTTTGGGGGCACCGCCTGATATGTGGGAACAATATTCTATGGTAAGGCGGATTTGCAATTTGTACAGAGTGAACAGCTGTTTGGAAGAAGAAAAATGCTGATAGCAAAAGAGAAAACACAGTTTTTTAGATGCAGAGGAAGCAATATTTGTAATGTGCTTGTGCCAAGATAGATTAGAAGTCAGGGTAATCCCCAAAAGAGATATATCATCTTGCCTAGAAATCGGAGTGTCACCAAAGATAAACATAGGAGCGGAAGAATCCTTTTTGCGAGATTATAAGACAGGACTGAGTTTTAGAAGGATTGATGTCAACTAAGTTGTCTTTACCCCACTGGAGAATTACCTGGAGATTGGCATTTAAGGAATTGGTAGTGGATATTCTAGAAGTTGAAGCTGACTGAACAGGGCAAGGGTTCTCAAAGTGGAAAGCAATGTGCTATCATCAGCAAAACTATGGATAGGTTTTCTGGTCAATGAAAGAAGGTGATTAATATACAAGAGGAAAAGAGTGGGGAAAAGAACTGAACCTTGGGGGACACAAGCATTAGTGGAGAAGTTAGACGGCATAGCCATCTACCATCACCCTCAGTGAGCGGTCAGAGAGAAAACTGGATAACCAATTACTAAAAACAGTTGGCAAACCATAAGATGGAAGCTTGTTTTGAAGACCTTTATGCTAAACATGATCGAAAGCCTTTGAGATGTCAAGAGCAAATGCTTGTGTTCCCCCAAACTTTTCCACTGAATTTGTCCATAAATGGGTAACATAAGCCAGAATATCTCCAGTGGATCAACACTGACAGAATCCATACTGGCGATCATTGACCAGACAGGTTTCTAGGTAGTTTAACAGTTGGCAGTTAATTGATTTTCCATTATTTTAGAAAGAATAGAAGTAATTGCAATGGGACAATTTGATGGGAAGGATTTGTCACCCTTTTTAGGAAATGGCTGGATATGAGCAAATTTCCAAGCAGAAGGAAAAACACCTTTGGAATAAGAAAGTGAAAAAAGGCGGCAAAGAACAGGAGTAAGTTCAGGAGCACAGGTTTTGAGAACAAGTGGAGAAATACCATCAGGACCTGGAGCTTTCTTAGCATTAAGATTTGTCAAAATCCTTCAGACATCCTTTTGATGGAAGACCACAGGAGGCATTGAATGGAGCGTGTTGGGAATGGTGGGAGGTGTCATCATTAATACATGAGTTGGAAGAAAAATGGGATGCTAGCAAGTAAGCTTTATCCTTGGCTGAAGCAACAAGAGAACCATCTGTTTTGACAGAGATGAGCAAAAGTTGCAACCAATAGCTTTGGCAAGAGACCAGAATGCTCGGCTACCATTAGGGCAAAAAGCAAGTTTTCTACTCTTAGTCTGTTCAAAATCTAGTTTGGACTGATTAATAACTGCTTTACAATTGTTGCGAGCTTTGGTATAGGCAGAAAATGAATCTGAAGATTTGGAAACAAGCCAATTATGATATGCAACGTTCTTCTCTTGAACAATCTTAGCACATTTATTGGCAAACCAAAGTTTAAATGAAGGATGAGATTTTAAAGTGGAGTGTGGAATAAAGGATTCCATTCCTACAAGAATAATTTCACTGACACAATCTGAGCAAAAGTTGACATCAGAAGTTTTGAAACAGTAATCCGACCAAGGAAAAGAAGAAAATAAATCTCTCAGGTCATCCCATTTTGCATTCTTGTAATGCCAAAAAATACAAGGTTGGGAATAGTCATGAGATAAAGGCTCCATTGGAGAAGAGACAATCACCAAGTTGTGATCTGAGGTGCCTAAAGGACCACTCACTTCAACCGTGTACTTAGAAGGGTTGTTTGTGAGAAAAAGATCAAGCGTGTTGGCTGCATGGTTAGGATTGTCCGGTATTCTTGTAGGTAAATGAACAATCTATGCAAGGTCATTAGTAATTGAAAAAGCCTCAGCATCTCGACCAGCTGGGTCGGTGTGACCAGAAAACGGAAGCCAGCTGGAGTTGTGAACTTGAAAATCGCCAAGGAAAATTACCTCACTGTTAGGAAAGTTGGACTGGAGAAAGTCAAGTTGCAAAGAGAGGAAGTCAAAGAGCTCCAAGTGATTAGTGGAGTTGGGAGAACGGTTATGACAACAGATGAGTTTGACACAATGAGGTAGAGAGATTTTAAGCCAGAGAAGATTGAAAAGAGGAGATTCCAAATTACCAAGTCTTTGACAGGGAATATTGGAACGGACATATGCACAAATACTACCTTTGAGGCGAAAGGAATCATACAGCGAATAATTTGGGCAACTGAGATGAGCAGTGGTTGAATCAACCGATAATTGAGATTCTGTCAGAAAAAGTACATGGGGTTTGGCAGACTGCAAGTGTAAATGGACATCGTTGAGATTAGAATTGAGCCCACGTATATTTGTGAAATGAACCAGGAAGTGTTTGGGAGGTTTAGATCTTTTCGCAGATAAGCTTGCTCTATTAATTTGATAATTCAACTACTAGTTGGGCTAATTTGATTACTACTTGGGCCAAAAAATGCATGATAAATGCTGCACTATTAACAACAATATCTAATGTAAATTTAACAGCAAAAAACTGCAATATAAACTAGCATTTATAAACTTTATACAGTATGTTATAAGAGAAAATCAACTACAATTTTTTAGATCCAAGGTATCATCGAGAGAGAGAGAGAGTAGAAGATGCATTTTTTTCATGAAAAATTACAAATTACAAGCTCAGAACAGGGCACGGGAGTGCCAAATTCAAGGTTTGCCCTTGGCATCAAAATCACTGTCCATTGTACACCACTATGGCTTAATGTAATCATTAAATTTGGTCAGATCAATAAAAAAATAATATGAAATGTAATGACCATCACCAAAGGTCAGAGAGTATAATATAGATCATACACCCATCAATATATTAACACTTTTGCTGCCACCTAACTGTGAGAACTTGTTTAATGTGCTGCAATTTTCGGAATGTTAAAAAAAAAAAAAAAAAAAAAACACATTCCGACATCCCAGCATTCTGAAACTTTGTACATAATGGTTGAAAATTTTGTTTGGAATTCACTGCTAAAAAAGCAAACACTTTTGTGCTGAGCTGTAAATCAGAAAAAAAATCTTAATTTTATGAAAAGTTTATTCGTGTACATAAACTAACATCAACACGAAAAAAAAATAATAATAATAAATGAATAAAACTGTGTGCGCTAAGTCTATAAACAACAAACACCACATATTACTGCAAAGCATTGAGTGTGCCAATCATGACCACTCATATGCATTACAGCCCACTGCTTGGGTGCATTTTAAATACAGTTGTGCATTACAGCAGCAAACATGTTAACTAATATTTCAGGAATACTACTGATATTTCTCAATTCTATCCCATTATTGTGAAAATGGAGCAACCTGAAAACACATCCACTGGAAACAGGACTTTTCCTAGAAATCAAAAATCTACCTTAATGACCAATTATGAGTTACATTATCATAAAAAGAAATACTTCTCACAGTTAAGAAAAATGTTCGAGAGGTCATTCGCAAGTTATATAACCACAGGAATTCTCCCCCTCCTTGTATCATATATAGTGAAATATCAATGCATCATAACTATGAAGGGACTTATGCAAAATGTTACTCATTTTTTATGACATTTTCATTAAAAAAGTCATGTGACAAATAAGTATTTTGTTACAAAAATTGGAGGAGGGGTCAAGGCTATTGTTACAAAGAGTTAGAGATATATTCAACAAGAATTCATATTGGTATAAATTTTTTTGTAACAATGCAAAGAGATTCCCCCACACATGCTTATTCAAATAAGACTACCAATGATAAAATATTTAAATACATTAAAATTATTTTTAAAATTTAAGACTTATCATCTATAAACATATCTAATTATTATCTAAAATCATTTAAACCTCACCTGATTATCCCAGCTACCAGCTATCAAAAAATTCTGTGGTAGAGTTAGTGGACTAAATGATAAACTGCTTACTGAGTCATCTGGTGCAGAAACTACTTCAAAATCTTTCATTGGATTGTGTGTTCCTGCAGTACCGGCACCAAATACAGTAGTAGCATTCCCAAAACTGACATTTGAAGTTCCAAATAAACTCATACTTTTAGCTGCTGAAAATTGGAAAGCATTAGACATTTTCTGTATAATAAATGACCTATCTCCAATATTTAAGTATAGTATATTTATAAAAGAACTGTAAATGCACTTAAACCTTTTTTTTTTCCTAGATTAATCTGAACACAAGGTAATGTATGCATCATGTTCTTAATTATCCAAAATTTAAATCTTCCATATTACACCCAAGAAGTATAATACTGAAACTTCACATCTTGGGCAGCTGTGATGTGTGTGTAACAGTATCTCCTAAGGGTAGAAGATATACAGGTTATCCTATTAATATGAAATCTAATACAAAGATTCTTAAAGATATTCAAAATAAGTGTTGAAATTTTTAAAACAAACAAAGCGATGTTCCAAAATTCACAGCATTATTTCTGTAGAAGAGAAACTGGGAACTCATGGAACCTTGAGAGAGAGAGAGAGCGAGCGAGCGAGCGAGCGAGAGAGAGAGAGAGAGGTGGGGGGGGGGTTACTTTATAACTAAAAAAAAAACAAAATTGGGCTACAAATGACCAATTTTTGAGATAATGAACATTTTCTGAGTACTAGTAAAGTTTAGCAAAAAGTTGTGAATCCTTTGCTAAGGGTGGTTTTATTAAACATAAGATAACACATTTTTAATTTTTGGTTTCAACACACAGAATTTTACAGATGTTACATGTTACAGGATGTTACAAAAAGTGTTCGAAATGCTGTCCTTGCATTTCTCTTCTCTGCATTGAGTTGCGAATCCTCTTAGGCATTCCTGGGTCATTTCTGATTTGCTGAAAAGCTCCAACCCGACACTGAAATTTCTCAACTGTGTTAATGTCAGAAGTGTACACCAAGCGTTTTACATGACCCCAGATACAAAAATCCATAGGATTTAAGTCTGGTGATCTGGGAGGCCTGATTACGGGGCCGCCTCTACCTATCCACCGTTGACCATACCTTCTAGTTAGATACAGAGTCACAACTTGAGAAAAATGTGCCGGTGCACCATCATGCATAAACCAACATGTTCTGGCATTGTTGAAGTGGAACATTATCAGACCAAACGTGACAGTTATGAAAATCAAAAATACCATCACAAGTAAAGCCAGCTTCGTCAGTGAACAAAATGTCGTTCAAAAATTAGGGGTTCAGACAAACTGTTGTTGCATCCACTGGCAGAAGTTCACTCTGGGAGGGTAGTCTGTATTGCTGAGACCTTGTATACGCTGGATATGGTAGGGATACAATAATTGGCAATGTAAAATTTGCCACATACTGCTATGACAGTACATGCTCTTGCGGAGCAACCCTCCTTGTCAAAATTTCTGGATTTTTTTCTATTCTTTCTAACACCCTTTCCTCAACATCAGGCATTATGCTTCTGGGCCTACCTGCTCATACTCCATGTGCGAAGTGCCCATGTTCTCTAAGGTGTTGATGTACCCTGATGAATATCGCTTTTTACATGTATTCCTATCGACCATGGGGTACTTTGTGCACACATGGCCTTACAGAATGATACCACCTTGAGTAGTAGAACGCAATTAAACTTAGAAGTTATTTGTAAAGGTATAGAACTATTCTCTCAGTCACCACCATGATTTTTGGTAATATCATGTATAAGCAGGTTAACGGTATAGCCATGGGCTCCCCCATTAGTGCAATTATAGCTAATCTAGCTATGGAGGAGTTCGAGGCTAGAATATTTAATGGCCGAGATCTCCCTATGCACCCATGGAAGAGATGTGGATGATACATTCTCAATTATTCAAAACGGGAGTGAAAATGAAGTGGTATTTTTAAATGGCTTCTCCCCATTCATACAATTTACCTCGGAGGTAGAGGAAGAAGGAATTTTGCCGTTCCTAGATGTATTGGTCTGTAGAGAAAGCCAACAACTAAAAACTAAAGTCTATAGGAAACCGACGTGTAAAGGCCAGTACTCACACTATAATTCTGCTCAGACCAATCATCATAGGAACAGTGTGGTCAGAGCATTAATAGACAGGGCAAAAAATCGCACTGTAGTACCTCTGAGGATAGGAAAGAAGAATATGAACGTGTCACGGCGGATCTTACAAAGTGTGGCTACCCCCAGAGGATTATACAAAAGTATATTGAAGAAAATCAGAGGAGAGGCAAACCCTTCACTCCAATAGCCACTGAATACATTCCCTAGTATTTGGGCTTAACTGAGCATATAACTAGGGTACTAAGAAATTATCACACGCAGTGTGCAGATTCCAGGCCAGAAGCTGCACACAATCGTGTCACAAGTAAAAGACCCCAATCAAAAAGAGAATGCTAGTGGGGTCGTTTATAGTATTAAATGCCCGGATTGTGGGGAATGTTATGTAGGGGAAACAAAGCGCCGTCTCAAAGAACGGCTTGGGGAACACACTAAGGCAATAAGGAATGCAGATTATGGTAAGTCCGCCGTGGCAGAGCATTTTTGGGAGAAGCAACACCAAATCTCCCCGGATGAAGCTATCATCACTGATCAGGCGCATAGGTTCTGGGACCGCAAGTGGCTCGAGAGTTTGCGGATTAGTTCAACAGAGAACATCAATAGAGACAAAGGTTTGTGGATTCATCCCCTCTTTGAGGCTATGAAGGGATCCTCAGAAGGGATGAACGATTTCATATGACACGGTCCCGAGCCGCTTCCGGTCCCAGTACACAGGAGAATAGAACACGTGGTGATGAAACACTTGATTTAGACGGTGAACCTGCTGGTACTTAAGATGCACTGCAGTACAAGCAAGCTACTGCTGAAGAAGAAGGCAGGAGCCTTCGAAAGCTACGGTCGGTTTTATCGCTCTTAACTCAGTATTTTAATGTATTTCATTCGATGTATATATATATTTTATCCTTTTTAGTTGTAAAGTTATTTTAATTGTAAATATATAGTAGTAAACACATCATTTTTAAAATTCCAGTTTCCGTGTCTTATTTTAATACATGGTTGGTGAGAAACATTTAAAATCACAATACTTCAATGCTAAGGTTGGAAAAAGGCAAAATAGTGCAGAAAGGGAAACTATAGGAAATTTTGGAATTGGTGAAAGAAATGAAAGAGGTGAAAGACGTGGAATTTGCAGAATCTCAAGGATTATCAGTAATGAACACTTTTTTTTCAAGAAAAGGGTGAAACAAAAGTTGACATGGAAGAGTCCAAATGGATTCACAACTAATGAAATCGATTTCATCCCCACTAACAGAAGATATTGTGAATGATGTTACCGTCCTGAATAAGGTTAAATGTTGAAAGTGATCACAGAATGGTAAGATGCACACTTGATATAGATGCAGGAAAGGAGAGGAAAAAAACTGACTCGAGTAAATAATACAAAGGTCTTTGAGATAACAGAAAAGGAGAAAAAGCAGTACATACTGGAACTTAAGAACAAGTTTGAGCTTCTGAAGACAGCTCAGGACCAAGATATCAACGAGGAATATTACAACTTTCTGAAAGTGATAAAGCCCAAGAAACCTATAAGGAAAAAGAAATCCAAAGAAGAAAAAATTAGTCAAGAAACACTTATGATGAACCGAAGGTGACAAATGACAGCGCCTCCGTAGCCAGGTGGGCAGGAGCAGCAGTGCGTAGCACACGCTTCTTGATTAGACCAGGGTTCGAGCCCGTGACCACCAAATACGGAGGATGCGGAAAAGTCAGGGAATGACCACTGCATATCCCCGGAGCAATATGGCCTTAGTTGCCAATGCTCCTAAAAACCAAATAACAATAACAGCAAGATAAACACTGACAAAGAAAAATTGAGTATATTAAGTTATGCAAAGCCATTAGAAAGAGACTCAGAGAGGACATAAGAAGATTTAACACAAGGAAAGTAGAACAAGCATTACGGGAAAACAAAGGACTCAAATCAGCAGCCATGAGCAGTAATACAGAAAGACAAATGATACTGAAACTGAAGAATAGCGATGGTGTACTTATAAATAGCAGAGAAGGCATAATTCAAATAGCAGAAGACCACTATAGAGAATTATACAACGAGCGAGGAAATGATGCAAGCAGTGGGGAAGATGGATCGCAAATTAGCAACACATACAATATACCCGATATTCTTCCTGATGAGGTAGAACATGAGTTGAAGAAAATGAAGAATCAAAAAGTCCTGGGGGATGATGAAGTTACTGTAGAGTTGTTAAAATTGGGAGAAAGAGACATAACACAAAAACTAGCAAGGCTCTTCACAAAATGCATTAGAAAAGGTGTGATGCCAAAGCAGTGGAATAATGTAATCATAGTTTTGCTGCATAAGAAAGGAGATAAATCAGAAATTGGAAATTATAGACCAATTAGCTCGTTATCCCATATCTACAAGTTGTTCACAAGGGTCATTACTAACAGATTAGAAAGAATACTTGATGAGAATCAACCGAAAGAGCAAGCTCACTTTAGGACAGGATTCTCAACTATGGATCACCTTCATGTAATATCACAGCTAATGGAGAAAGCAAATGAATATAAAACACCATTATGCTTGGCATTTGTGGATTATGAAAAGGCATTTGACTCCATACAGCATAAGGCAATGTTTCGGGCACTGGAAACACAAGGCATAGATATCCCATATATTATGATTTTGAAGAAAATATATGAGAAAGCTACCTCCTTTATTAGACTAGACAAAGACAGTAGCAAATTTAAAATCGAAAAGGAGTTCGACAAGGAGACAATATCTCCGAAGCTGTTCACTGTTGCCCTTGAGGAAGCATTCAGAAGACTACACTGGTTTTGCAGATGACATTGTGGTCATAAGCCACGATCCCAAAGAATTACAGGAAAATCTTAATCAGTTATGCACAGATAGTAAGCATTTTGGACTAAAGATGAATATGGCTAAAACAAAAGTAATGATGAACAAGTATGCCACAGGAAGAAACATAATGATTGATAGAGCAGTAATTGAAAAGGTGGGGTCATATACTTATTTGGGACAAGTTATTAGCTGTAATAATAATAAATGGCTGGAAGTCAAGAGAAGAATAAATTATGGATGGATAGCATTCAAGAAATATAGTCACATACTGAAGAGCAATATCCCAGTTAGCATTAGCATTAGTAGAAGCATTTGATGCAAGAAAGCAAGCTTATGCAGCATCAGCCAAAAAAAAAAAAAAAAAAAAAACCACTTCCACTTCACCCCTCTGTTCGTTCAAAATACCTGTCCAGCTGAGCCTTAAACTTATTTAGGCTATCAACCTCCAAGACAAGGGATGGAAGTCTGTTCCACCAACCAACCACCCGCTGGCTAAAGGCAAATTTCCGCACGTCTATCCTACATCTGTCTTTCCTCAATTTGAATTTATGCCCTCTCAGGTGATTATTCTGAGCAAGAGGAAGAATCCCATCAGCACTGAGCATGCTCAAACCATTCAAGGCTTTATACACCTCTATCAGATCACCTCGCTGGTGCCTAGTCTGCAGACACTGTAATTTGCAAAACTTAAGCCTTTCTTCATAAGAGCACCCCTTTGTTCCATTCACTAATCTTGTTGCCCTTCTCTGTACTCATTCCAGCAGCTCTACATCCTTGAAATGAGGCCTCCAGACCTGTATACAGTACTCTAGGTGTGGCCTGACCATTGCCTTATACAAGGGAATAATCACCTCCTTATCCCTGCTGGAAAAATTCCTGTATATCATTGACAATACTCCATGAGCTACTCTTGCAGCCCGTCTGCACTGCTCAGAGAACTTCATATCTGCCTGCACAACCACCCCCAAGTCCCTTTCATTCTCTACCACTGTCAGTGTAGTACCACAGAGTTGATACGTTGCTCTGGGGTTGCTGTTTTCCATGTGTAGTACTTTACATTTGCCAATGTTAAACTTCATTTGCCACCTCTCAGCCCATCTGCTCAACCTTTCCAGATCCTGTTGCAGCAGCATAGTGTCAGTAGTGTCCTTGACAACCCTGCCAACCATCATCAATATCATTTATAAATACAGAAAACAATAATGGACCCAACACTGAGCCCTGAGGGACTCCACTAATAACATTAGTCCACGATGAGCAGTGTCCATTGATTACCACTCTCTGTTTTCTCCCCCTCAACCACCCCTTTATCCATAGTAGCAATTTGCCTCCAATGTCACACTGCTCCAATTTGTGTAGCAGTCTTCCATGTGCAACAGTATCAAAAGCCTTTCTAAGATCCAAGTATATAATATCAAAGCTATTCCCTGCATCCAGTTCTTTTGTGACTGCATCATAGTATCCAATCAAATTGGTCAGGCAAGACTTCCCCTTAACAAAACCATGCTGTGTCTGAGCTATAACTGAAGTCTTGTCTAAATTATCCTGCAGTGCTTCTTTAACCAGTGCCTCCATTAATTTTCCTGAAACAGAAGTTAAGCTCACAGGTCTATAATTACTTGTGTCAGCCTTTGATCCTCCTTTGTGAATTGGGGTCACATTTGCACATTTCCAGTCTATGGGTACCTCCCCCTGAGTCCAAGGAAGCTCTCATAATTATGGCTAAGGGTTTGCTTACTTCCTTTGCTGCCGCCTTTAATATAACTGGATAGATCCCATCCACCTCGGGTGCCTTTCTTGTGTTTATCTTCAACAATTTCTCCTCCACTTTACTCCCAGTTATTTCAAGATTCTGTAGCTTACTGCTAGAGTTGAATACACCTCTGGCATTCCCCTCGCTGAATAACTCCTCATGTGTGAATGTCGATGCAAAAATATTCATTTAGTTTGTTAGCTACCTGAGCAGGATCATCAACAGTTGACCCATCAATATCAAGTGGACCAATCTGATTCATCCCCTTCCTTCTAGAGTTTACATAAGTAAAGAACTCTTTGCTGTTTTTCTTTGCATCCCTTGCCAAGGATTTCTCATAATCTGCCTTCGCCTGCCTAACCTCCTTTGTAACTTGGTTGCATATCAACTTGTATCTATCATAGGCTTCTGTGTCATGTGTTAATTTGTAAGTATCCCATGCATTTTTCTTCTCTGCCATATGCCTCATTAGTTCATCTGACATCCATTTTGGCCTAAACCTTGAACAATATTTCTTAGTTGGTATGTAAAGCCTAGTAGCTTCCAAGATAAGTTCTTTGAATGCTTCCCATTTTGAATTTGCTGTTGGTAACATCATCAGTTGGTCCCACTGTATAGAATTTAAATACTGTCTCAGTCCATCGTAGTCGCCTTTACGGAAGCAATAACCCTTCCCTTTACCCCTAATGGTAGTTACCTCTTTGAGTAAATCCCACTTCAGCAAACTGTGATCACTGCCACCTAGTGGTTCATTTATCTGCAGATT
This sequence comes from Mastigoproctus giganteus, assembly GCF_048544385.1. Lineage (NCBI taxonomy): Eukaryota > Metazoa > Arthropoda > Arachnida > Uropygi > Thelyphonidae > Mastigoproctus > Mastigoproctus giganteus. Next base: position 30,783,284 of record NC_143578.1, on the reverse strand, counting down.
CTTAATGCATGAAGAATCACTGCTGATAATCAAATCAAGAGTATTACTCCCTCTAGTTGCCTCCCGAACATGCTGATGTAGAAAACAATCATCCAATAAATCCACAAAAGCCCTGCTAGTGTGTGAGTAACCAGCCCCCAAATTCCAGTCAATATCTGGGAAATTAAAATCTCCCATTATAAGACTCTGATTTACTGGCCCACTCTATTTGCCTGTACAGTTCCTTATTATACTCATCAGAGTCATTAGGCCTATAGCACACTCCTACTCTCAATTTAGATCTCCCAATGCTTATGTCACACCAAACTGACTCAACACTGCACTGTCCAGCGATGTCGACTGGCTTCACTTCTTTGGTTTTTATGTGTTTCTTAACTAATAGCATAACCCCTCCCCCTTCCTATCCTGTCTATCCTTTCTGTAGACGTTGTACTCCCCAAATTCCAGTTCTGCATCCCTTATATCTGTGTGACACCACGTCTCTGATATCCCAACAATATCTGCCTTTGATGTTTTGAGCAATACCTCAAATTCATCAAATTTGTTTACTAAACTCCTAGCATTGGTGTACACGCAAGTATACCTGCACCTGTTTCTATTCTTAGCTACCCTAACACAACCCATGTGTTTACTTGTACCGCAATGGCTCCTAGCAGTCTCTGAAATATCATGCATCTTGTTTTTCAGGCTTCTGCTCATTCTAATAGAAGCAGTGCAAGAATCTCTTTCACCTCTGCCAGTGGCTACTGTCAATCTATTGGTCTTTGTCTCCCCCCAAGCTAGCAGTTTTCCGACCCACCTAACACTGCCTCGATAGCATCAGCAAATATTCTTGCACCCTTTCTATTTAAGTGTATCCCATCCCTGTAGAAGCAATCTCTCCTGTTAACAAGTACAGTCCAGGCTGAAAAAAATTCTACCCATTGAGCCTTGCACAATCTTTCCAGGGCCGAATTGATCGACAAGGCTCTCATCATATACTCCCTCCTATCGTGTCTGGGCAGAATTGCAGACACTTTCAAATTCAACCCTAATTCTCGGCTTTTGTTCAACAGTGACCTGTACTTGTTAAGTAATTCTGTCGGTCTCCTACTCTTAATATCATTTGTGCCAACGTGTACAACTATATCACCTTTTGTGCCCTTAAAAGATGATATTTGCTCTACAACGTCATCAACCTTTGCCCCTGGCAGACATACCCTGATCCTGTTCCACCTATCCTTTTTACAAAGCATGTTCCCCGTTTCCCTGACAATAGAGTCCCCAACAACTACTAGTTCCTTCGGGACCAGCGCATTCTGCCTTGGGGGTTGCCTCTGTGTCACATGATGCCCAAGTGCAAGCTCTGGCGTTGATGTGGGCAGCTGAGAGCTTGATGGGCCCCTCAATTTAGTTTCTTCGAGGGCATCCACCCTGTCCTTCAAGCTCTCATATAGGCCCACAATCACGCTGAGTTGTTGGCTGATATCGATACACTCCTTGCATCGCGCACACACAAAGACATCCCCCATGGCAGTATCATGTCCCGTACCCGATTGCTCTGCAAACATCAAGCAAACAGTGCATTTTATAAGGCTGTGAGTCAGAGGACAACTGCCCCCCTCAGTTCTGCTCTGAGCCACAGCATTTCCATTAGCTTGAGCCTTTTGCTTTGCTGCTCTGGTCTGAGTCATGATTCTATTAATTAATTATAATTAATTATGTTATGTTATTAATTATGTTAAATATAATTATGTTATGTTTGTAATCTAAGTCGTTATATGTATTTATTTAAAAGTACAATTTAACTGATAACGAAGTTCAACTAACGCTATCTAGTACGGTATATAACTATCGTATCACAAAGGCGGGAACTTACCAACTTTATATCTACGGACACTTAAGTATTAATTAACTTAAATCTCGCTGTCTCAATTCAGAATAAACTAACGATCCTTACTAGGTCTATAAGCTACTTACAGAAATAATTCGATGTAAAAAATATTCAATCAAGCGGCTAAATATGGCTAAAGAACTTCTCGTTCAGCGGAGTTGCAAACACGTGGATACCCTTACCGATACTTTGATGCAATTACAAGGCCGAGTAAAGAATAAATACACCAAATTAATCAGAAAGTCACAAAATAATGTTATACTACTAAATTTAAATCAAAAGTTTTAGAAAAACAATAATTTCAAATCAATAAATAAGAAAAATCCACTTAGCGGCTTTGAACACGACCGTCTCCTAGTAGCCTTGTCTGAAAAGTAAAATAATGAACCAATGTATACTCCCCACCTTGACTTATGGAAGTGAAACTTGGGCACTCACCAAAAGAATGGAAGAGAAGCTGAGAACTACACAGCAAAGAATGGAACGAATTATATTGGGAATCAGACTGTTAGATAAGAAGAGAAACACATGGATTAGGCAGCAAACTCAAGTAAAGGACATTGTTATCAAAATTAAAGAACTAAAATGGTCTTGGGCAGGACACATACCTCGAAGACATGATGATAGATGGACTAAGAAAATAACAGAATTGTACCCAAGAGGAGCTAGAAGAAAACCTGGAAGACAACGGCGGTGATGGACAGATGAAATTCATGAGTTTGTGGGTAGTAAATGGATGGCCATTGCACAAAACAGAAGGAACTGGAAAGTTGCTGGAGAGGCCTTCATCCTGCAGTGGATTGAAAATGGCTGATGATGATGGTATATTCAAATATATATCATTGTCACATAATACCTCTTATGGACATTCTTTTGTAAGTAAATTATAATTCTTGTAAGAAAATTTAATTTGAGTTAAAAAAAATTTATTTTCAAATAATCTAACTTTGTAAAAAAAAAAAACACATTACTTCCCTTTAGAAAAAATACCTTGAAAGCGTTTTCCTTGTTTTACAAAATGTTAGCTTTTACACATAAGAGGTTTTATGTAACAAATATAGTTTCTGCACAATATAGTGATATTACAATGCAGAAACTGTTTTGCAGAATCAATTGAAGTGACAGTGGAAGAAAATAAAAGCAACTGCTTAACCAAAAAAATTTATTTTTGCTGATATAAAAATATTAATGGAGCACTATCTCATTATAGGAAAAAACATTTACTATTTAGTTCTATATTAGACAGAGAGAATGACCAAAAATTCAAGATCCAGACCCAATAAACAGAATCTTCTGTTTTTTTTTTTTTTATCAACATTAATGTTGAAAAGCTGAGTTTACAGAGGTATGTACTTGAAAATGGTAGTAAAAGTAGCATAAATGGATATTTGAGGATATTCTTCCTTAACATCAATCCAAAAAATACATCCAAAAGGACTTTGGAAAACTTAATTTGTAGAGTTCTGTCATTCTTCAAATCAGAAAATTCCTCTTTCGCTTTTAAGGAAAGAGTTTCGACAGAAACATTGATGAACAATGCACAGGGATTGCAAATCCAATCACACTGTTCCATTTTTGTTGATGGAAAATAACAAATTATCTTGCAGCATGTTCAAATGTTTTTAAGCCAAATCAAATATTTCTGATCCATTGCTTGCTTCCTGAACTGTTGCTATAGCTTCATTTGTCTGTTGGCACATTTGTAATAATCCACGCTTAAGTCTGTTTTGCCATAGCTCTAATTTATTCTTGAACCCATTTAATTTGTCCAAACATGTTAAAATAATTTCATTAGGCCTTGCATTTTCTTGTTTAATTCATTAAGATGCTTGAATATGTTTCCTATAAGCAAGTTTAGCCAACATTTAATGGAAATTGCTTCATCTCATTAAAAAACTTGCATAATCTGGACACAACCTTACCTTGGGAAAGCCAGTGAACTTCTGGGTGGAAAAGTAAGGAATGATGTAATGGTGTTCTGACCATTTTTCTTTACAAAGTGCTTCGAATAAGTGAGAGTTAGTGGTCCTTGATTACAATACATTAAAAATTTGGATATTAGCATTAGTAGAGGCATATGATGCAAGAAAGCAAGCTTATGCAGCATCAAAAAAAAAAAAAAAAAAAAAAAAAAAAAAATGCTCCCATTTCACCTCCATTTATTCCAAATACCTGTCCAGCTCAGCCTTAAATTTATTTAGGCTATCAACTTCCACAACAAAGGATGGAAGTCTGTTCACTCAAAGTCGTACCAAGCTGGTCTGGCAAGGTTTTTACCATTAATGCTTCACAATGGAGGAAACAGTAATTTGTATTGATGGGTTGTGCCTTTTTACACATGGTGCAAAACCTTTTATTTTCCATGTCATAGCTGCAGCACCATTGGCACAAACATTTTTAAAGTGTTTCTATTTGATATGAATTTTCATGAAGTTGTTAGTAGCTTGAAAAATGTCTTCACCAGCAACTGTTTCAGAAAGCTCCTTGCAAAATAATGCTACAATTGTATTTAATAGAGCCATGGTCAACAAAATGCACAATACTTATCAACTATGCATAGTTCCCATCAGTTGACTCATCAATTTGAAGCAAAATAAAATAAATAAACCTCTTTTAATCTTGCAACAAGAGTTTTTAATGTCACCTGATATATATCATGAATTGTCTCTTCAGCTGAAAGAGATATTGCTCACTTCTTTAACCGTTTCAGATCCAACCACAAGTTGAACAATTTCCTTGCACATTAGTTTGATGAAGGTTTCACCCAACATATGGGTTTTTTTTTTTTTTTTTGTTGTGAGCAATTACTCTCACTACGTAACTGGCTTCTAATGCCTTGTCAGAAACTGTGAAAGTAGATGTAATACACTGGATTTCTTTTGAGTTCTGCTTTAAAAGCTGCTTAAAAATTTATATCCTTCTTCGTGTAGTATGGATGATTTGTTGATAGGTGTCGCATCAATTTACTTGGCACCATTTCCTCATTTGAAAGTTCTCTGCAAATCATGCACTCTCATTTCGGGTGACAAACACATCTCCACACTACATAAATCCATATAAAATATATTCTTCCTTGTATTGTCTTTTAACAACTCTTGAAGTTTTAGAAGCATTAGATTTCTGTTCATTCTTTGAAAAAACTAAATTGTCTTTCCACAAAAATTTATCCATTTTAAAGGGTCCATAATAAAGTGAAATAAGCTTTACGCAAGAACTCCACAAGAACATTCGCAAATACAAGTTGACACAAAACTGATTACAAAAGACCATTAACCCCAAGGAGTAATGAAAACATTGACACAAGAGAGAGCAACACCGTACTTTGCATTTACACACAGGCACATGACATACAAGTGTACACAAGGCTGCCAAACTTATTGGAATAATTTACAATTTTGTCATTAATCATTATAGAGTTCTATTTTCAGAAATGATGTTGTAATTTAAAAAATTAGTAATGAGTGGGAAAAATACATGGCACACTGGTTGTGAAGCGCTGCTTTAAAAAAAAAAATCTATTTGTGAACATAAGTGTGTACACACACACAGAGAGAGAGAGAGAGAGAGAGAGAGAGAGAGAGAGAGAGAGAGAGAGAGCCCAATATTTCTCTAAATGGCACCATTACACAATTTCATTTAATGATCCTAACAAAAAGTATCAAGAAGGGTGCTTTTCTATTTTTTCTCCCAAAGTGAAGCATAAATTAATGCTTCACCTTGAAATGAAAAAGAAATACATTTCAAAAATCTTCACTCGCTTTGCACGTTCTAATTTTTGCAAATTATACAACTGATAGTTTTCTGAACACAGACCACCCTCCTCAAAAAATGCCAGACCAGGAGTGAACCCAAGTAATTTCCAACTTCTGCATTAGTATCTCATATAAGTTTTCCATAAAAGTAAAGTGCTTTCAACATAGCTTTTAAAATAATCTCTATATCAAACTGGATAGACCATATTAAAGTACATGCATGAGCTGCAAACCATGAAATGATCAATGGAATTGAAAAGCATCAGTAACAACAGGGAAGGGGAGAAAAACATTAAGAGCTAACTACAAATTATTACACTGTGATTATTACTTTTGTTAAAAAGTATTCCAGAACTTGTGGATGTGAAAGGAACTTGCAGAACTAGTCTTAATGATGAGAATATCCAAGAAAGTAAAAAAGACAGATGGCATTGTAAGATATGATTAACTCCTTATTAATTAATCAGGAGTGCTCAGAAACTCTCACCTTAATCTCCATGGCTCACTTATTGTAATTTTATACAAATTAAGGATTATAGCACTGGAGACTTAGGTAACTATTAAAAAGACTACTTATTATGAAAATGCTAAGTGTGTCAACTTTAAAACCTCCAAAACATGGAGTAAAAATGAAATAAAAAAACAAGACAAGGAGAATAACAAACTGCAGTGGCAAGACTGAATTCATAAATAAATTGAGTGCTTGATATAGAGGCTCAACATCTGGTGAGTATAGGCTTGGCACACCCAGGGTCCCGAGCTGAATATCATCATTCTTTCTTAGTGATCCCCCCCCCCACCTCTCTTTCTCTCTCTCTCAGGGTAACTCAGAAATTTATTTTAGCTGGTGCAGCATAAGCCTCAGGCTTCCTTGCAGTACATTGAAACTTCCCTTTAATGGACAGCCATGGGGAACGAGAATTTGTCCATTAGAGAGAAGTGTCTGCTAACAAGAAGTCTGAGAGAGAAAAAAAAAAAAGAAAGAAAGAAAAATCACTAAACGTTTAATGTAAAATTAAATTAAAATATATACAGATTTTGAACAATATTTTTGTAAATAATATACAATTACATACACAAGAGAAAGAAAAATCATCAGAACGTTTAATATAAAATTAAATTATATACAGATTTTGTACAATATTTTTGTAAATAATATATATACAATTGTGCTATGCATATTATGACTTTATCTTAAGAAAAATACATACAGTAATCACTTATTTTCTTCTGCACCTTCTTCCAGCTGATAATTTTGTTTTCAACGTTTGTTTGGAGTGAAGAAACCATCGAAAGTCCTTCAGTATCTTCTTCAGGAGTGAAAAACATTTTTAAACGATTGATTTGTATGAGCACTTCTTACATTTTCATCGGTGGTTCGTTGTTAATATGTTCTTCGACAGAATGACCTCCTTCCATTTCTTTATCCTCGTGAAGAACTTCTTGAACAATATCGATGATAATGTCGTTGATATCTAGAGCACCATCTTCTGTAGTGAGGTTCGAGTCTATATCTTTGTAGCCAGGGTCACTTGTAGCTGAAGTATCGTACATTATCAATAGATGTTGAAGTTCTTGTTGCTCCACATTGCTGTTCACAACTTCAATTTTTGCGTTTGAGAAGCCAGACTTTACAAAACAGTTCACGACAATTTGTTTTCTAATTGCATTTACTGAAGAGGAAATCCATTGAATCGCATCTAGGATGCTGATTTTCTTTGCAAGGTCATTCGCACATGCTACATCGTTCATGTTTGCAATGAGATGTCTTAAAACAAGTTTTCTAGTGAAGTTTAAAATTTTTTATTATCCCTTGATACAAGGGCTGACACTGCAGTTGTGTTTGGTGGCAGAAAAATGATTTGAATGTTGGACAATTCAATGTGTGGGTGAGATGCAACATTATCCATGAAAAGAATAATTTCTGTTTTGACAAATCATGTTTTGGTTAAAGTGACTTATCCATTCGCTCATGATATTTCGTGTCATCCACGCTTTTTTATTAGACTTCCAGTCAACATTCAAAAGATTCAACTTTATGCCCTTGAAACAACGAGGATTTTGTGGTTTTCCTATAACAAGAGGTTGTTCAAAGTCTCCCAGCATATTTGTACACAATAGTACAGTCAAGCGTTCCTTAGAAATTTTTCTGCCCTGGCACTTTTTGTTTTTTAGCTCTGTTTTCAGGAAGAGCTTTAAAAAACAACCCTGTTTCGTCACAGTTGTAAATATCCTTAGCTTCAAAATCACGACATAAATCTTCCAATTTGACAGTCCACTCTGTTACAACCCCAGTATCAACAGATACACCTTCACCGCTTACAGTTTTCCAAGAAATTTTATGCCGAGTTTTGAACTTGTCTAGTCATCCCACAGAAGCTTTGAACTCATTTACTTCCATAGATTTTGCAACCTCCAAAGCCTTTTCCCTAATAATAGGCCCATTAATGGGAATTTTTTTAGCATGTGCGTGACAAACCACTCATACATATCATTGTCAATTTGAAGTCCAACAGTTTCCAGGAATGATTTTTGAACCTGATCATTTCCGTGTTGCCAAAATTGTTTGAGCAGTTCATTTTTTTTCTTTAGGATGTTGCTTACCTGCGTCTTCCCGATTTTGAATTTTGCAGCGAGTTTGCGAACACTATTTTCTTGCCGATCATACGCATTAATGAGTTCGACTTTATCTTTTAAAGTTAAATGTTTACGAGAAGACATTGTGCACTTCACACAACACTGAACAAAACTGAAAATTGAAACTCAAAAGACGAAAGGCCGACCAAATTCCCCCCTCCCCCATGCGCACACCGAATTCATCAGAAGTTTTACACGTGCCTTAAAATTCTTGAAAAAGGGTTTAGAACCGCGACGTAGACCTTGATAAAATTCAGAGAATTGGAAATAGAAAATAAACACACGATTGAGGCAATACGTGGAAGAAAAGTTCCTAGGAAAAGGGTCGTGAGCTTACCCGCTGTCCGTTACGGGGAGATCAAATTAAGTACTAATCTAAACGAAACAGTGCAGATTGTCTGTCCGCGTCCGTTACAGAGAATGTCCGCTAGACAGAAGCTGAAAACACATTAAAACCAACAGAGGAGAGTTGGGGAATTTTAAAATGTCCGTTGTAGAGAGATGTCCGTTAGAGAGAGGTGTCCGTTAGAAGTTTCACTGTATATGGCTAGTAATAATAAGAATAATAAGAAATCCTAAATGTACCTGTGAAGCCGATGAGGATTTGGCCATGTCCTTTTTGACTGCTCCAATTATCAACCCCATAGATTAGCATTAGCATTAGCATTAGCAGAGGCATATGATGCAAGAAAGCAAGCTTATTCAGCATCAGCCAAAAAAAACAAAAAAAAAAAAAAAAAAAACCCCACTCCCATTTCACCCCTCCGTTCGTTCGAAATACCTGTCCAGTTGAGCTTTAAATTTGTTTAGGCTATCAACTTCAACAACCAGTGATGGAAGTCGGTTCCACCAACCAACCACCCGCTGGCCAAAGGCAAATTTCCGCACATCTATCCGACATCCGTCCTTCCTCAATTTGAATTTATGCCCTCTGAGGTGATTATTCTGAGAAAGATGAAGAATCCCATTGGCATTGAGCATGCTCAAACCATTCAAAGCCTTATACACCTCTATCAGATCACCTCGCCGGTGCCTAGTCTCCAGACTCTGTAATTTGCAAAACTTAAGCCTTTCTTCGTAAGAGCAACCCTTTGTTCCATTTACTAATCTTGTTGCCCTTCTCTGTACCCGTTCCAGCAGCTCTACATCCTTCTTGAAATGAGGCCTCCAGACCTGTATACAGTACTCAAGATGTGGCCTTACCATTGCCTTATACAATGGAATAATCACCTCCTTATCCCTGCTAGAAAAATTCCTGTATATCATTGACAAGACACCATGAGCTACTCTTGCAGCTCGTCTGCACTGCTCAGAGAACTTCATATCTGCCTGCACAATTACCCCCAGGTCCTTTTCATTCTCCACCACTGTCAGTGTAGTACCGCAGAGTTGATACGTTGCTCTGGGGTTACTGTTTCCCATATGCAGCACTTTACATTTGTCGATGTTAAACCTCATTTGCCACCTCTCAGCCCATCTGTTCAACCTGTCCAGATCCTGTTGCAGCAGCATAGCGTCAGTATTGTCCTTAACGACCCTGCCAACCTTTGTATCATCTGCAAACTTGGACATTAAACTTGATATCCCATCATCAATATCATTCATAAACACCGAAAACAACAACGGACCCAACACTGAACCTTGAGGAACTCCACTAATAACATTAGTCCACGTTGAGCAGTGTCCATTGATTACCACTCTCTGTCTTCTGCCACTCAACCATCCCCTTATCCATAGCAGCAATTTGCCTCCAATGCCACACTGCTCCAATTTGTGCAGCAGTCTTCCATGTGCAACAGTATCAAAAGCCTTTCTAAGATCCAAATATATAATATCAAAGTTATTCCCTGCATCCAGTTCTTTTGTGACTACATCATAGTATCCAATCAAATTGGTCAGGCAAGACCTGCCCTTAACAAAACCATGCTGCGTCTGAGCTATAACTGAATTCTTGTCTAGATGATCCTGCAGTGCTTCTTTAACCAGTGCCTCCATTAATTTACCTGGAACAGAAGTTAAACTAACAGGTCTATAATTACTTGTGTCAGCCTTTGAACCTCCTTTGTGAATTGGGGTCACATTTGCACATCTCCAGTCCATAGGTACCTCCCCTGAGTCCAAGGAAGCTCTCATAATTATGGCTAAGGGTTTGCTTACTTCCTTTGCTGCCTCCTTTAATATAACTGGATAGATCCCATCCACCCCAGGTGCCTTTTTTATGTTTATCCCCAACAATCTCTCCTCCACTTTCCTCTCAGTTATTACAAAATCATCCAGCTCACTGCCAATGTTTACTTTACCTACATCATTCTCCTTCCTGAATAACTCCTCATGCGTGAATGTAGATGCAAAATACTCGTTTAGATTGTTAGCCACCTGAGCAGGATCCTCAACTGTTGAACCATCAATATCCAGTGGACCAATCTGATTCATCCCTTTCCTTTTCGAGTTCAAGTATGTAAAGAACTCTTTTCTGTTTTTCTTTGCATCCTTTGCCAAGGATTTTTCATAGTCTGCCTTTGCCTGCCTAATCTCCTTTGTGACTTGGTTACAGACCAACTTATATCTATCATAGGCTTCCATGTCACCCATTAATTTGTATGTATCCCATGCATTTTTCTTCTCTGCCACATGTCTCATTAGTTCATCTGACAACCATTTAGGCCTAAACCTTGAACAATATTTCTTAGTTGGTATGTAAAGCCTGGTAGCCTCCAAGATTAGTTCCTTGAATGCTTCCCATTTTGAGTTTGCTGTTGGTAACATCATCAGATGGTCCCACTGTATAGAATTTAAATACTGTCTCAGACCATCATAGTCGCCTTTACGAAAACAAAAACCCTTCCCTTTACCTCTGATGGTAGTTACCTCCTTGAGTAAATCCCACTTCAACACACTGTGATCACTGCCACCTAGTGGTTCATTTATCTGCAGGTTCTTAATGCATGAGGAATCACTACTGATAATCAGATCAAGAGTATTGCTCCCTCTCGTTGCCTCACGAACATGCTGATGTAGAAAACAATCATCCAATAAATCCACAAAAGCCTTGCTAGTGTGCGAGTGACCAACCCACAAATTCCAGTCAATATCTGGGAAATTAAAGTCCCCCATTATAAGACTCTCTGATTTACTGGCCCACTCTATTTCCCTGTACAATATCTTATTATACTCATCAGAGTCATTAGGCCTATAGCACACTCCTACTCTCAATTTTGATTTCCCTATGCTTATGTCACACCAAACTGACTCGCGCTGCCCTGTCCATCGATGTCGACTGGCTTCACTTCCTTGGACTTTATGTGTTTCTTAATTAATAGCATAACCCCTCCTCCCCTCCTGTCCTGTCTATCCTTTCTATACACATTGTATTCCCCAAATTCCAGTTCCGCATTACTTATATCTGTGTGACACCACGTCTCTGATATCCCAACAATATCTGCCTTTGATGTTTTGAGCAATACCTCAAATTCATCAAATTTATGTACCAAACTCCTAGCATTGGTGTACACGCAGGTATACATGCACCTGTTTCTATTCTTAGCTACCCTAACACAACCCATGTGTTTACTTGTACCGCAATGACTCCCAGCAGTCTCTGAAATATCCTGCATCCTGTTTTTCAGACTTCTGCTCATTTCAATAGAAGCAGTGCAAGAATCACTTCCACCTCTGCCACTGGCTACTGTTAATCTATTAGTCCTTGTATCCCCCCCAACTAGCAGTTTTCCGACCCACCTAACACTGCCTCGACAGCATCAGCAAAAATTCTTGCACCCTTTCTATTTAAGTGTATCCCATCCCTGTAGAAGCAATCTCTCCTGTTAACAAGTACAGTCCAGGCTGAAAAAAATTCTACCCCTTGAGCCTTGCACAATCCCTCCAGGGCCGAATTGATCGACAAGGCTCTCATCATATACTCCCTCCTATCGTGTCTGGGCAGAATTGCAGACACTTTCAAGTTCAACCCTAATTCACGGCTTTTTTTCAACAGTGACCTGTACTTGCTAAGTAATTCCGCCGGTCTCCTACTCTTAATATCATTAGTGCCAACGTGTACAACTATATCACCTTTTGTGCCCTTAAAAGATGATATCCGTTCTACAACGTCATCAACCTTTGCCCCTGGCAGACATACCCTGGTCCTATTCCACCTATCCTTTTTACAAAGGATGTTCCCCGTTTCCCTGACAATAGAGTCACCAACAACTACTAGTTCCTGTGGGACCAGCGCATTCTGCCTAGGGGGCTGCTTCTGTGTTGCCTGATGACCAAGTGCAAGCTCTGGCGTTGATGTGGGCAGCTGAGAGCTTGATGGGCCCCTCAGTTTATTTCCTTCGAGGGCATCCACCCTGTCCTTCAAGCTCTCATAAAGGCCCATAACAACGCTGAGTTGTCGCCTGATTTCCTTGCACTCCTTACATCGTGCACACACAAAGACATCCCCCTTGGCAGTATCATGTCCCGTACCCGACTGCTCCGCAAACATCAAGCAAACAGTGATGTAGACTTATGTCCAATATCGGACCTATAAACCATGGAGATAAACAACTATTCATCTCTGATGAAATGCAATACATAGCCCCTTTTCCGAGTTCACTCAAAACGTTTTTGAGACCAGAAGCAACCATGCTACAACTACCCAGAGTGTGATACCCTTCCCCACTTAGACAAGCTTACTTGATTGTGACATGTACTGATAGAGATCAACCCAAATGAGACTAGCCTGATAGAATGTATAGGTTAAGTATTGACATTTGTTAAAAGAAATATTCATGTATATTTCTAATGTAAAACTGTGTATATTTCATGGAATGAATGGTTCAAGTTCAGCAGTATGAGAATATTTTTATGCGTCATAATGTACATGTAGTATTTCTTTCTTTTTTTTTTTTTTTTTTTTTTTTTGAGAACCTGCATCAGTATGATTTATAACATTTTTCTTTTGTAACACACATAACACTTTTCCAGATATAAATATTTAAGCTATATGTGTCCATAATTATCATATATGTCTAACCATAAAAATAAGTTAACTGTCTACTACTATTATCTGAGTATACAAATTACAAATAAAAGTGGACATAAGAGCGCGAGTACAGTATATGAGCACAAGTAGGTCTAAATGTGATAACATGTATATGTTTTTGGGTGTGTGAGTATCTGCTGTGCTATACTGTGTGAGAGAGAGAGAGAGAGAGAGAGAGAGAGAGAGAGAGAGAGAGATCACGTGGGTTTAGTTTGTTGTTATTTGTTATTTTGGTTTTTAGGAGCATTAGCAACTAAGGCCATATTGCTCCGGGATATGCGGTGGTCATTCCTTGACCTTTCCGCATCCTCCGTATTTGGTGCGTGTGTTAGTAGGTATGCAAATATACAAGTAAATGTGTGTGTGTGTGTGTGTGTATATACACACACATATATACACACAGTTGAACTTGGTTATAATGAGCATGGAAATAACAAGATCACGGCTGTAACAAGCAAAAAAGCCATAATGATTTTAATTTACATGTATTCCTATACAATCGCTCACTGTTATAACAAGCATACTACACAGATATACCGTACAAATTTTGGTAACTATGCAAACATTCTTAATTGCTGGTAGTCAAAATCCCAATTCTTGGAATAGGCAAAAATGAAAAGGGCAACTTAGCTTTTATGACCACCCACATCGCATCAGCTGCTGGTTTATGACATTGTCCTTTCGGGGACAGGGCTATACAATAATGCAGTGGCTTTCCGCTTATCGCATTACAGATTGTCTTGTATTCACTGAACCATAAATTTATTTCAGGACATTAAGAATTTTGTATGCATTTTGGGACTTCTAAGAACTTTGTATGTAGATCACTTTACTGTCATTTTTAATAAAATCAGTTAAAAACAAGCCTTTCCTTCGGAAACATGTCTACTAACAAAAGAAAGTGCCTTTTGATTTGCGAAAAAGTCGAAATTATTTGCGAGTTAGAACATGGTACAAAAAATGTTGAAGTGTGTCAAAAGTTTCTTTGTTCTCTTCAACAGTAATGACAGTGGGGAAGAATAAACATGCTTACATATCGGCACTGAAAAAGAACATAACCGAAAAAAAAAAAAAAAAAAGATTAGAAAGTGTGAGGTTACAAATACTGATGAAGCATTGTTTCACTGGTTCACAACACAAAGAAGTGCTGGATTTTCAATAGACGGTCCAATCTTGAAGGCCCAAGTGGAAAATTTGCTAAACAATTTGGATGCGACAATTTTGTATGTAACAACAGTTGGCTAGAGTCGATTTAAAAACTGAATACAAACATATTAATACAAATAATATGTAGGTATATACTAATATCATTTTCTCTCTCTCTTAATATTTCTTTTTTTCTTTTTTTTTTATCTATATTTTTATCAAGTTATTGAGAATCACTGATATAGCAAGTAACAGTAATAACAGGGAAATTTTGTCAGTCCCTTGATGCTCGTTATAACCAAGTTCAACTGTATATGTAAATATGTGTGAATTTTACTGGGTGGGAAATGAGTCCACTTAACCTGCAAAAAAAAAAAAAAAAAAAAAAATTGTGCTGTCCTATTCAAGGTACTATATTGAATGGGATAAGCATGTGAAAATGGGGAATGAATGAGAATCTCCCATAAGTGTTACTGTTGTACCATGAATCTGAAAGAACAGATTAGCTATTCTTGCAGATTAAGTTGTACAAACAAGTGAATATTAAGTCACCTGTATTGTTGTTGGGTTTGTTGGTGCATCAGCAACTGTGGCTATAATGCACAAGTCACCTGTGTAAACCATGCCGTGACCAAATGAATGTTTGATTAGTATTAAAAAAAAAAAAAGAAAGAAAAGGTGATGTCTCGGTAGTTGTTATATTTAGGTGGCACCTGTGTCTGCATGGTGATGAATGTAAGATGATAAACGTGTGAGAGAATGCTGTGTTGTGTGCTGTTTTCAGTCTACCTCTAAATATGTATATTAAAAAAAAAACCATAATTGTGTAAATGTAAGTATGACAGGTGTGCAGTTGGGCTGAGTGTATGCTGTTCTAACAGGTCCCCCAAATTAGACTGCATTGTGGCAACCTATAAGGACCTCCCCATCCTGCTAAGGTCATGTCCCCTCTTCTAAGGCACAACATAAGATCTGCTGACACCAGCTTCAGTTGGCCAGGCTCGTGTGAGATTAATAACAGAGAAGCACTGCACATCCACAGTGTGATCTCTTCCCACATAGGGTGCCCTGACCCTATGACTTTAATCCCCTACAATCCCAGTCTTCCTTCCCCACCTCCCATCCCAACCTTCTTTGCTGGTGGACTATACCACCATAATTTTTTTTACCCTTAACAGTCCCCTCCCCCATGGAGGTTGGGCCCCTTCCACAGGGGTTCCCCTCTATTTTTAACTTCCTATTTCCAGGTGGAAAGCCTTCCTATCATCCACCTTCTTTATCCTCATCTGCTCCTTTCCTCCTCATCGGGCTCTCAACTTCCTTTTTCAGTTTCCACGGTTTTTTTTTTTTTCCCCCTGGGCCTCCCTGGCAAGCTCAGGAATTGCCCATGCCAGAAACCTTTCTATTCCCTATTATACCAAGCCTGCCTCCCTAGAACAGAGGACAGGAAACGTGGAGTCCCACTATGGGCCTGTGGCTAAATGGCTAGAGGAACAACACAATCCAACACTATACCGCAAAGACCAACACTAAAACTCACACATCTCTGGACTTGACAGTTTGTACTGCAACACAGAGTTGGGGGGGGGACCCTTGGTGCCACTTGACAATCAACACTATATAGATCCATATTTATTTCCATTGTGGAGCAACACACCTTTGAGACGCCTCTTTGATGAGTCAATAAGAGTCTCCACTGTGTAGGATTATAACTAATTCCTAAATAGTTCGTTAAGTCATTTATGTTACTGAAGAAACCATAGAATCATTCTCAGAAAAGCTGGGGTATAGTGCTCATTCTCTGTGTCTGTAACCATAAGAAAAATGTCCCATGTGCTAGAAGATTTTTTAACTTAAGTCTTGTACCAAGGAGTTATGCAGATTCCTTTGGAAATCAGTTGAGGGTAGGAATCAATGTCTCCAGACATGTAGACTTTAGTTTCAGAAGCTTCACTTTTAGCACTCTCTACTGCTACATTCTCCAATATAAGTGGAGGAGATAGAATCAGCAGGTTATCTCCATGTGGGACTGGTCTAATGGCAGATGGTATATTAGGATACACAATGCCCTTCTTACCCTTTGCATTTTATCCCTCTACATTAACTAAGTAAAAGTAACAGTCATCACTGTGGTTTGTAAGTTCCCATCAAATCATTGGTAGTGCAAATGACAGCCTTCTTTTTATCATTTTTCCACAATGTTTCAACAGTTTTGGCAAACTTTATGTGAAGTCCATTGTTTACCTTGGTCACTGAGCTTCATTTCAAAATAAGCACAATATGCACATTTTATAGTTTCTGTAGTATCTCATCTTTCCTCGAGGACTACATAACTTTCAAAAATATAATAAAATAAGTTTGGGTTGTTCAAACCGTTGTGTGCAGACATTTTAAAATTTAATCATCATGCAGCAGTAAAAAATTCCACATTATTTTCACCATAATGGGGGACTACAGCCCCTATCTGAGACTGCCATTGCTGGGAGCCAAATAAATTTCTGATAACTGTGAGGAAAGTGGAAGAGAAATTGTGTTAAAGCTACACATAAATAAGGCACCTAGGGCTAATGGAATCTATTCAATTACAACCAAATATCCCTGTATTTGAGTGGGGGGGGGACTTATATATTAGAGATATACAAATGCCTCTCCTATTCATAAAGAGTGGAAGTGATTAAAGAAGTATTGTAAGATCATCTTGACAAATATGCAGTCATATGGAAATTGCAGTGTGGATTTGTTAGGGGAAGATCTTATCTGACTGGCTACTAAGATGCAGTAACAAAGGAAGTGGATGCAAAATATAATTTTGACATCATATTATTATTATTATTAGCTACATGGTGCAAGGAAGCCTGGGGTTTATAATGCACCAGTCAAAAAAAAAAAAAAAAAAAAAAAAATGATTTACCCTGAAAGAGAGGAGTCAGAAGTAGAAGGGAATCACCAAGAAAGAGAAGAATGATGATATCCAGCTCAGGACCCTGGGTGTGCCAAGCCCATACTCACCACATGTGAGCCCCAGTGTACAATAAGCTGAGAAATATAACATTACACAATGAACACAAAAAAGTACAGTGTAACATTGTAGTAGCATATATTAGGCTACTGTAAGAGCCTATATTAGAATCAAAATTCTTAGGCACCTTGATTAGAAACTTCATCAAAAGTCAGGACGTAAGTCACAGTAGATTGTCTTGTTAAGAGTCAAGCGATATTCAACAACAGATATACTTTGGTAGCATCGTCTTAAGCAAACAAAAGTTTCCCTACAGAGGCAAGAAAAATTATTGCAAAACTAGGAACAAGTAGCCCACTGAGCTTCAAGAGGACTATAGATCAGTATATGAATAACTGATGGTAAAAAGGATATACATGTATTACCAATTTATGTTCTTGTTGCTCTTCAAGGGACCCACAAGAAGAGAAAGATGAATCAAATTAAACTGAATCAGTTTAGCATTTATGGATCCACATCCAGAAATGACATATATATGTCAAGGTAGGGCACCTGAAATTTATTTCCACTCTTTGGTACACTGCACTGATACAAAAAAGCCAGATGTAGTGTTAGTGTGTGTAGGGATTTGTTGAAAATGTTTCTGGTCACTTAACTACCAGCAATAAGCAATCACATGGAAAGCTGGTACCTGTCCTTGTCATGAGGAGGTGGGTTGTACTACAATTACATACTGCTTCATGAGAAAGGCATAATCCCCACTGAAAGTAGTGCAAATCAGTGGACACCAGCAAATCCCATGTGTTGGTAATTATCAATGGCACCAGCAAAAAATATGGAAAAACTTAGCAAACACCCCCAGTGATAGCAACAAAAGCATAAAAACAAACAAACAATTGCATAAAATGATATACCACACAGTATCATTTAAGGGAAGATCTTATCTGACTGGCTACTGAGATACATTAACAAAGGAAGTGGATGCAAAATATAATTTTGGTATCATATACTTAGACTTCAAGTGAGACTAAATGCAACTATGCATAATATTTTTAGACTTCAGTAAAACCTTTGACCTAATTAAAGCATGCTCTACAAAATGGAAGAGTATCGAATTTGGGGAAAGTTACTGCTATGGATAAAGGGATGGTTTAGTGGTAGAAGACAGGTGGTGGTTATAAATGGGCACTGCTGAGCCGCTAACTGTTTTCAGTATTTATTAACAATACTGATGAAGGAAAACCACACATCTAAAGTTTACAAATGACACAATGGTTAGCAGGATGTTAATGAAAAGAACCAGGATCAACAAGGCAACATGGTCTGAGAAGTGGCAATCAAAGCTTAACATTGGCAAATGCAAGGTACTGCATATGGGCATCAGTAATCCTAGAATATCATACCAATTTGTTGGTATGATATTCTAGAATTTCATTCTTCAGGAGACAGCTCATGGGATTCTTTGAATGATATATAAGAATTTTACTAGCAGGATCAGGTGAGCTGATTATCTCATTGCATAAAACAATGGTTAGACCACATTGTGAATACTGCAAACGATGTCTTTGGAAGTCTCGTTTTAAGAAAAACGTGGAACTATTGGAACAGGTGCAAAGATAAGCAACAAAGACTAGTCAAGGACACAAAAGGGTATTTTTATCATGTAAGATTTCAGTTCTCAAATTATAGCACCTGGAAGTCTCACATGATTTAAGGAGATCTGACTAAAGTGATTCAAGGAGATTTTGACTAAAGCATTTAAGCTTTAAATGGATTGAGTAAAATAAACGTTGATGACATCTTTACTCTTTTCCCCAAACAATGCACTTAAGAGGACATAAACTGAAAAAGGATGGTTGCAAGATATGTGAACAATTTTGCTTTTAGCAAAGAGTAACAGATTGTTGGAACAAACTTCCATCTGTTATTGTGGAAAGCTTAGACTAATTATTAAAGGACAGATGAGGCAGGTAGTTATTTTTTATTCTCCATCTGATGCTGTATTAGCTTGCTTCCTTGCATCATTTGCCACTACTAATACTAAATTTTAATTTAGCACACCCAGTGGTTATCGATATCCTTTATTTTTAATGTATTGCTAATCTATTTTCTTACTTAATTATCAGTTGCATTGTTCCTTTTTAAATGTAAATAGCATATTAAGGTTTTCACCTTTAAACTTCTGCTCTTATTTCTTCTTACTATCTTCTACCTCTCACAGGATTAGAAATCTATATATGCCTTGTTACACCTTATTACCTATTCATGCTTCATTTACTTTTAATCACGTACTTTTATATTATGTTCTTCTTAGACTAGATATAATTCTAACCTATCCTAGCATTTATCTTTACATTCATACAGTCAACTATACCCCAATCTTTCATTACTTTAATGTCCTTATATTGTTTAATTTGTTCAAGTATGATGGTCACTGTGAAACATCTGAAAATACCATTTTTCAGGTTTGTGAATGGTATCTTTGCATATAGTTGAGTGCATTATCACAAATTTTCTCCTTTATTTTTATAATTTAAGGAATAAAATTGATTAAAGCAGCTAGTTCAGCCTTTAAGGAGCTTACAATTATGCATGGAAGTTTTAATTTAGATAAGGCAAGACTGCATAAATCTGAAAATCGCTAACAACTGGTCTTATGCTACAGAGTGCTTTTTAAGCCTCCTCGCACCTTAATGGACAAAAAAAAAAAAAAAAAAAAAAATCAACCCTTGGAATAGTCAGTTTCCCAGTACACATGTGCAGTTGTGTCATATGACAATGTACTATGTTAATCAAAAAACAGGCTGTCAGTCGGTGTGGTGTTCTTAAGTCAGCTTTAATCTACTTCACCACTCAGAAAGGTATAAGGTACCCTCCAAAACAAATCATATAATATAATACATCCTGCTCCTATCTCTAGTCAAGCAGCACATTAGTGATTTCTTTTTTTTTTTTTTTTTTGACAATATAACAAAAATATAAATTTTAAAATATAGTATATATTAAAAATAAATAAAAATGAATGTTATCACTTGTAATTTTTGATCAGTGATAAATCAGGAAAAAAAAATTGTGAAGAGTCTTAAATGCAGTGCCACATCCTATCTAAATGTCAGTGAGAAAGACAGCAATTGCATATCTTTATATTATACTGTATTCTTAGACTGGTTTGCATCTGAAAATAGTTCTATAACCTATCCTGGCATTCAACTTTAAACATCCTTATAGTCAACTCTACTCCAATAATTACCTTTTCTTATATTGCTTTAATATTATATACACATTCAGTGATCACTGAATTATGACCACCCCATCTGTAATGGACTATGCCACATAGCTCACAGCATAAAAAGCCAAACAGCTTTGTATGCTAGAGCTGTGGTAATTTGCATCTGTTCAGAAAAAGTCAAAGTGATAAAGTAGCAGCTAAAGGACATAGTAAAGATATCAGTTTCAAAAGGGCATGACTGTGAGAGCTCGTGAATCAGGTGCTTCCATATTGGAAACAGCTTGTGGTTGCTCACAACCCACTAAGGTTGTGTACAAAAAAATGGTGTTGAACAGGTCAAACCATATAAAGGATTACACAAGGTGGATGTTTGTGGTAAGCAAAGGATGTAGCGTACTGTACGGGCTCAACAGCAGGTCACTATGCAACAGCTATCATTGCAATACGATATGGGGAATGCAAAAACAACATGCCATGACAATGCGCCACACACTCAAACATATGGGGTTCCACGGCAGACAATCTAAGAACACCCTCTCCTCACTGCTGATCACCATCAATGGTGAATACTGTGGTGTCAACACAGCAATAAGCTGGTTGGAAACTGGAGGACTGGAAATGAGTGGTCTGGTTGGATGAGTCCAAATACCTGGGCACAACCTGCCAAAAATGCTTCATGTGTGGCACAAGCAACACTAATTCATGGACCCATTGTGCATGATGCCCAACATCCAGGCAACTAGCAGTGGTTGCTTAATATGGAACATGTTTGGCTGGAAAAAATTGGGATCTCTGATATGTATGGACCAACGTTTCACTGGGGAGGTCTACCAGCAGCTCTTAAGTGACCATGTGCACCCTGCCATGTTGCATTTTTCCCCTGGACAGAAATGGGATCTTCCAAGATGACAATGCACCATGTCACCGGGTCCACATTATGCACAACGTGGTTTGAGGACACTGAAGATATCATGCATCTTGAGTGGCCTCCAAATTTGACTTAACTTCAATCCAATTGAACATCTGTGAGATGTTTTTTGGTCCTTGAGCTGTTACAGACATTCTCTCAGGTATGCCAAGCTGGGCTTGCTACCTGGAAGCCTAAAACACTGAGGGAACCAATATTCGGGTGACACTCAATTCAAGTGGGCCTAATTTCGGTGAAGTCCAGTTGGTCTCTGACAGTCAAATCCTATGCTTGCACCTTCACGATGGTAGGACTGTTAGTAACCCTGGGTATAACCCTCATGTGCAAGTCTGAAATATGGCACCTAGTATACTGGAAGTGACCACCTAGGTGCAAATTAATGTAAGCAGGGGCCAAGGAGTGGCACCCACACCACATGGAGGAATGCTGCCCCTCTGTGTTACTAGACAATACAAGGTGATAGATAACTCTCAACTGGTGAAATACCACCACTTTGCTCATTGGAGGCTTGACACTCCACCTCAAAATCTCGTCCATTATCTAAACCTTGGTTTTCCAATAAACGTGCTAAGGCTGTTCAACATAAGAATGTTGCATATTGCAATTGGCTTGTATCCAAAACAGCAGGTTCATTTTCTTCCTGAAGCTCACAATTGTAAAGCAGCTATTAACAGTCGAAACTAGATTTCAAACAGACTAAGAGTAGAAAACTTGATTCTTGTCCAAACGATTCTGGTGTCTTGCCAAAGCTATTGGCCTCAACTCTTGCCCATCTCTATTCCCGCTTATGTCAAAACCAGATGGTTCTATTGCCTTCAGCCAAAGATAAAGTTGACCTGCTAGCATCCTACTTTACTTCTAACTCCTGTATCGATGATCTTGTTAAACCACTTCCTACAATTCCCTTTACACTCCATCCAATGCCTCCTGTGGTCTTCCATTAAAAGTATGTCCGAAGGATTTTGAACAATCTTGATGCTAAGAAAGCTCCGGATACTGATGGTATTTCTCCACGTGTTCTCAAAACCTATGCTCCTGAACTTACTCCTGTTCTGTGTTGCCTTTTGGACTAAGAAAGTCCAAAAGTGTTTCCCATCTGCTTGGAAATTTTCTTATATCCATCCAGTTCCTAAAAAGGGTAACAAATCCCTCAATTATCATCCCATTGCACTTACTTCTACTCTTTCTAAAATAATGGAGAAATCAATTAACTGCCAACTCAAACTATATAGAAACCTTACATCTGATGAATGATTGCTAGTACGGATTCCATCAGTATTGATCCATGTGATATTCTCTTGAGTTTCACCAAATTTGTTCATAGATTACCCATCTATGGACAAGTTTGGTGAAACTCGAGCAGTTGTTCAACATCTTAAAGGCTTTGATCGTGTTTTGCACAGAAGTGTTCTAAATAAGTTTCATCATAAAAGTCTTCTAAATTAGCTTCCATCTTATGGTTTGGCAACTGTTTTTTTATAATTGAGTATCCAGCTTTCTCTCTGGCTGGTCACTGCAGGTGAAGGTAGATGGCGCTATGTCTTCTCCACTAATGCTCGTGTAGGGTTCAGTTCTTTCTTTTCCTCTTGTACATTAATAACCTTCTTCCACTGACTGAAAATCGTATCCATAGTTTTGCTGAGGATAGCACATTACATCCCAAATGAGAAACTTTGTCCTGCACAAATGGCTTCAACTTCTCGAATATCCACTACCAATTCCTTAAATGCTGATCTCCAAATGGGACAAAGATAATGCAGTTTATTTCAATCCTTCTAAACTTCATCCTGTGTCATATCTTGCAAAAAGGATTCTTCTGCCCCTATGCTTATCTTCAAAGACACTCTGATTTCTAGGCAAGATCATATATCTCTATTGGGAATTACCCTGACTTCTAATCTGTCTTGGCATAAGCACATTACAAATATTGCTTCCTCTGCATCTAAAAAACTGTGTTTTCTCTTTTGCTATCAGCATTTTGCTTCTTCCAAACAGCTGTTCACTCTGTACAAATTGCAAATCCACCTTACCATGGAATATTGTTCCACATCTGGGACAGTGCCCCAAAACCCCCATCAGGCTTCTACATTCATACAAAATTCTGATGGGATCCTTCCACTTGTTCAAATTACAAGCCTAAGGGGGCATAAATTCAAATTACGAAAAGACAGATGTAGAATAGATGTGCGGAAATTTGCCTTTAGCCAGTGGTTGGTTAATTGCTGGAACAAACTTCCATCTGTCGTTGCGGAAGTTGATAGGTTAAATAAATTTAAGGAGGAACTGGACAGGCATTTGGAAGGAATGGTGCGATTTTTTTTTTTTTTTTTTTTTTGGCTGATGCTGCATAAGCTCATACACTTGCTTTCTTGCATCACAAGCCACTACTACTTCTACTACTAAAAGGGGGCCAACTAGGTTAATTAATGACTCATCTCTCATAGTCTCTCCACTCCACCTCATAGATATTCTGTTTCTGCTGTATGCCTTTTCTATAGATACTTCCATGGGCACCGTTCTTCTGAGTAGACTTCTATAATTTCTGCACTCTCTTCCAAAGCAGTCCGAGCACATGCCACAATCAGTCAACATCCTTTTACTGTCCAACTTCAAACTCACAGAACCAACTTTTCTTCTTCCTCATTTCCCTTTTCTGGGACAACCTTCCTTCATTCAACTTTCCTTTTATGGAACAACCTTCCTTCATACAGAAATTCAAGTCTAATGTCAACAATTATCTCCTTTCATTTTCTCAACCTTCAACCCATACACGGTACTAAGCCCTATAGGTTCTAATATAACTTGTGTTCGGGAGTTTCATAAAAAAAAAAAAGTTTTGAAAAGGAAGTGAGGTGTATGGACACGTGATAATTATCTATTCCAACACTACAGAAACCTTTCAAGCAGCATGGCTGCAGATCCCTAAGGACATGTTTGTTTGTTATTTGGTTTTTAGGAGCATTAGCAACTAAGGCCATATTGCTGCGCAATATGCAGTGGTCATTCCCTGACCTTTCCGCATCCTCCGTATTTGGTGGTGACCGGCTCGAACCCTGTCTAATCAAGAAGCATGTGCTACGCACTGCTGCTCCTTCCCACCTGGCTACTGAGGCGCCGCCCTACAGACATCTTCAGACATCTAGTGAAGCCAATCCTTAGGTGAATAGCAGCTGTTATCCATGCGAACGGTGGCTCAACACAGTATTTGGTAGGTGTTGATAATTCAGTGATCATTGAGTGCATATATACACACATACACCGATGAGTCAAAACATTATGACCAGCGAGCCGTTATGCAAATCGAAGCAACTGCAGGTGAACTACGGCGTGTGCACGGGCCGGGACACAGTATAAAAAACACCCGATACTGAGCTCTGTTAATAAGTGTTATGCTTGTTCTTCAGATGGGAAAGGCAACAGACTTAAGAGAGTTTGAGAAAGGCCAAATTGTAATCGCCAGATGACTGGGTCAGAGCATATCCAAAACAGCACGGCTAGTGGGTGCTCACTGTCAGCCGTGGTTAGTATCTACTCAAAGTGGTCCAAGCAGAGAAAACCCATGAACCGCCGGCGAGGTGTTGGACGACCACGTCTCATCAATGCTCGAGGTGAGCGAAGGCTCTCCTGGATGGCACGTGACAACAGAACTCGCCAGTAATTGGAATGCTGGTGACGGGAGTAATGTGTCACAAAACACAGTACAATAAACACTGCTGAAAATGGGGCTGCGTAGCTGCAGGCCACTCCAAGTGCCCATGCTAACCATGGTTCATTGGCGAAAGCACCTACGATAGGCATGCGAGCATTGAAACTGGACCTTGAGTGATTGTAAGAACATCGTCTGGTCCGATGAATCATTTTTCCTGTTGCTCCATGTGGAAGGCCAGGTACGTGCATCGTTTACCTGGGGAAGTGATGGTGCCTGGATACACTGTGGGGCGAAAACAAGTCGGTGGTGGCGATGTTCTGCTGGGATACCCTGGGTCCAGTCATCCACGTGCCGGGCACTCTGACATCTACCAACTACCTAAACATCATTGCTGACCAGGTACACCCTTTCATGGCAACGGTCTTCCTCTCGGTGGTGGCGTCTTTCAGCAGGATAATGCACCATGCCACACTGCCCGGATTGTTCAAGACTGGTTCGTGGAACATGAGGCCCTAGCCTCCAAATTCCCCATTGTTCAATTCCATCAAGCATCTGTGGTTTGTGTTGGAACGGCAACTCGGATCTGCAGCATCTCAACCACGGACCTTACAGGAGTTAAAGGATCTGCTGGTTACGTGTTGGTACCAGATACCACAAAACACATTTAGAAATCTTGTAGCATCCATGCCTCATCAGGTACGAGCTCTTTTGTCTGCACACGGAGGACCAACATTATATTAGCTAAGTGGTCATTATGTTTTGGCTCATCGGTGTATATATAAATAATGTAGTGAAAGTTGTTCAATTTTTGTTATATAAAAATTAAAAAGGAAAAAAGTGTGTAATATTTATTGTGCCAGTTCTTCTTGAAAAAATGTACAGATCTAATTTTATATAATGTTAAATGCTATTAATACCAAACTACTTTTTGTGTGTCACAGCATTACATAAAACAGGTAAAAACTGGTTAAGCTAGACTTTTCTTTGGGGTCAACTTAAGGTGAAATAGGTCTTGGTATGTATGTGGGCAGTAGTAGTTGCAGGTAGAAGTAAAGGTGCTATAATCCCCTCCCCATTATGATAAAAAAAATATATATATATATTTTTTTTTAATTTTTTTACCGCTACATAGTAATGCTTAATAAATCCCTTGAACACTGTCTTAGCCCCCTCCGCCCTTTATAAAATACTGGACCACAATTTCATGTAGGGTTGTGACATATAATATACATTGTCAATGGAAAAAAACCAAAAACGGCTATCAGTCAATGCGGTACTCTTAAGTCCAGTCCTACCATATGCAA
The DNA here is from genome assembly GCF_048544385.1 of Mastigoproctus giganteus. Lineage (NCBI taxonomy): Eukaryota > Metazoa > Arthropoda > Arachnida > Uropygi > Thelyphonidae > Mastigoproctus > Mastigoproctus giganteus. The sequence continues at coordinate 30,756,778 of NC_143578.1, read as the reverse complement.
TAATACATAGTTTATATGATCCCCTTATGACCAGTGGTCGGGCGCAGTGGCGCCCTTTGGACCATAGCAGTTACGCCCCTGTGTACAGCTGAATTGCATATGCAACCCCAAAACCACCTCCATTACACATATAACCTGAACAAAAAAAAAAAAAAAAATTTCCCTTATTAATATATTTTTTTTTTTATCCCAGCGTAAATAGTTCCAGTTTAGTTTTAAGAAGAAACCTTAAGAACTTGTTAAAACCAACCTATTGGTACACTTATCACTGGTATAACAAGAAATGTTACTAAACTGAAAATTAGCATTTACAATATTACAAAACAATAATTCATCATTGATATTCTACCTTAAGAGGCTGGGAACCCCTAGATTATGCTATCACAGGTTGCATGGGCACTTCGCAATTGCAAGTTATTTAATTTCAACAAACATGATGAAAATGGAATAAAATGATTCAAGCTAGTCAATTACAGTTATAACTTCTATCATAGCTTGGCCACATTAACGATAATATAAGAAAATAAATATATAATTTACCATAAAAATGAAGAGCTCAACTCAATTAAAATTTCTTGATGATGATGATTTGATATATACCCGTATTCGAAAACACAAATCAGAAACACACATGTAAACAGATTTTTTTTTATACAAACTTACACTTCTTCCCTGCATTGCGCATGCTCGAAACAACAAATGACACTACCTGCCGGCAAAGAAAATTTCGACAAATGTCAAAAATGAATGATTTAAAATATTCTCCACAGTTTCACTAGCTTTTATATAGAGTACATACGTCACCAGAAATTTGAGTCAATTTAGTACAATATATACTTCGATATTTATAATATGATTTTTAATTCAGAGGCATGGTGGAAATTTATTCAGTTAGCAGTTTTAAAAATATTTACTGGTCTCTGGGTCCGGCTATGATCCCTTGGTAGTGCGTACTCACTGTTACTCATGTTACACATTAGAACACATAAAAATTGCCCTATGCATGGTTAACTGAGTACAGTTTGCTGTTTGCATTAACTTGACCACTGTCTTCCCACAGCTTTCTACCCATGAAAAGAAATATATTTACTTTCTTCATTATTTCACAGATTAGCATTAGCATTAGCATTAGCATTAGTAGAGGCATATGATGCAAGAAAGCAAGCTTATTCAGCATCAGCCAAAAAAAAAAAAAAAACCTCTCCCATTTCACCCCTCCGTTCGTTCGAAATACCTGTCCAGTTGAGCTTTAAATTTGTTTAGGCTATCAACTTCAACAACAAGTGATGGAAGTCGGTTCCACCAACCAACCACCCGCTGGCCAAAGGCAAATTTCCACACATCTATCCGACATCCGTCCTTCCTCAATTTGAATTTATGCCCTCTCAGGTGATTATTCTGAGAAAGATGAAGAATCCCATTGGCATTGAGCATGCTCAAACCATTCAAAGCCTTATACACCTCTATCAGATCACCTCGCCGGTGCCTAGTCTCCAGACTCTGTAATTTGCAAAACTTAAGCCTTTCTTCGTAAGAGCAACCCTTTGTTCCATTTACTAATCTTGTTGCCCTTCTCTGTACCCGTTCCAGCAGCTCTACATCCTTCTTGAAATGAGGCCTCCAGACCTGTATACAGTACTCAAGATGTGGCCTAACCATTGCCTTATACAAGGGAATAATCACCTCCTTATCCCTGCTAGAAAAATTCCTGTATATCATTGACAAGACACCATGAGCTACTCTTGCAGCTCGTCTGCACTGCTCAGAGAACTTCATATCTGCCTGCACAATTACCCCCAGGTCCTTTTCATTCTCCACCACTGTCAGTGTAGTACCGCAGAGTTGATACATTGCTCTGGGGTTACTGTTACCCATATGTAGTACTTTACATTTGTCAATGTTAAACTTCATTTGCCACCTCTCAGCCCATCTGTTCAACCTTTCCAGATCCTGTTGCGGCAGCATAGCGTCAGTAGTGTCCTTAACGACCCTGCCAACCTTTGTATCATCTGCAAACTTAGACATTAAACTTGATATCCCATCATCAATATCATTCATAAACACCGAAAACAACAATGGACCCAACACTGAACCTTGAGGAACTCCACTAATAACATTAGTCCACGTTGAGCAGTGTCCATTGATTACCACTCTCTGTCTTCTGCCACTCAACCATCCCCTTATCCATAGCAGCAATTTGCCTCCAATGCCACACTGCTCCAATTTGTGCAGCAGTCTTCCATGTGCAACAGTATCAAAAGCCTTTCTAAGATCCAAATATATAATATCAAAGTTATTCCCTGCATCCAGTTCTTTTGTGACTACATCATAGTATCCAATCAAATTGGTCAGGCAAGACCTGCCCTTAACAAAACCATGCTGCGTCTGAGCTATAACTGAATTCTTGTCTAGATGATCCTGCAGTGCTTCTTTAACCAGTGCCTCCATTAATTTACCTGGAACAGAAGTTAAACTAACAGGTCTATAATTACTTGTGTCAGCCTTTGATCCTCCTTTGTGAATTGGGGTAACATTTGCACATCTCCAGTCTATGGGTACCTCCCCTGAGTCCAAAGAAGCTCTCTTAATTATGGCTAGGGGTTTGCATACTTCCTTTGCTGCCTCCTTTAATATAACTGGATAGATCCCATCCACCCCAGGTGCCTTTTTTATGTTTATCCTCAACAATCTCTCCTCCACTTTCCTCTCAGTTATTACAAAATCATCCAGCTCACTGCCAATGTTTACTTTACCTACATCATTCTCCTTCCTGAATAACTCCTCATGCGTGAATGTAGATGCAAAATACTCGTTTAGATTGTTAGCCACCTGAGCAGGATCCTCAACTGTTGAACCATCAATATCCAGTGGACCAATCTGATTCATCCCTTTCCTTCTCGAGTTCAAGTATGTAAAGAACTCCTTTCTGTTTTTCTTTGCATCCTTTGCCAAGGATTTTTCGTAGTCTGCCTTTGCCTGCCTAATCTCCTTTGTGACTTGGTTACAGACCAACTTATATCTATCATAGGCTTCCATGTCACCCATTAATTTGTATGTATCCCATGCATTTTTCTTCTCTGCCACATGTCTCATTAGTCCATCTGACAACCATTTAGGCCTAAACCTTGAACAATATTTCTTAGTTGGTATGTAAAGCCTGGTAGCCACCAAGATTAGTTCCTTGAATGCTTCCCATTTTGAGTTTGCTGTTGGTAACATCATCAGTTGGTCCCACTGTATAGAATTTAAATACTGTCTCAGACCATCATAGTCGCCTTTACGAAAACAAAAACCCTTCCCTTTACCTCTGATGGTAGTTACCTCCTTGAGTAAATCCCACTTCAACACACTGTGATCACTGCCACCTAGTCGTTCATTTATCTGCAGGTTCTTAATGCATGAAGAATCACTACTGATAATCAGATCAAGAGTATTGCTCCCTCTTGTTGCCTCACGAACATGCTGATGTAGAAAACAATCATCCAATAAATCCACAAAAGCCTGGCTAGTGTGCGAGTGACCAACCCACAAATTCCAGTCAATATCTGGGAAATTAAAATCCCCCATTATAAGACTCTCTGATTTACTGGCCCACTCTATTTCCCTGTACAATATATTATTATACTCATCAGAGTCATTAGGCCTATAGCACACTCCTACTCTCAATTTTGATTTCCCTATGCTTATGTTTCCCTATGCTTATAATCATCAAGGATAAAGGGAAAGGCTTTTTCTTTCGTAAAGGTGACTACAATGGTCTCAGACAGTTTTTAAATTCAACTGGTAACGATACTAACAGTAAATCTCGGGGAACCTCACAAACTTGTAATCACACTTGGGACATGTATTTACTTATCAAAATTAAATTTGGTGCAACGGCTCGTAAGAATTTTCTAAATAAGTTCTTACGTTTGAGCTATTAATAACTCTATATAACTCTAAGCCTATAGGAACTTTGTCTATAATAGGGCATGAAATTGGACTATTAGAATAAATAAGTCCTGAAATTTTAAAAACTGGAACAGTTACTGTTTTAAATTTATTGTATGTTTCCGTAGGTGAAAACTGGAGAGGATTGATATATAATCGAATTAAAAATAAAACCTTCCTACGGATGAGCAAAACATACAGTGAAAACTTTGTGTTGCTCTGACTGTCCCTTTCGAATAATGCAACAATATTTGAAACATGCTTTCATTTATATATGTTATATGTAGATTTCTGTGAGGATACTGGTGGAAATATGCAATCCGGATCTGGCTTATAGTCTTTCTCTAAAAAGATGAAACGTAGGCTGAAAATTTGAAACAGGTCAGATTTTTCCAAATAATACCAAAAAAAAAGGAGGCGGGTTCTTTGAGAACGAGTGCAATGCACTTGGGGATCTCCATTTAAAAAAATTGCAAACATAAACAAATGGGAACCCTCCCTCTCGGAAAGGAAGACCTGGTAGTCCAAACTTTAATTCCTATGCAGAGGGTCCTGAACTTTAGCACCGGCCCTGCTCAACCACCTGAAACGTTCATCTATTTATACAGGGTTTTATTAGAGATAAGAAATTATTCCTTGGGTGAAAATGAACTGAAAACGTTCTGAGTAGTTTTTTTTTTCATCTGACCGACATGTATTGAGATGGGGGGGGACATCCAAGGGAAGCGAATTGAATTCATAATGTGATCATGTCCTGTATAATGAGAGCTGAAGAGCAAGTGTTCAAAGAAATGCACTCATGAACGGCAAGTGAAAGTAACTATTTCATAACATCGTACGTGATTGCGCAATAGCTGAAATCGCTTGGGGCGTATTGAGATATAAGCAGATGCAAGGCTATTCGGGCGCTAAGACTACAGGGCGGAAAACTAAATATCAACGTTGGAACTTTTTCAATAAAGAGGAGCACTATAAAAATGAATACAGTATTATTGGGAGGGCCCTCCTCTTAATAGGGCCCTGCCTCCAACCTTTATAACTTGAAATCGTTTCTTCAGTTCATATAATATGATAAATAAACCAAAGAAATGAATTTCTTAGAGTAAGTAGTATTTAATAAAAGAGTAATACACAGAATTACGAATTTGGAAGCTGACTAAACTATTTTAAGCAAGTAATAAAGATATACACTGTGCTGCCACTTTATTAGGTAAACCCCTGCTGTGCACCCAAATGGTCTGTGCCACAACGTTGCAAGTCACATGACCACAGTTGTGGATATAAATGCAGCAGAACAACCTTGCTAGTATCAGTTAAGCGTACAAACCGTAGCAAGAATAGGAAAAGGGGTGATCTAACGGACTTCAAATGTGGCATGGTAGTAGGTGCAAGACGTGCTGGACAAAGCATCTATGAAACGGCAGTTCTCCTGAACTTTTCACGTCCACAGTTTCAAGGGTGTATCGAGAATGGTGCAACGAACAGAAGACATCCTCTCAAGGGCACTCCTCTGGAAGAAAATCGCTTGTTGATGGGAGAGGTCAAAGGAGAATGGCTAGAATTTTGTAAGCAAACAGACGGGCCACAATGTCGCACATTACATCAGAATACAACCTTGGTGCACAGAACAAAATATCGCAACGGACCACAAATCGCACTTTGTCGCGAATGGGCTACAACAGCCGACGGCCACATCGCGTACCTTTATCAATGAAGAACAAGAGAGCACGCCTCCTGGGGGCAAAGCAACACCAGCACAGGACTATCGAGGATTGGAAAACAGTTGCTTGGTCTGACTAGTCGAAGTTCCTGGTGTATCATGTTGATGGAAGTCTCAGAATTTGTCGAAAACAACATGAATCCGTGGATCCGTCATGTCTGACGACTACTGTGCAAGGTGGTGGGGGCAGTGTTATGGTGTGGGGAAAGTTTTTTGGCACACGTTGGGTCCATTGATGCCCATAGATTCCCATCTGAATGCCACATCGTACCTAAACATTGTTGCTGACCAAGTGCATCCGTTCATATTGACAGTTTATCCTCAGTCAGATGGTTACTTCCAGCAGGATAATGCGCTGGTGCACAAAGCCCGAATCACTATGGAATGGTTCCAGGATCATGACAATGACTTTTCTTTGCTGCAGTGGCTCGCTCAGTCCCTGGATCTCAATCCTATTGAACATCTTTGGGATGAGCTGGAAAGGGCTGTTCGCTGCAGGCCTACACCTTCGTCGAATCTCAAGAAACTGCGTGACACACTCATGTCTGCATGGTACTTCATTCCTGAACAACGTTTTCAGCATCTTTTGCAATCCATGCTTAGATGAATTCAGGCTGTTTTGAAGTCTAAAGGAGGCTCAACAGGCTACTAGGTAGGTGTACCTAATAAAGTGGCAGCACAGTGTAAATAAAGGTAAGTGTCTCCTTATATTCAAAGTTTAGAGGCATCGGCAACTTAGACCATATTGTGCCGTGTATACTGTTTGCGTGTGTTTTGTGGTCGATTATCTGTTTGCTGGACGAAAAACCGTTTTTCAAGGAGAAAAACCACAGTACCCTCGCCTGAGACTGACTAAATCAGCCACGTTTTGAAAAAAAAAAAAAAAAACCTATAAAATTCCTTATGTCATTGATAGGAGTCTAACACAGGTCTGTTCCACTGGTGTCGGAAGGATGGTGATTGTACCCAACTGTGCTATCTACGAGGGTGTCTCATGGAGTAATGGCCTTTTTATGTTTGAAGTAAAGTGACATCAGCTGATTTCCGAAGAATTCTAAAAGATTTTTTCGGTTCATTTAAGGTCTGTTTTTGTATACTTTTGCACACCGCAAGTTTCAAGCCTTTTCCTGGGATGTCTAACAGTTTCTGGTTACAATAGCATATTTTGTGTTCAATATTTTTCACAAGTTCAGGGAGTTTAGTATGCAAATTTCCTCATTTCTTCACTGTTGGTGAACAGCTTTCGCGTTTTTCAATGGGCTACATAATACATGTGAATTATGATCACAAGGAGAAAACAGTTTTTTTTTTGTTTTGTTTTCTCCTTGTCAGAAAAAGCAGTAGAAGCATCGTTGATAAAAGCACAGAGTCAGTCATGGAGATATTTTTCCCTGTCGTTTGAAGACAGACAATAAAATCAGGTGCATAACTGAGAAACTGCACAGAACAGAATTTCTCCATGACTTAGTGTAACAAAGGTTATATTATTTTGGCGCACTGAATCAGTGGTGTGCGTCCAGGTTCTTCTAAGTAATTATCATCGACTTTTTTTTCATATCTTCAGTAGAACTGGTAGACAATATTTTCATCTGGTATTTCATTCTCAATATTTACTGTTCGCAGAGGTATTGAAGCTAAGGCTATGATTACTGATCTTCGACATCGAGTATAAAACACCTGATTCCGATTTATACTAATGGCTGGCTGAAGCTGAAGAGCCTTTACAATTTTCTGAGCAGTGCAGACAGGCTGCCAGAGTAGGCATTTTCAACATGAGGCATTGTCAACGATATACAGGAATTTTGCTAGCAGGGATGAGATGATTACTCCCTTTGTATAAGGAATGATCAGATGCCACACATTGAGTACCGCATACAGCTGTGGAGGCCTCATTTTAGGAAGGATGTGGAGCTGATGGAACTAGTACAGAGAAGGGCAACGAGATCGATGAAGGGAACAGAAGGTTGCTCTTACCAAGAAAGGCTTAAGTTCTGCATATTGCAGATTCTGGAGACTAGGCACCTACACGGTGATCTGATTGAGGTGTATAAAGCCTTGAATGGTTTGAGCAGGATGGAAAACATTTTCTTTGTTTTGGCTCATGCTGTATAAGCTTACTTTCTTGCATCATATGTTTCTGCTAATGCTAAGGCTAATTACGATACAAAGTTTTGTAGGATTTTTCTTCATTTTTGTCGAGTTAGGCGGTATCTGGTGAGGTGTTAAAATTCTTCTCCGTGGGGAATGAGCATTTCACCCCTCAAATGGCATACCTACAATAAAATACATGCAATTCTCTCAAATATAAAATACATTTAGGCGCACAGTTGGACCACTTATATGGCCAGTTTACTGTTCCTCCATAGATACGCACATATCTATTTTTTGCACTGCTGTTTCTAACTATTCGTATTTTCATCCATCCATCCATCCACACATTTTATACTAGGCTTTTATTCCTTCTTAAATATTTGCATGTGTTATATATATAACAAATACTGGTTTCTTTAATTTGTAGTTATTTTCCAAAACATTTTTGTGACTTCCTCTCCTCATTACTAAATTGGTGTGAAGACTTCTTTTTCACTATGCTTTATTTTACAAGAAAAATATATTTAATGAAATCGATGTCTGCAGAGTTAAAAAAGACTATAATTAGCCTTTTTTAAAAATTCGCTGTTATACTATTATTTATCTATTTTGAATTTTATTATTATTAGGATTATGGTAGCAAAATTACGAAATCAAATACTTGTGATAGTAAATAACAATGGCAAGTTATATTAGGCTGTGTATTAAACAACAATCACGCAAGGTTAATGTTTTCATTTTCAACCAATAGGAGGAAAACATTCCAAGCATTCCTTTGACATACGGGATGAAGTTTAATATATGGCTGCTATGGTTAAACCGTGGCTAAGAATGTGGTGAATATTTTGAACGTTATGAGATTGCAATAGGTAGATTCGAAGCATTGTTTCCAGTATGTAATTTATCTCGCATTAAAACTATTAATATTGTGTACGTTGTTGATGTAGCGACAAGATGATGAATGTTAAGTTAAGAGTGGCATGGCATTAAAATTAAAAATGAGGTAAGTTTTTTTTTTTTCTGTATTTATGTGTGGAACATGTGGCAAAGACAGCTAATTTATCAGAGGATATGTTATTCGAGAGAAAACTGTCGAATGATTAAATAAATATTGTAATATTACTCAAACTACATATCACTTAAAACTATGACACTGACACGACTTGATCTTGAGTATCGTCGGCCATCATATTCCGGCTTGCACCATTTTAGTAAATGAAAGTTGTTTGGTAAAGAAAAAAAGAAAGTGATATAAATTATTGTATCCGGTATGTTATTTGTACTGATATTTGTTTAGAGAAATTACCGGCGATTATTTTTAAATGTTTATTAAGTGTGTCATGAACACTAAACGTAATTTCCTTACTAAGTCACTGGTAAGTGTATCGCTAGAAATTATCTATAAATATATGAAGTTTTATACTTTTTTTTTTTTTTGAAGAAATAATGCGCTTATGTCCTTTAAAATTGAATTTCTTGATTTCACTAGAAAATAAAGTATATATTTATTGGAAAAAAAAATCAATGTTGAATGAATTAATTAACACAAAATCTTTTCGTGATGAGGAAGGATTTCAAATCACGCGCTACATGTAGTACCCGATCATATGGCAGGAATAAAAACTAAATTTTCTCTCATACCAAACTTTTCGCGATCTTTATCCTAAGTTTATGGATTGAATCTTAAGTCCAAAGTTATTTCTAGTATTCAAAGCGATTTATAGTAATTCAGTGTAAGTTAGAAATATACATAAATTTTATTTTAGCTATATTTCAGTTATTTATATGTAAGTCATATTTTATGTTTTTTTTTGTTTTTTTTAAGGCATTTTATAAATGGATTTATTAGTATTAGCAGTGGCCACATGGTGCAAGGAAGCCTGTGGCTTATGCTGCACCAGCCAAATAAATAATAAAATAAAAAATAAAATAACAAAAATAAATAAAATAAAATAATAATAATAAGAGAAAAGGAAATAGACAACCTATGCGTTTTGCTCCTCCCATAGGTAATTATCCAGCTGACCTTTGAATTTTCCCAAACTTTCAGCCTCTACCACCCATGTAGGTAACCTATTCCAGTAATTTATAACTCACTAGCTAAAATAAAACTTCCTACATCTACCCCCCCTCGTAATTTGAAATTATGGCCCCTTGTTCTAGAACCATTTTTAACCATGAAAATTTTTGTCCTTATTCATTTTGCTTATGCCTCTCAGAGCCTTAAACACCTCAATCAAGTCTCCTCTAAGGGGCCTAGTTTCCAAGCTCTGCAACCCACATATTGAAAGGCTTTCCTCATATGGAAGCCCTTTTGCCGATCTCACCAGGCGAGTTACCAGTCTCTGGACTCTTTCAAGAAGCACAATGTCTTTCTTTAGGTGGGGTCTCCATACTTGAACACAAGTGTGGTCTAACAATAGCCTTATATTATTGGATTATGACATCCTTATGTCTACTAACAATTGTTCGATAAATCATCGATAGGATACCATGAACCTTCCTGCAACCAGTGTACAATGCTCGGAGAACTTCATTTCTGATTGTATCGTAATACCCAAGTCTCCTTCCTCCACTACTGGTGGAGGAAAGGAACTTGAGTATTTATTTACATACATAAAGCTAATAAGTGTGTATATAATAGTTATTTGGTTTATTTCTATATATATATATATATAACCTTTTCATATCATTCATAACAATTAATTTATTTAAAATATAAAAATTAGAAATTATTCTGCCAGTGGTAAGACATTTATGCACATTTTTCTCTTTGTAATATCGTCAGTTGTAAACTGTACAGTAAACACTTCATGTTGTATATATCATATTGTTCATTAATAATAACATTTCCAGAATTTTATTTTGCAATTTTCAAGTATTTAAATGCATTTATAAGATTTCTTTTAATTTTCTTCATTCTTTATCAGCTTTCACTTCCATATTATTATAAATATTTTTGGCTAACTTATTTTATTTTTTTTGTTACTTCTTGAGTGCAGTTTTTCTGATATATGCATTCATCCTTCAAGAAAATGCTAAGCTGAAAATGTTTAGGGCTAAAGCCTCAATTTACAGGAAATTCACTAAACATAACAGGTTAGTGCATTAGCATCATGTTTGTACGTAGTGAATTACCAAAAATGGCATCTTTTTTTATCATATCTCATATTATGAATACCTTCACAATGAGTTGCCTGATATTGCACCACCTCAAATAAGTAATGCTTCACCAGTGGAGAAGACTATTGTTACTTATTCTCAGTGGACACCACCACCCAGACAGCCATTTTCAAGACCATTTGGCTATCTTATTTTATTTTTTGTGTTACTTGAGTGTAGTTTTTCTGTTATATGCTTTCAAGAAAATGTTAAACTGAAAACATTTGGATATTTAAATAAGAGGCCAAACAGTTTTGAAACGGCTGTCTGGATGGTGGTATCCATTGAGAATGAGTAACAATAGTCTTCTCCACTGTTGATGGTGAAGCATTACTTATTCGAGGTAGTGCAATATCGGACAACTCGTGAAGGTATTCACAATATAAGATATGATAAAAACGGTGCCATTTTGTCATTTTTGATAATTCACTATGTATAAACATAATTAAAATGCTAAGTTGGATGTTTTAAAATTTCATGTTTCCTTCCTTCTATTCATTTATGTCTGGAGGAGAATGCCTTAGAACATTGATTACTTTTGGTCAAAGTGAACTGGTTAAATTGGTGTCAAGTACCAGATTTATTGTGACATATGTCTGTACCTATATGCATTAGAGGCCAATATGTCTGTTCTAATAAGTTCCAATAAGTGGCCTCCGTAGCCGAGTGGGCAGGAGCGGAGTGCAGTAGCACACGCTCTTTGAATAGACTGGGGTTCAAGCCCCTGACTGCTGAATACGGTCGATCTGCCAACCCGCACTGGACCAGCGTGGCAGATTATGGTCCATTTCCCTCAGCATGAATTGTTGAGGAGGCTTCCATCCTGCAGTGGGTTGATAATGGCTGCACTGCACTTTACTTTACTTTACTTTATGTCTGTTCTACGGGCCAAAAAAGTTCTGCTCCCTCCACTTGAGGTTTTGCTAATTACAGTCCTTATTGAAGAGGTCCTTTAGAAATTCCTGTGGTCTCCAGGGAGGGGGGGATTAAAACCAGACCTCTTCAAGTGAGTCACAATTTGCGAACCCGCTGTGCTGTCGGAGGACTGCTTAAAAACCTCCTGTCATAATTTGTTTGTAGTTCTTTTTGTGTAATGCTCTCATATCTGGAAAGCACATGATTTCAACGTTATCGCAAACAGAACATTGCCATCTTTTTAATGTTCATTATTTTTATATATTTTTTTAATAATAAACATTGCATAGTTACTTATAATGGCTATTATTTTTCATTAATTTGTTCATTTCTTATAAGTAAGTGGTTATTACTGATGGGAGAGTTCAGTCATTAGCTAATTTTATTACAGGAGTGTGAACCTCTGTACACTTCAAAGGAATACTAAATAAATAGAATTTGACCTAACCCAGTGGATTGCCAAGTAATATCTAAAACACTGAATTTCATATGGATTTTTTTTTTTTTTAAATACTAAACTTAGAACTGTAGTAGTAACTCCTTTAACATTTACCAGTACACATTCTCACCTATGGTTCTGAAAATTGAAAGTCAAATTTTCAGAAATACAGTATTTCGTTACCAAATTAAGGGTATCACATGCCACTACTACTTTATGAAACCTTATAAACAATATTTTTGGTGTGGACTGCTCTTGATGGAGGCCTTGATCTGTCTTGTAATACATACTTGTAAATAAACTATTAATAGTCTTTAATTGTTCCATAATATATTTACTCATATCTCATAATCTCATAATATTTACTCATATCTTTAATTTAGCAATAATGGCTTACCCTTGAGGTAGGGATTTTTATTTAGGCCTTAGAGCAAATGATAATTAATTTGATATTCAAAGGTATTTCAGAATGCACATTATAAATGTTAGAGTTATTCAATAATTACACATTTAGTATTCTTCTAAAACATATGTAGAGCACTCAGTGATATTAACATAATCTTTATATAATAAACATTCAGTCATCATACACAGTGTTGCATAGTAGCAACATTTTAATAAGTAAACACAGTCATCTGCTCACTTATTGAAAGAAACCCTAACCTTAAATCATTTGGATTAATATTAAGCATAAGTGAACCTCTGTAAATCAAGATTTTTTATAATTTGTGTTACAGGTGCATTCATTACCTGCTAATCAAGTATGCTATATATTTCCTTTAATACTTCCACATTTCAGTATTTTTCAATTACTGTTGTTTCTTAATGTACAGATGCTATGCATTCTCATATCTTCAGGTAATCTCTCTTCTCCCCCCTCCCACAACCCCACTCTCAAAACAAAGGGACTCTGGCCTGATCTTACTTCAGTATATCCCTTTAATGGATGATGTCATTTGCTAGGAATGGATGGGGTAATGTTCATGACCACTACTATACATGCATGTTGTGAGATAAAGCCTGCAATGCTGCTGCAAAATAAACTAACAGTGTGAAGCCCATTGTTAACTGAGTTGCTAGTATATTCACTGCCAAAAAAAAAAAAAAAAAAAAAAAACCTGATGATGTAAATGACCCTTGGCACTGTATCAGAGTATAAAAAGAAATTTTTTTAGAGGCTCTTTCTGTTTTGTCCATTCCAGTTGCCTAACTATAGTTTGTTCATTCTTACTTTAATCCTGATATAAACAAATATATGTGCTGTTAAAAATACAGTGGTTTTTCAGTAATTGGCCTATGAGAACTTTTATTAACCACATGAATTGTTTTTTTTTTTAGAATTAAAGAGTAAACAGACTATAAATCAATTGTTCTTAGCATCACTCACTCATTATGATATAGTCTTAAAATCAAACAATTATTCTACATCAAGATACAGTAATTCCCCATTCAGAAGGATTTTATGCTGTATATTTTGCAATAGCAAAACTACAAATTCCATCCTTCCCCACAGTATTTGCATATGGGCCCCACGTGTGCTTATTACGTTTTTTTTTATGAAAACCTAAAACACAGAAGGTATCAGAACCTATAGTACTTAGTACCATGCATAGGTTGAAGGTCGAGAAGATGAAAAAAGACACTTGTTGACATTAGATGAATTTCAATAGATTAATTTTCAAGAAATACATGTGAAATACAGGTTTTTCCAGAAAAATGGAAGTTGAAGGGGTAAATGATGAAGAAGAAAAGATGGTTTTGAGAGTTTGAAGTTGGACAGTAAAAGGATGTTGACTGGAATTCCCTCCCCCCCCCCTTCATACTAATCCGAACATGTGTTCGGATTAGTTTGAAAGGGAGGGGAATTATAGAGACCAGTCCAGAAGAACGGTGCCTATGGAGATACTATAGAAAAGGCATGCAGCAGAAATAGAATGTCTATGAGAAAGAGTGGAGAGGCTTTGTAAGAGTTGGGCCATTAATTAACCTAACTGCCCTCTTTTGAATTGAGTCTAGAAGTCTGAGAGAGGTTATGGGGGCACTGCCTCAGATGTGGAAACAATATTTCAAGGTAGGACAGATTTAAGTTTTTACAGAGCATAGTAGTAGTAATGGTAAGTGATTCAAGAAAACAAGCTTATATAGTATAACCCAAAAAAAAAAAAAAAGTTCACCCATCTGTACTCTCCACCTTCACAACAACAGATGAAAGCTTGTTCGAACAATCAAGAAGGCAAACTTCTGAACATCTATCCTACAACCATTCATTCTGAACTTTAATTTGTGCCACTCCTTCTGTGTAGTCTCAGCAAGAGGAAGAATACCATCAACATTTAGCTTACTCAATCCATTCAAGGCCTTAAACACCTTAGTAAGATCTCCCTGCAGGTGCCTGGTCTCAAGATGCTGCAATTTGTAGAACTAAAGCCTTTCTAGGTAAGAGCACCCTTTTGTTCCCATCACAGATCTGGTTGCTCTTCTCTGCACCTATTCCAGCAGATCTACATCCTTCCTAAAGTGAAGCCTCTACACCTGTATACAGTACTCTATATGCAGCTTAACCATGGCCTTGTACAAAGGGATAATCACCTCCTTATCCCTGTTTCTGTATATCATTGACAAAACCCCATAAGCTGTCTTGGCAGCATGTCTTCACTGCTCAGAGAATTTCATGTCTAACTGCACAATGGGTAGCTGTTTAGAAGAAAAGTAATGCCGAGGGTGAAAGAAAAAATCCAGTTTTTTAGTGATGCCTATGCCAAGAGAGATTAAAAGTCAGGGTAATCCTTAATAGAAATATGAGATCTTGTCTAGAAATTTGAGTGTCATTGGAGATAAGCATGGAAGTAGAAGAATACCTTTTTTTTTTTTTTTTTTTTTTTTTTGAGATATAAGATAGGACTGGGTTTTTGAAAGACTGAAGTTAACCAATCCAGAAGGACAATGCCTATGGAACATATTTTTTGGAGAATTACCTAGAGATTAGCATTTGAGGAATTGGTAGTGGAGATTCAGGAAGTTGAAGCTGTTTGTACAAGGCAAAGGTTTCTCAAATTGGCAGGTGGAATGCAATGTGCTATCATCAGAAAAACTATGGATAGGATTTCCAGTCAGTGGAAGGTCATTAATATAATGGAGTGGGAGAAAGAACTGAACCTTGGAGAACACTGGTATTAGTGGAGAAGTTAGAAGACAGAGAGCAGTCTACCATTACTTTCAGCGAGTGGTCAGAGAAATGGTTACCCATTTACAAGAAACAGTTGGCAGTCCATAAGATGAAGGGTTCGAGCCTGTGCCCACCAAATACGGAGGATGCAGAAAGGTCAGGAAATGACCACTGCATATCCCCGGAGCAATATGGCCTTAGTTGCTAATGCTCCTAAAAACCGAATAATAACAATATAAGATGGAAGCTTATTTAGAAGACCTTTATGCCAAACATGATCAAAAGCCTTTGAAATGTATGAAAAGAGCAACTGCTTGTGTTTCACCCGACTTTTCCATTGAATTTGCTCACAGATGTTAACATAAGACAGTATATCACCAGTGGATTGACACAGATAGAATCCAATGATTGGTGCAGTCTGGTATGGATCACGTTCAGATTATATTCATTCAGAACTGGTTTGTGGACCATGGCAGTGAAAAGTTGAACTGGTCAGAACACTTGGATGAACTGCAGGGCTAGATTATGCTGCAGCTAAAATTGCCTTTTTTTTAAGACTCTGGTAGTTGCTTTGTAAGAGAATGGAGATGAATTCTTGCTGACACCTCCCAGAAGTTCGTTTCAAGGTATTCCCAGGAATGTTGAAGCTGTCATACTTGCCAAAGGTGTTTAAGTTTTTGAATTAAAAGGCCGTTTTTGCAGCTACTTGTGTGTGAATACAGGTAAGCCTCATATAGCACGGTAGTTGGGTTCCTATAAAATGTCGTGTTGTGCGAAACTGTGTTATACAGAACTAAGAAAAGGTAAAAAAAAGAGGGTTATGTTCCAAAAGCTAACAAAAATACACTATTTCATTAACAAAATGTTAACAAAACTAGCAAAAATACACCATTCTAGATTTCGTGTATCTTCTGCTATCTTTAAAAAATCAGTAATCTGGGTTTGTTTGCTTGATAAATCTTTGCGAAATTTATCATATGGAACTAAGCATTTTTGAAGCTCCCTTTTGAACTTTGGGCTCCTTTCATTCAAGAATCTGTATTCAAAAAATAAGATTCTAATTGCTCGGCTAACTTTATGCCTTCTTGTATGCTGGCACCTCCGTAGCCAGGTGGGCAGGAGCAGCAGTGCATAGCACATGCTTCTTGATTAGACGGGGGTTCGAGCCCGTGACCACCAAATACGGAGGATGCGGAAAGGTCAGGGAATGACCACCTTATATCCCCAGAGCAATATGGCGTTAGTTGCTAATGCTCCTAAAAACCAAAATAACAACAACAATTCTTGTATGCTTTTTAGTGTAAAATTTGGAAGTTTAGAATTTTCATCTGTTCTATCATCCTCTGAATTGATTTGGTTTTACCTCCAATGCCATTTCCACCAAATCCACTTCGCCAGCCTCTTTTTCTACCAGTAATTCTTGAACATCTTCACTAATCATATCTTTTTTAAATTTTTTTAGGAGCATTGGCAACTAAGTACACTGTGTATATTGTCTATAAATTGCATGTGTTCTGTAGTCGATTTTCTGTTTTGTTGGACGAAAAACCCCTGGCACCACCATGCCGTGACGGGACTAATTGTATGTCTATCATTGCTGCAATTAAAGATTCTATTCTATTCTAAAAAACCGAATTTCTGGGATAAAAAAAACCATGCTACCAGAGCACGAAAAAGACCCATAAAATTTCCACCCGTCATTGACGGGATTTGAACTCGGGTCTTTTGCACCCAGCGTGGGGAGGAGGACGATTACTCACGAGGTGCTACCCACGAGGGTAGCACAGTTGATAGAATCGACTGTGCCTATGAGTAGTCATTTCGACCATATTTCCTGAATGAACTGACTCTGGCCAAAAATTTTTCCAAATGCATTTAACGTTGATGGTTTGCTTCTTTCAGTGATAAAGCTATGATTCTTTAAGTATTGTTTATTATTCAAGTATTTCTGATACAGTCCACAATTGAGAAATGTTTCCGTGCCGCCATTACTTCAATATGTTCGGAATCAATTTTTTCCAAAATCCATTGTAACGATTTTCTGATGTAATGAGTTTTAAAGGTGGATATAATGCTTTGATCTAATGGCTGAGTGAAAGAAGTTGTATTAATCCAGTACAACTGTGGTGGTAGGAACATAACTTCAACGTTTGGATGACTAAAATCATTTGGATGGCCTGGTGTGCTATCCAAGATTTTGAAATCTAGATTTTTCCAAAAGTTTAACAAGCATGAGTTCGATAGCACAGAACGTAACATGGGGATTTCCCAACAAAATAAGACACAGGGATTTCTCAATATATATTTTATTTTATTTTTTATTTATTTATTTTTTTTGATTAGTGAGTCAACAGCAGGGATTCAAAAAGTGTGGAGCTCAAAAATACCCCGTTATGCGAGGTTAACGAAATTCTCTAACAGTGTTAGAGTGAAACCATGTTATATAAGTACCGTGTTGTGCAAGATTGCCGCAATTTATCAATCGTGTTAGAGCGAAACCATGTTGTAAAAGTACCGTATTATATGGGGGTTGCCTGTACTTTTAGTTATAGATATATTAATTTAAAGATTTATCTATACATTAGACTTGCATTCTCCTTCCTATGTTAATGCTGTTGTATCCAAGATGTTTACAATGGCTGATTGAATTAAGTATTTTGTTACCACTTTTTATTCTGGTAAGCTTCCTTGGACTCAGGGGAGGTACCCATTGACTGGAGATGTGCAAATGTGACCCCAATTCACAAAGGGGGATCAAAGGCTGACACAAGTAATTATAGACCTGTGAGTTTAACTTCTGTTCCCGGAAAATTAATGGAGGCACTGGTGAAAGAAGCACTGCAGGATCATCTAGACAAGACTTCAGTTATAGCTAGGACACAGCATGGTTTTGTTAAGGGGAAGTCTTGCCTGACCAATTTGATTGGATACTATGATGCAGTCACAAAAGAACTGGATGCAGGGAATAACTTTGATATTATATACTTGGATCTTAGAAAGGCTTTTGATACTGTTGCACATGGAAGACTGCTGCACAAATTGGAGCAGTGTGGCATTGGAGGCAAGTTGCTGCTATGGATAAAGGGGTGGTTGAGGGGGAGAAGACAGAGAGTGGTAATCAATGGACACTGCTCATCGTGGACTAATGTTATTAGTGGAGTCCCTCAGGGTTCAGTATTGGGGCCTTTATTGTTTTCTGTATTTATAAATGATATTGATGATGGTATATCAGGCTTAATGTCCAAGTTTGCAGACGATACGAAGGTTGGCAGGGTTGTCAAGGACACTACTGACACTATGCTGCTGCAACAGGATTTGGAAAGGTTGAGCAGATGGGCTTCGAGGTGGCAAATGAAGTTTAACATTGACAAATGTAAAGTACTACATATGGGAAACAGCAACCCCAGAGCAACGTATCAACTCTGTGGTACTACACTGACAGTGGTAGAGAATGAAAGGGACCTGGGGGTGGTGGTGCAGGCAGATATGAAGTTCTCTGAGCAGTGCAGACGAGCTGCAAGAGTAGCTCATGGTGTATTGTCAATGATATATAGGAATTTTTCTAGCAGGGATAAGGAGGTGATTATTCCCTTGTATAAGGCAATGGTCAGGCCACACCTAGAGTACTGTATACAGGCCTGGAGGCCTCATTTCAGGAAGGATGTAGAGCTGCTGGAAAGAGTACAGAGAAGGGCAACTAGATTGGTGAATGGGACAAAGGGGTTCTCTTACGAAGAAAGGCTTAAGTTTTGCAAATTACAGTGTCTGGAAACTAGGCACCAGCGGGGTGATCTGATAGAGGTGTACAAAGCCTTGAATGGTTTGAGCATGCTCAATGCTGATGGGATTCTTCCTCTAGCTCAGAAAAATCACCTGAGAGGGCATAAATTCAAATTGAGGAAAGACAGATGTAGGATAGATGTGCGGAAATTTGCCTTTAGCCAGCGGGTGGTTGGTGGGTGGAACAGACTTCCATCCCTTGTCGTGGAAGTTGATAGCCTAAATAAGTTTAAGGCTCAGCTGGACAGGTATTTCGAACGAACAGAGGGGTGAAGTGGAAATGGTTATTTTTATTTATTTATGTTACTTTTTTTTTTTTTTTTTTTTTTTTGGCTGATGCTGCATAAGCTTGCTTTCTTGCATCAAATGCCTCTACTAATGCTAATGCTAAGCACTTTTAATGTTATTTTAAATATGGGTTTGTAAATATGTACCTTTTGAACATAGCATAGTTTAAAATTCTCCTTATTCTGCTTCAGGATACATCTCCTGTCTTTCCATTATTTCTTATGGAAAAATGTTTGTTTGCTTAACATGTTTTTGCTTAAAACTTTTCAGGAATTACACTGCTTGACAAAATCAACAGAATGCATAGAAAATGTGGCATAACTCATGCAGCTTGCAATGAAGCGGGACAAAATTTGGTATGGTGGTATACCATGTAATAGCGAAATGAGGAGACAGTGAGAAACTTCACACAGGTATAAGGGACGTTTATAGGGGTTGTATTAGATTTGCCAAAAGGGTCACATGACATTAGTACGGTGTATGATCCCTCCAATGGCTAAACAAGCCTGACAGTGGTGAACCATGCTCAATATAATGGTGTCTGCAAGATTCTGTGGCAGCAAATCCCATTCTTCCACCAGTGCAGACCTTAGCTCACCAAGTGACCAAGGAGTTCACTGTCAG
Organism: Mastigoproctus giganteus; assembly: GCF_048544385.1. NCBI lineage: Eukaryota > Metazoa > Arthropoda > Arachnida > Uropygi > Thelyphonidae > Mastigoproctus > Mastigoproctus giganteus. The sequence goes on along the minus strand of NC_143578.1, from coordinate 30,736,663 downwards.
CGTGCAATGCAATCCCCAAGGGTGTCCCACACGTGTTCAATTGGATTTAAGTCTGGTGATCATTCTGGCCACAACAGTTGTTGGATATCTTTAGTTTCAAGATATTCCTCCATCACGTAGGTTCTACATTCATGAAAAGAAAATCTGTGCCAACTGCACCCCTAAAACGTTGCACATAGGGTTTGAGGACCTGTTCTCGGTACCTCTGCACAATTACAGTACCCATATCGAAAACATGCAGCTGTTAACATAGAACACCACGTCCATCTCAAGTGTCCCTTTCTGTGATGTTGGAGGGATGGTACCACATTGCTCGTTGTCTCCAGATGAAATAACATCTAGAATCTGTTTGTATGCTAAAACAGATCTCATCAGAGAACAGAACTGTACCCCACCATTTGTCAGGACTCCAAGTTGCATATTCATTGCACCAGCTCTGATGAGCTCTGTGGTGGTTTGGGGTTAATGGGATACAAACCACTGGCTTCCCTGCATAGGGTCCACTTGAATTGTGCCTTCTTAACACAGTCCGGTTGGAAATGTTTTCACCTGTGGCTGCAGCAATCTCAAGAGACAGTCTATGACAGGACATTGTGCGGTTCCATCTTGCTGTGAGAGCCAGACAGCAGTCTGTTCTGGTTGACATAGACATTGGGCAACCTTGGCTGGCTCTTCTTGTAATGGTCCCTGTCTCCTGAAACTGCTTCCACAGTGCCAAGATGATGCTACGTGACACATTAAGCCAATGTGCCACAGCCGCCTCTGACTGTCTGGCTTCAAGTTGTCCAATGGCCCACTATCTCAGAGAATCATCTAAATGATGATTCCCTCCAATGACTAAACAGACCTGAGTACTGGAGATGTGGCTATCCCACTGAGCAAGCCAAAAATGGAAACGAAGTGATGCGGTTGCAATCCGTTTTTTTATAAGCCTGAATAATTTGCACAATGTGCGGCTCTGTAATCCTTATAATGTGCATTATGGATAAACATGTGTGTGTGTGTGTGTGTGTGTGTGTGTGTGTGTGTGTGTGTGTGTGTGTGTGTGTGTGTGTGTGTGTGTGTTCCCTGCATTTCCAGACTTGTCTTATTTACATGTATATGTCACATGATTGGATAGAAGCCTAATTATTTATGCAGATGTTAGTTATTAGTTTGGGGAAGTTTTAATGAATTAAGTGTTCTCCCCTCCCACCAGATGTTGAAATGGATGTGTCAAACAAACACATCTGCATATAATGTTTTGTGACTTTAAGAAAGGGAATAAAATGCCGCAGAATGAAAAAAGATTCAATATTTGAATGGCAAGTAAATATAAATTACAAGGAAATGTTAAGAGTTCTAGAAGTTCAGGTATAGTGTGGTTAGAGCATAGCCATCAAAGTGTGTTCAAGTGTGCCAATTCAATTTAATGAGGATTTGCTGATAATAGCTGCAATTGAACCCATTTGGTTGGGTATTCAGATTGTGATTTTGGGAGGGGGGATTGTTATTGTAGCTAATGGCTACTGTAAGAAACACCAAAGTTTTGAGTGTTACATTACAAGAAAAATTTTCTTCTTTGACGAGTTAAGTGTTGTTTCATCAAGACAATGCCTTCATACTGCTCAAATCATATATGGCAACACTGAGAGAAAAAAATATGGGAAAAAAATTCCACATCTACTTTATTTTCCAGACCTTATGTCATTAGATTACCACCTATTTGAAGTGTGCAAATATCTCAAAATAGAAAATAAATTCAAGTTTAAAAGTGCTTTCTCTGCATTATTTGCTTTAGCCAAAGGAATTTTATAAAAACGGTATTGAATACTTACAGGAATGTAGCCAGAAAGAAAAATACATACTTGATTCAATTGTGCTCTTATTGAGAAGGGGGAAAAATGCCATTACTTAAGATGTAACCTGATATTTTGGTTCTAAATGTATATGTCCTTTTATGATCTTTGTATTATGAAGAGTAAAGTCTAACATTATTTGTTCACATGTCACTAATAATAATAATTCTATTCTCATTTCTAGGTTTACTTTGTTCCATCAAAGAGGACTGCATACAAAATAGATTTTATCACCCAAGAAAGAAAGAAATACATATGAAGCAAGATATTTGTTTCCTTGTGACAAATGCCGGCTACCTACACATGATGCCATGTTCATGGAGAGGCAGTTGCTATGGCTCAAGAATTTCTACCACTTTGTGATGTGCTATTCAATATCATTTCCTTGGCATCATACTTTTGTGACATTGTGTTTGATGTAGTAACAGTTTATACCCTTTTTCCAGAAGATCAGAAAAATATGTGGTTTCGTCTAGCACTGTCGTGCATAATGGCATCATTGCTAATCAGTCAGCTTATGTCTCTTAAGTGGTATTTTCAGAGGAGTACTAATAATGATTTTCAGTTATCATTTGTTGTTCTTGTTCACTTGCTGCAGTGTGGGGTATTATGGAGGTACTTCAAACTGTTTTTACCCGTTGATTTAGCAGTTGTAAAAAATGAAGTGCGAGACCTTTGTATGTTAAGGCTTGTCCATGCATTTTGTGAAGCAGCCCCAATGTTGCTAATTCAGCTTTATCTTGTTTGGGGAAAGCAGTCAGTTTCAGACTTATCTGATTTAAATATAGTGTCTACAGTTTTATCACTTTTCAGTGTTTGTTGGGCATTAGCATCCTTCAGTAAAAATGTCCGCCGCAGAAATATTCACAGACTGGTACTTACCTGGCTCGGGGTAATATTTCAGTTTTTTTGGAGGCTAGGTACAGTTTCTTCTAGAGTTGTTGTTTTAACAGTTTACGCAACTTTGTATCATTACTGGGTATTTGTTGTCATTGGACTACATTGGATAAGTATGTTTTTATGGCTCATGTTTCCAAGAAATATCTTTCATGGAGAAAATATTTTTTGGGTTAAAAAAACAGGGTATTCTATGTTAATAGCATTTGTATATATATTTTGTTATATAAATTTGCAAGAAATGGGTGCACAGCAAAAAATGATAGCATTTTATATTACAATGTTTTTGGAAAATAGTTTATTGATGGCAATTTGGCTAGGTCTTAAAGGTGAAGTAAAATGGTTTGATTACCCTGTTGTTGTTATTGTATGGGGTGGGTTTGTGTTAGGTATAGTTTTTATGGTGCTCTATTATCGCTTCTTCCACATACAGAGACTTAAACACAGTTTTACAGTATCCTGTAATCTGAGTTCAGACTGTCCTGAATGTTGTAGTGGTAACTGTGTTATCCATCCAGGTAAAGCTAACACATACTTTAATAATGATACTACGGGTGGTGATCCATCTGGAGGTCATTCTGTTTATAAAACTCATAATAGTGCCATCTTCCACTCTGCTGCCTTACACATTCATAATGGAGTTGTAACCAACACCCCTGGAGTTTTTAATTGTCGTCTGAATCCAGCACTGAAGAGGAAAAAGAAAAAACCATCCAGTTTTGTACCTCCTCCAGCACCGGTATCAGCATTAACCAGTAATGGAAAAACATCAAGTCCATTCTGGAAAAAGACCTCACCAAAATCATGCAGTAGTGACCATGAAAGTAGTGTTGGTTCAAGGATTAATATACAACAGAAATTACAAGAGAAAAAGCAACAGCAGTTACAAGAATTAAAAGAAATAGAAGAAGAAATAAAACAAGGAAAACTAAAAAGACCACGGCCCTTAGAAGTTGGTGAACAAGGAACATTACGACAGCCAATACCTCAATCAAAAAAACAGCCATGGTTACATCCAGAACCTGGAGAATGTTGTTATCAGTCACAGTATCACTCATTGTTGGCCCCACTTGGATTTGTTGGGATTCGTCCTAAACCAAAGCAGCGCTCACAGACACCAGAAATACTCCTTGTTCCAGATTCTCTGGAAAATAACAGAATTTATTATGAGTACCAAGAGCCAAGAGTATACTCTTTAGCACCTCCACCATTACATCCAAATTTTCATCGAACTTCAGACTTATCCAGTAATAGCAACATGTCAGGTATATCCAAAAATAAAGGTTGCCTTCATAGTCAAAACAGAAGCCAACAACATAAAGATAATCAAAATCCTCAGGCCAACAACCAAGTGCAATGTTCATTTTTTAAATCTTATCGCATTCCTTCTGATTTAGACAGTCAAATATCATTGCCAAGATCTTATACATTACCACGAGAATTTCGTTATTACCGCCGACCAAGAGCACGCAAACCAGTAAGGACAGAGCATTTTGCTGCATCTAATAATTCAAGTGATGGTGATGTTGATTCTGCTGATGACAATGATATAGACATTTTCCCTGGAAGCAGAATATCAGGCCACCTTCGATTTCGACCTTATTTACAACCTCTTAGAGTTATGGGCATGAGCCCTGGACAGTTACATGAAACAAAACTGTGAAGCTAATATATTGTTTTAATTGAAATGTAAGAAAAATTATGCTAAAATCATGTACATGATTTCAGATATCAAATTTGGTGTATATTTATTTTTTCTAACTGATCTAGATCTGAAATTATTGGCTGTTAAACATAATTATTACATATAAGATAGGTTATAATTTCACTTGTGTACACCCATTTTATTTATTTCACTGAAATATTATTTTCATTAATTTTGTTTATTTCAACTTGTTTCCTTCAGAAGTTACATCATGCTACTACATATAGCAAATTAATCACTTTTTTTTTCTTCTTTTTTTTTTTTTCAGCTGTTGCATTCAGTCATTTGTGTATTTCTGATTCCACTACATACTTTTACATTTCTAGTGCAAATATAGGCCTTTACCCTTTTGAAGCATTGTCTCCTATGTCTGTGTTTTTAGATGTATCAAGTATTTCAAAAATAAGTTTTTAAATGGGGTTCAGAGAGTTAGAGGAATGCAGTTTAGTATAGGCAACTTCTTCCAGTCTTTACAGCTTTATTTGATTGAAAGAGTAAAAATATTTAAAAGCAATTGTAGTAGTACTCTGATAATTTAAATCTTTCTAAACCTAAAGCAAATCTTCAGTTTTGAAAAATTAATTTGCACCTATCAGCTTCCATGGGATGGACCATCTACAGGTATAAATGATTCTAGAAACCACATTTTCCCCAGGACTACAAACTCTAGAATTAGCCCTTACCTAATGCAAGCATGCCCATAAAATAAATTCTTACATTGGAGTACGAACACTATTAGCAAAACTTGTAATTAATTTGATCTTAAGGGTGGTATGCAAAACTATGTGTGAATTGTTCAAAAATTAATTTTAGATTATGAAATATGATAAAAAATTCTAATGAAACTAGCAAGTATCTATGTAAGAAGTAAAAACTGTCAATTGTAAACTTTAAAAACTTATTTGGAAACATGTCTGAATAACACTTTAAAATTTCTTTTGTACCTAGTCTGCTTATATCTTTTCCAGTTTGTCATAGAAGCAGAAACAACTTTAATTAGAATGTTATGCCTTTTCATTTATATTGCGTAGAATTTCTGTAGCGAAATTTATGTGCCTAAACTTGTGACTACTTCACATATGATTTCAAGAATAATTAATTTAAAAATATAAGATCTATAATTTGTCTTATACGCAGCATACTGGCCTATTGTTCATCAATTCTATAAATTCGTTATTATTGAGCTGAGAATAATTCATAGAAGCAGAGGCATGTTGTGGGGGAACCCTCCAGCTTTAAATGTATTATGTAAATAAATGTTATTTATGAATAACAATATATTTTAATTACAGTACTTCACTGCATAAAGAATAGACAATGCACTTAAAGAATAGACAATGCACTTATTTGGCAAGTATTGTATAGCTATATTCAACTGAATGATTTAAAATTTAAACAGTAAACAAATTATAATTTGTTTATTAAATTAAGATTTTACATGGCTAAAAAGCAGTTAAATCAATAACAAAAAATTTAGTTCCATAAATAGCAGCAGAAGTTACCTAAAAGCAGGAAAAAGATGAAATGAATATTATATCCTTTTAACACGCTATATTCCTGTTCTGTTTATCCTTTTGGAGACAAGTTGTGTTTTGTATATTATGAGGTTTTAAGAAGGGGATGCAGGCTTAGGGGTAACCAACTAGGTATTTATTTGCAGAAAAGGGCCATTTCTTTGGTAAAGGATTATCTGTACGTTGCATGTGTTTTCAGAACAGTTTGTCTTTTGGAAAAAAGCAGAATTACCCGGTGAAAAATCCCTCCTACTACCACATTCACCTGAAACCAACTACTAACTGGCACCAAATGGATATTTTTAGGAAAATATTCCTCCAAGATTGAACATCGTGTTTTCAAACAGCAGAGGCATATCATACTGACTGAGGTACCAATAAAATCAAAATCTGCTTGCAATATATAAGATATTTTGTCCATAATTACAGATGCCTGACTTATTGGCCCCAATGATGAAGTTTTTAGATTGCCAGTAGTTATTTAGATAGGAGTGTCTTCTTTTCATAAGATCTATGATTTCTTGAAAAACTTTGAAAAGCAGTTCTCTGTATTTACATGAATGAACAATTTAATTCTAAGCATATTCAGTAACTGCCTTCCTTGCTAAAAATTTTTAGAAGTTGCATCTTTTGCTTATATTGCAAATAATACTTGGACCTTTGGTAATTTCTTATGTTTTGCTAGCACTAAATTTTGTGTAGAACACTTTGTGCAACTTTGCAGTTTTTTAATGGATATTATATAATAACGGCATGGCCAAACATCCCAATATGGCAGGGACTGTCCCGATTTAGAACTTCAAGTCCTGCTTCCCGATAAGAGAGGAAAAAAACTTAATTTATTGATTTTACGTATTTTTAATTAATTCTTATTGGAATCTAACGGAGTGTTAAAAATTAATTCTAATAACAAGAGAAAAATGAGAATTGAGAAATCTTTTTCCTATTTGTTGTTTTAAATTACATCGCCACTGAGTAATGAAGAAAATAAAATGCGTGTTGATAAAAAAATATGGGTGCAATTTTTCTCAATTTCCAGAGGCAAATAATTTGTCTCAAATTGTAAGCTCCATATTAAACTAGAAAAATCTAAAGAAAAATATATAAAGTAAAAGTAGTCTTCCTCCCTATTTTTAAAATAACTGTTATAAATAATATAATAGTTTTTATAGGACAAATACATATTAACAATCATTGGTACAACCAAAAGTGCCAATTTTCAAAATATGGCCACCCTGTATAATAATAATAAAATAAGATAATAAGTAGCTCCATAGTGCTACTTATTTTTTTTAAATAAAACATAATTAACAAAGTTTCCAAGTAAAATTTACTCATTTCTCCTCTATAGAATAAACTTATTTTTTACAAAAATGTAAAAGCCCTATACCTCTTTTTTTCATAACTTAAAATTGTTTCTTTATTTATAATTTAAAATTAAATAATAAATAAATTTAGAAATTACTTGAGCCTTGCATTTTGCAACCTGTCTCTCAGAGTTTTCTTCGGAAGTCACTAATAAAATAATTAGGTTAAATTAAGATTTAGATGACTGGAAGTGATCAAACAGTAATGAAAAATTCATAGGCACAATTAGTATTTCATTTTTTGATTATATTAATTTACCATAATTATGGCAATTGCAACTTATTTGAGTTTATAAGCAATTTGTAACGTTTGTAAATCTACAGCATAAAGATTGATTATACTTAAATTATCTCAATACTGTAAATTTTTTTCATTTATCATATCAATAATTAATCCATTTATAGTTTGTCTGAGTTATGTTTTGTAAGTTTTTACTCCTGAGTTTGCTCACATTCACTGATTGCTCCGAGTAATTAATATGTAATGATAATTAATATATGTTTCTTCAAGTATTTTAAATTAATATTGTGGTGAGGTATGATTTTGTCCATTTTATACTTATTTATACATTGCATTCTGTTCTTAAATAGTTCCATTCAGTTTTTTTGTTTTTTTTTTTAAGTGTGAACACTGCCATTAAATAGAATTCATAAGTAAAACGTTAGTTATCTAACCTATTTTCAGATAATCAAACATTAAATGTTATTAATTACTTATAAATGATCATATGCCATGGAATATTTCAAAGGATCACTGTAATTAAATAATAAAAACCATGATGGTATTCATACCAGCATGTAATTAGTGAAAGTCAACTAGTGCTCAGATGAATGTCATTTTGAATCTCAATTTGTTCTCTAAAGCCATATGCCCCCACCAGTTAGATAATAGTTATAAAGAATGAATATATTATTATTATAAGTCAAAGGAAAGCTCCTTTTATATATAATAAATAAATTTTTATTTATACTCAATATGGCAATTGCATCCACAGAAGTTTACAACTTCACTAACTGTTTTATTGCTGATATATCAGTGGTCCTTACATTTTTAGTAACAACATAACAGCACACAGATTTCAATCCTACAGCATGCGAATCCATGTCTACATATGAGGTGCTACCCAAAAGTTCCCGAAATGTATTTATAAAATAAGTTATTCACCCTGGGTCTTATTCGCTACCGTCACCTTTGAAATAGTCCCCTTGGGAGCGTAAACACAGATGCCAGCACTTCTCCCATGATTTGAATGCATCTTGAAAGCCCTTTTTTGTAGTGGCATACTGATTCACAAAGGATGCCTAGCACCACAAGTCTGTACTAGATGTAGTTACTGTGCACATCAAATTTTGGGAAAATTTGGGTAGCACCTCGTACAGCTCTAAGCATTAATTGTAGTACCATCTCACTTCTACTACCATTACTTGTTTAATTTTTTTTTTTACAAATTTGCTTTTAGTATTTACAAAATGGAGTTCATTTTATTTACATATTTTTAAAATACCTGAAAGATGTAATCTACTATGTCTGCCATGTATACATGGCAGACATAGTAGATTACATCTTTCAGGTATTTTAACTGTATACATGGCATACATGTATATGTATGCCATGTATACATTTGCATAGTATATAAATATATCATGTGTGCTGAACATTTAAAATCTCATTACATATGAAACTGCATTTTTGCATCTTTTCACACCTCATAAGTTAGTGTATTTTATGAATTGTATCCTCTGCATTTGTTACTTAACTTTTCAGATTCATATCAGTAGTCGGACTCAAGTGATTGGTATAGAGTCAAATTACTGTGATTAACATTTTATTTTATAAGTATGCTTAGGTGTTTGGGTAAATATTTTATATACTATGCACTAATGTTTTCAAGAAAGCGGAATGGATGTTTATTAAGGAATTTGATAACGTGCGGGTTAATTTTTTTACCATTAATGACACCTGTGATCCTGAGAATGTTTTTCAACCAGTCATGTGTAGAGGGCAGCTGATATTTTGTTTCACTCCTTTAATGTAATTGTTGCTAGACAATTAGAGGTATAGATTGGTTATTCAGCCTTGTATCCAGCTTATCCAAAAGCTGTTCCATGGAGGTTTAGGTCAGGACTATCCCAATCAGGCCATCAGCAATGTTGTTTTTTTTTTAGAAAAAGGGCCTCGATTCTGGCCTTGTGAAATTCAGTACAGGCAGAATCCACTTTCAGAATTGCACAAGTAATGAAGAATTGTCTGGAATGTTAGTACAGACACTATAACAAATAGCCCAATCTCCAAATCACATTAAGAAAATAGTATTTTCTCAGCACTTTTTGATTCCTAAATACTGAAATTTCACTCCATAGAACCTCTTTCTATCATTTTATAGTCTAAGATAGATGGGCAGTGCTACTCCAAGTGATTTTTAACACTTATTGATGGTATGCCGGGCTTGTGAGCTGTAGCTTCACCATGGAAAGCAAGGCTGCAACACCACATGAATAGTGGAGGTACTTATAGCCACTTCTGTTGATGGCTGTTGTTGTTATTTGGTTTTTAGGAGCATTAGCAACTAAGGACATATTGCTCTGGGGATATGTGGTGGTCATTTCCTGACCTCCGTATTTGGTGGTCAAACCCTGGTCTAATCAAGAAGCGTGTGCTACGCACTGCTGCTGCTCCCGCCCACCTGGCTACGGAGGCACCCTGTTGATGGCTGACAGAACATAAAGGATAGTATCCAATCCCACTGTTTACTGTCATATGTAAAAAAAAAAAAAGTGGGGTCAGATACCCACATTAAGGTATCACCATCAATGCCTCTCCATGATTATCCTTAAGTCAAACAAAATATTCTTCAATATTGTATCATCCTCATTCTTCCAGCTTTTCATATACACTACTGCTGGCTCAGAGGCCCAAAAGATGTGCAGTAATGTACAATAAGTGGCGCAGCTACTTCCTGAAGCTGTGCAACTCTGCACTTATGCTGTGTCATGTTAATTTGGGGGGGAGGGGTGCTTCATTTACAATTACTTCAACTCTGTATATGACTGGTTGGATTTACTTTGTGTATACTTTTAAGAATATAATAAGTGTGTATGTACACACACACACATGCACATTCCATGTTTCTTTTAAAATAAATTGTGCTGTTGTATTATTGAATTAAATATTATTTAATCTTTTCTCTCATTTATTAAAATTTGAAAGATTTAATATAAAGATAAATTATTTTAGGAATCTTCAAAATCACATTTTTAAAATACTCAGCCATTAGCATAAAATATATTACAAATTCATTATTATATGTATAAAATAATACATATGTATTTATTTTCCTTCGAAGTAGTATTTTCTGAAATAAAGATGAAGGGTATTACTCTTATTTCCATAGTGCCCTATTGTGCTAGCCTGCTGATATCAAAGTATATTACTGGAAATTAGCATCAAAATATTAGCAAAATGAATCATGTTTTTGTGATTGTCAATTTTATAACAGAATACCATTATATTCATCATCTTATAGCCATACAAAATTTTTAGTAACTTTACCTCAAGTCACTTTAAAATCAGCCCATGGCTTGAAAAGCTGTTAAGAGATATTTCTCTATTTTTCTAAGTGCTGTATTTATAAAGCGTACTGTTAAATAACATCTGTGTGCACTTGATTGTAATTACAATTTATTTGTATATTTTGTACTATATTTTTTTATATTATATAATATAACTGATTAAAACTCTTTGCAGTTCTTTACATAAACCAGTTAAGCAAAAATAGTAATTTTAGCTTAGATACCAGAAGCAAACATTGTACAAGTGTGAATAGTCATGATGATATTTGGACCACATAGAAAATTGATTGCTGTTCAGAATTTTTTTTATATATACTGAGTTTGTATTGTTTAATTCAGTGCAGAACCCGATTTAAGATTTTAGCACCCGTGGGTACTAAATAAATAAAACAAATGCCCAAGCCCCACCATGAAATTACAGAAGAAAGACTAGAACATGGAATATATATACAGCATTAGTAACAAAATCGCAGCTCAGGGAAATCACAGAACTTATTTGACCTATGTGTAAATATCAACCTGATTCAATGAGCAGTTATATAAGTGATCCAGAAAAAGAAGAGGATTTTCAAATATCCTTGTGTATATTGTGAGGTATTTGAAAATTGCTTGAACTACCATAGGAAAAAATGAAGTGATCAGTAGATGAGTACTCTTTAATTCAACATTGCCACCTCTAAATACTACATACTTGAGTGTTTCCTCTTATGTAGAACCCACTGTTCTTTCCCCTTATGTTAAAACACACATCCTGAATATACTCTGTGCTGCCTTTTAAGTATGTTTCAGTATGTGCCTTTTAAGTATGTTTAAAGGGTTCATATCTAAAGAATAGGATGATGTAAGAATAATTCATAACCTAAATCATTGGTCATCTTCATGGTTAACAGAGCCTTATAATGGGGAGCCTCATGTTATATGAAGCAGAACTCTGAAGAGTTCTGTACAGTATTTGGCCTTTAATTGCTCATGCCATTTCAATAGCAAAGGAGAATAATGTTCACCCAAAATGGATTTACCTTTGAAAGCAATCAATGAATGTTTCCCCTTCTTGGTCAGATGGCATCTCCTTTAACTGATATAATCCTTAAAAATTTTCTGTGATGAGGGGCTTCCTTATGATTGCTACCTGTCCATGGACTTTTGTTTGGTCTGTGGATCATAGTATTAATCCAGGTTTCCAAGGGAACCAGTTGACTTACAGACTTGTATGAATATTAGGCAAATTTTGTAAGAATTGTCTTTGCACATTCTGGTTTGCATTCTTTTGGCATCCATTTGAAATTGAATAAGTAACGTAATCAACAATCTTTAAAAATTGGGCCATGATTAGCATCAAAGCTCAGTTCATTTTTGGCAACTACTATCCCTTTTAAATTCAGCAACCCAGTTCTTGAGAGTACTGTATGGTGGTCATCTTGTTGCCTTCATATTCTCATGGAATTTCTTCCCAAAAAGTCCTTTAAAAAAAGTACTGTACTGTTACACCACTCTTCTTTTGTGAAATTACCAGATTTTTGTGGATGTTTTTTTTTTTTTTTTAGGTCAAAAATAAATAAATAATAATATTTAAAATATTTTAAAAATTGGGTTACACACAAATGTTTGCGATTTAATACTGTTGTGTTTATTTTTAAATAATGAAATAAATGGTAGGCCAGAAACGTTTCACATATCCTTTATATATATAAAGTGCATATCTGTGTGTTGCAAGAAGTAGAAGAAAGAAAGAACAGGATATAGAACAAAACTTTAAAGCCATGATAATATACTTTATGAGGTCACACTTACATAGGCAAAATGATGAATATATTGTTTGGTGACATAGGAATTGTAATTTAGTATTTAAACTAGACACATGTTACTATAACGTTAAGTTTAATGACAAGGAAAACCTGGTGCCTCCGTGGGCAGGAGCAGCAGTGCGTAGCACATGCTTCTTGATTAGACCGGGGTTCGAGCCCATGACCACCAAATATGGAGGATGTGGAAAGGTCAGGGAATGACCACTGCATATCCCCGGAGCTATATGGCCTTAGTTGCTAATGCTCCTAAAAACCAAATAACAAACAAGGAAACCCATAGCTATGATGAAATTAAATTAAAAGTACAGATGAGAAACATAGCAATTGAAAAGAATGAACTTAGAAAATGTAATTGAAGACCATTAGGCCTGACATATCCAAGTGGTCAAGAGCAAGAGTGCAGTAGCACATGCTCTTTGAGTGGACCAGGGTTCAAGCCCATGACTGCTAAATATGATTGTTTGTATTGACAATTTGTTGTAAATTCCACTGATCTGGTGGTTGTGCCAGAGTATAAACAAGAATTTTTTTTTTTTTTTTTTCATGTCTTGATATATATTCATTTTGCCTATATATAATTATTAACTGAATGTACTGATAATAACAACAGTCTCTTTAGTAGAAGTGTTAGCACTTTAAATTTAATAAACAGATCTTAATGATAATAAATTTGAATTATACAGTGTTTAATAAATCAATGGCCATGAAAGTTGTTGGGAAATTTTTTTAACAGCCTCTTTTAGGTATAAAAGTATTAATATGAAACAATTTTAAGAGTAAAGATTTAAAAAAATCTTGTTTAATAGATTTTTAAAATTTTATTTTTGGTGTCTGTGCTACATTCATTACTGTTTCATAAACTGGTTTGTAAATGATGTCAATGAGCATTTACTCAGATTATTATATAACTATGAAATAACCGTGAATATATATATAGTTATGAAACTGCATGAAACAGTTTCTCTAAATATGTTTTACTGTCTTGTATATTAGTTAATGAAACAGTACCTGCCATATTATATTGTGGCATGTCTCATAATACTAATTTTTTTTTAATGTACTAGTTCTTGTATATATATATATATATATAATTTAAACTTGATTAGTATCTCAAGAGTAAGTTTATGAATATCATGAAAATGAGTGATCAAGAAAAATGTACAAATACATTTGTATAAAAAATTTTTTACTAGTAGCTTGAAATTTGTTGTTCACATTATCAGAGATTTTGTACATCATCCAGAGCATTTTTTTTTTTTTTTTTTTGAAGATGCGAAAATTTATAAATAAAAGTGTAAACTTGTAATTTCAAACATTCTGTGAAACTGTATTATGTTCACAAAAAGTTTAGAAGAATAATCTGTATTGTGTTAAATCTTGGAATTCTGTTTATTTGGTTATATAATTACTGTATATTTGTATCATTTTTATATTGTAAATAGATATTTGAAGTTTTTATTGTTTGGAGGTTTTATTTAAAATAGTTTGGTGCAACTCCTGAATATACTCAGGGATTCGTGCACACAAGAAATATAATCAGTACACTGGCACAGCTCATTTGAATGGATTATTAATAAATTACATTATTTTCTTTTTAAGTAGTACTTCATTTTATACGTATAAATAATTTTCTGTTTATTCTCTAGATGGCCAGAAGAGTTTACAAATTCATTATAACTACAAACTTGACAGTGAATTTTCAATACCACAGTTTGCCATGGGTCATGCATTTTGTGGTGGCCTATAGGCTTGAACCTTATTTGTGGCTGCACACAGCTGGACTACAGCCAGTCCAATAAATAAAGTTCCACTGATATTAATTTATTGCCTCTCATTTATATAGAATACTACACCTGGCTACATTCCAATAATCAATTATTCTGGCTGAAGGCAAATTTCTACACATTTATTTTGCACCCAACCCATCCTTTTTTAATTTAAATTTGTTTCCCCTTGTGCATGTCACCTTAAAAAAGTAAAGATGCCATCAGCATTTAGTTGACTCAACTATTTTAAAGCTTTTTAACACTTCAATTAGGTAAGCACAAGAATTCTTAGTGTAATTACTGAAACTTAGACACTCATTCTTGATAAGAGTGATAAGCCTTTTGTGTCCCCAACTATTGTCACTTAAAAAGATTTACATCCTTTCTAATATGAGCTTTCCAAATGTGGATATGTATTCTAGATATGACCTAACCACTGTTTTATACAACAGAATAATGACCTCTTTATCTCTGCTGGCAATGTTCCTGTATATCACTGACACAAGCCAGTGAGCTGTTCTAGCAGCCTGTCTATATTGCTCAGAAACCTGAGCTTGTGCAGGTTTATACAGTAAAAGTATAGAGTTGTATTCTGGTTCATGTTTTAGATTCCACTTCCTCCAATGCATATAAACCGAAAGCAAATATACTATAAAATGGTGCAAACATATAAAACTGTATTTGAGCAGAATGCTGTATCATGGTCACAATACAGGATTGTACCACTATGGCCAGATTTAAGATTCTGGTGTCAATATCCATTAAAAGAAGACCCACAGTTTCCTATACAAAACTGTTCTTTGTACATTTTTATTTGTACAAATGCAGGATAATTTGAGACCACTGTTAATTTTTTGTTCCTGTAATTTTGAACTTAGTGAAACAGACCAAATTAAAAGTACTACATTAAAACTGGACTTCAACTTGTTTTTCTGGCAGTTCTACACCTGCAATATAAATAAAATGGTGACTTTCAGTGGAATAAAACAAGTGCTGTATATTTTAGTACATATTAGAAAAACAGCCTTCCAGAAGGTATTCCATTTTATGACAGGAATTTTATTTATACAGGTTGTTCTTTACTATGTGTAAAAAAAATGGAAAGTTGAATCATGTGAATGTTTCAGCTGGGAAACACGAGGTCAGCTTAAGTTCTACAAAATCAACACATCAAGCTAGATCATAACTTGTACCCTAGCCTACCATGTAGAGAATCTTGAAATGGTTGAGGAATGGCACAAGCCACTGAAGAAGAAAGTAAATGGTATCACTCACACATTTTGATACAAATGTATAATTAAGTAGGTTATATCAACCATTTCAATGAGTGCAATTTTTGTTTGAATAGGCTAATGAAAGTTAGAATCTAGAAAACTGAGAAACCGCAAACTTGCTCAGATTATGCATTGTGGTCTCTTTTCATGCCTGAATTTCTGGATATGAACTTTCGAAATTTGCGGATGGAACTATGTCTTCCAATTCTGCAGTCAGTATGATCCTTGGAACTCGTACTATTGGATTTTTAACTCGAGTTTTGTTAAGTCCCAACTTCGAACACGTTTAACAGGAAATTTATGAATCGGACTTGCTATTGATTATATACCACCATGTGTTAGTAGGGGTGTGGCAAAACAGATTTTTGTTGGGACATTGCCACATTATTGGTAATTGCATTAAGAGGACATAGCATATGCAGTATTTACCATGAGTCATAGCAGATATAAACCTAATCAAGAATTTTGAATGATGCATCAAAAATACCTTACCTCGACAACCAGTGAATCTGACAGATCTAGGTGTACATGGGAACACCTGTACTCACCTAGTTGAATCCATGCAATGTAGCCCTCATGGATAGCACAAATGGTGAATCGCTGGCCTCCCCACACCAGGTGGAAAAGACTAGAGTTTTAAGTCCTGTCAGTATGAGGAATTTAAGGGCCTTTTTCACAATGTGGCTAGTATTTTTATTCCCAGGAACTATGAGTTCTGGGAATAAAAATCTAGCAACAGAAAATCAATCACTACAGATTTCCAGACATTAAATCATGCAATTTCCAGACAGTATACATGGAGCAATATGGCCTTTGTCACTGATTCTCCTAAAACCCTATTACAACAACCATGCAATGTGAGAGTGCAAATATAATAGGTATGTACGTTTTATGTTTATTTGGCTTGTACACTGAGTGGACAAATCATGGGATACCTACCTAGTAATGGGCAGGCCCACTTTTTGCCCAGGTAAGGGCAGTCACCTGGCAAGGCATTGAGTCCACTAGTCCATGAAAGTTCCACAGGTATTTCCATCCATGCTTGCTGCACCACTTCATAATTTTGTTGCATGGTTCATTCATGTCTGGTGAACAAGGAGGCCATTCCATGGCGGTAAAATCTGCAGAATGCTCTTTGAGCCATGTTCTAGTCACCCCGGCTCTGTTTGGAGGCTCACTGTCGTGCTGGAAGAGTCCATTGCCTTGTGGGTGCATGATGACCATGAAAGGATGCAGATGGTCTGCAAGGATGGACATGTAACCTGGACCATTCAGAGATGTGTCTAGACATACCAGAGGTCCCAACATGTGCCAGTTGAACGTGCCCAAGACCGTTACCTGCCTGAACAGTTCCTTGTTGACAGGAACGGTGCATTGCTTCGTGCAGTTTCTGCCAAATACACACCCTGCTGTCAGCTTGAAATAACTGGAAATTGGACCAGGAGACCCATCTCCAATCATCCAAGTTCCAGTGCTGATGTTCTTTTGCCCAGTTGAGGCATAAAGTCCTGTGTTGTGGTGTTAGCAATGGGACTGGTGGGTCAGCAACTCCCATAACCTATTGCAGCTAATGATCGCCTGATGGTCTTGGTGGAGATGTTTTTGGGATCTCCCTCATTGAAGTCTGCAATGATTTGTGCCACTATCACTCTCCGGTTGGCTGAAACAATGCGAGAAAGATGTCAACGGCCACATTCATCCACCCACAGCACTCCACAATGAGATGTTATTCCAGAAATGCCCTATTCTCAATACACTCTAGATACTGTCAAACGGGGATAGTTCCATTTCTGTACCATCACTGTGATAGAGTGACCCATGCATTGGACACCCACTATCATCCCTCTTTCAAAGTCAGTTATCCATACTGACATTGAATTACCATCTATGGGAATGCTGTATATCTGCCAAGTGGTGGATTTGTTCACTAGAGAGAGGGGTTATTGCGTTGCATTGTCCAGGAACCCCATGAATTCTGTCCTTTCTGTGTATACATTAGTGTGTATAATGAAGGCAAACCTTGACTAAAATCAAATTAGTCTTTTTATTCCAATCACTTTGACCTCTTAATACTCTTAAGTTGCATTTAAAAAGTAATGTAAATTTTAGTACATTAGTAATTACAACATAACAATTTTTTGTTAGAAGTCACTAATGAAATACTACAAAAAGTATTCATGGCAATATATACTGAGTGGCCAGTTTATCAGTTTACCTGATCATAGGAATAGACTTCCATTACAGACTGAATGCTCTACAAAACAAATGGTCAGATATACATGGATTAGTGTGAGCAGGAAAATTTTAGATAAAGGAAAATCAATTCTGAGCACCATGCTAAACAGTCTCATGTGACCTTTAATCATACTAAATTTGCCATCAGTATTCCAAGAACCTGCAATATGGTACTTTTGCCACTGCTTTAACAATGGTATTATCAGCTCCAGCTATGTTGGTGCAAATATCAAACATTGGAGACTGCTGCCTGTCGGGGATGTTCATACAAAACAATCTGCAAGGAATACAACCTTTTTCCTTGGAAGCACTAGGATATTTATATACTTTCCTAGAGTAGAGTTATGCAACAGTGGTGTGCATGGGTTGGAGTAACAGATGAGATATACCAACAGACAGCTGAACCAAGTTCCACTCTTTTCAGGTAAAAACAAGCAGTTGTGGACACAGGAATACTGACACTGAACATTTGAGAATTGGAAAAAGTTGTTTTAGCCCAATGAATTGCAGTTACAGTTCTTTACTGGCAGCAGAACCAGGGTATGAAAAGAGCAGCCTTAATAAATCTATTGTGCCACAATATCCATTAATTCCATATCAGCATGAAGAGTTTTGGTGGCTCACATTAGGTCCCCCTGATGCAGAGATCAACATCTGTATACCACAGTCTACTTGAATACTGTTTTTCAAACCAATATGGCTGATCTCTTTCTATTCATCGCAACTTATTTGGCTGGTAACAGGATAATGCACCATATCATTCAAGATTGGTTCCAAGAGCATCAGGGTGATATTACCATACTTCATTGAATTGCTCAGTCACTGGATCTTAACCTGCCTTGGCATTTGTAGGATGAGGTAGAATAAACTGTTGGCGGTAAAGTTCTTCCACCATTCAGTTTTTGGCAACTGTGCAATGTGATTGAGTCTACATGGACAAGCATCCTTGTAGCATACTCAGCACTTTGTGGAGTCCACACTCGCTGGCTCGGGGCTGTTAGGTTGGTGTACTTAACAAACTGGACACTCAGTGTAATGGTTTTTTCCAAGGAAATGGGAACTTACAGATTGTTATTGTAAGGTTTGTCTAGTATCTCAGATATGTTCTTCAACATCTTGTTGAAAGGAGTTTCTGGAAGGGTAATCAACATATTCGATATCAGCTTGTAACTTATGTATGTCTAAAGTTGATTTTTGGATATTTCCTATAATTGTTTCACTAGCAGGCACAGCAGTGTGGCACAAACTCTGTTGTATATTCTCTTTTTTGGAATCAAAAGATCTATATTTTTCATGAGTTGAATGAGGAGACATATTACCATCACCTGGTAGTGATACCTGTTTATACATCAGAGGCCATGAAAAGCGTTGTCTTCTCAAACACTTACTGCTTTTTCCTAGTGTTTCATTACAGTTTAAGTGTGATGAAAGTAGTTCACCATGTGGTGGATGATATTCAGGCATTACTAAAAGCTGACGTTCAACAAACTGACTTGGGACAGCACATTCTTTACAAGTACTAGAACTTGAAGCAGGACAAGATTGTACGTCCTTATTCGAGCGAACCCCTCCTATATAAAAATGACATTTTGAATCATGTACTTTCTTGTCAAAGTCAGACTGTGATGGAATTAATGAAGGGTTTTTGGTATTTTTTGGTGACTCGTAAGTCTCCACTATGGTAGTTACATCATTATTACTCGATGATGGTAGACCTTTATTCTTTCTCCTGGAGAATCTCTGGTTATCCTTTATCGGTATAACATCTCTCTGTTGCGATGCATTGAACGAATGACAAGTGATTCTGTTAGTGTGCTTACCTTTTTCTTGGGACACGCACTTCTGCTCTGTCTTCTGTTTTTCACAGACATACGTTGGGTACTTATTGAAGTCAGAATCATATATTGTATTAATATGGTCCAATTGCTGAGAGAAACAGTTATTGCATTCACGGCTTTGATTAGACTGACAATGGGATAAAGAATTATCATCTATATCCTTAAAATCATAGTAGCTATTCGATTCAGCCTCAGATAATTCTCCCAAAGTTGTTCTACCTCTTTGGGTATTCCTTTGGTCATTTTCTCTTGTTGATGTTTGAACACTAGTTCTGGGAACTTTTCTCCATCTAATCCACCTAACAACAGGATTATAATCAAATTTAACACATGCACTGGCAAGCCAGTTAGATTGCAAGTGCTTTCGAAAATACAGAAGTAGTACTACTTGGGTAACAAAGGATAATATTAGTAAGAAACAACCAATGGTGGTCAAGCATATTACATTTCCTTCTGAAACATCAATTTTGCTATCTTCTGCCAGATTGCTATTGCATAACCAAGTCCACACGGCTATCCAAAAAATTCCTTCTGCAGTAGTAAGCATGTAATAAACGACACCCTGCTTTTCAAAAGTATGCATGTTAAAACTCGTTTTAGCATCTCTGTGTAGATGCCAGTCAAACATGAACAAATAACACAAGTAAGATGTTCGCAGAAGTATTTTATATTTGTTGAATAACTCGGGTATTAAATGATATTTGGAACTTCTAACAATCATCAAAATTAATCCGAGACGTAGTACAATGTAAGTTGATGAATATGCACCAATACTGTAATAAATACTATTGAAGCATACCAACCTACCTAAATACACCGAAAAGAGATTAAAAGCCATTAGACATTTGCATAAATTATCAGTGTTTTCTTTTTGAACTAATTCAACGTCTGTAGGCTGAGATGGCATTTCTTGATTTACGTAAAGAATAGGCAACAAGAAAGTTTCCCCTTCGGGCGAGGGTGAATCACTTTCCATACCCAATATCTTACAACCCATAACGATAGATATCGCTACAAATGCAACTTCTGCAATCACAAATGGTAGTTCCGTTATATCCAAATCGCTCAATTGAAGAAAAGCAAAAGGAACTGTGTGGATATGAGAAAATAAAATTTTGGAAACGGCCAATAATTTTTGGTTGCTTGTATTAACACTTTCCAATACTTGAACTGATCTCCATAATGTTCCACAAAGTATCGCATGGAAGACGTAACAAACAACGTTACTTGTATTTCTCTTATACTCCCAAATTGCCGATATCACATTAACTAATACCACTGATCCAATAAAGATAAACAAACACATCAAGAATTTCAGAAACATTTTGTCGTAGTAATGGCGTCCACGTCCATCCCAAGAATGATAATAAAAAAGCACAGTTTTTAGACCTAAACATATTTCCACAACGTAAAGAAAAGCCAATATTCCTGCTGTAACCGTAATACACTTAGGCTTCCAATGACACTTTAATGAAAGAAAACGCTCCATTTCTATTTTCAAATTTAGGCAAAATACAGAAGTTCTAAAACAATTTTCTACATTTCACGTTATATTTCTGTTGATCTCACAGGAGTAAAATAACGAACTTATAAACACTTCTACTAACAGACAACTTTCATTCGCTACAGCGTGAAACTAGTTCTGAACCATAGTCAGAAGAGAAACCTCTCAAATAAGCTAATCTAATTAAAAGCATTAAATCGCTCGGCGATATTTGGAAAAGTGACTGCAAAGTGATGCGCAAAAGAAACATTTAAAATAAGTATTGATTTTATATTAACGAGAACTGTCCTGAGCACTGAATCACGCCATTCTTGTTCCCAGGATAAGTATCTGTAAAAAGTTTTACTCCATTTTATACTACAGTGGCGGACAAAAAACTACATCACCTTAAAAAAAGTAACATTCGTGGTGAAACGTATGATTGTTTGATTACAGTCATACTGTTTGTCGCAAGGCAAAGGTATTGAGTCAGATAACGCTTCTATTGCATCAGACAGTAATTGCAAGGTATTGCATCAGACGTTTCTATAAATACGGTGTTGGAAAGGTATACATGCTCATGCTCATTAGCATCCTGTTTTGCGGAGGTGTAAGCATGGCTCCATATGTTCAGTTGACACCAAGAAAAAAAGTGTAGCTGTTGCTCTGTCCCAGGAAGAGCTTTCTATGCATGCTATCACTGATAGCATGCACCTATTTTATCACTGATAAAATAGGCTGCCACCAATCAACAGTATCCCAGATGCTGAAATTAAAGTGTGACACCGGTGATGTGAAGAGAAGACCTAGATCAGGCCGTAAGAGAGTGACTATGCCTTCCCAAGAGTGATATTTGAAACGGCTATGCCTTCGTAATCACCATGGTAATGCTCCTCATCTAAAACCGAACTTTGAGATGGCCTCTGGTGTTGAAACAAGTGCACGAACTATCCAGAGATGACTTTCAGAATGTGGTTTGCATGCCTATCAGCCCAAGAAGAAGCCCTTGTTCACCCAACCAATGAGGAAGAAGTGAATACTGCCATCTTTTCTGATGAATCTAAATTCAACCTGCATGGCTCGGATGGGAAGCGATATGTCAGAAGACGAAAATCTGAGGCATACCATCTTGACTGCATAACACTGACTATAAAGTTTCCCACCGATCAGGTGGTCTGGGGATGCATAACAAGCAAAGGGGTGGGGGGGAATTAAGTTTATTAACGGAACAGCGAATGCAGAAACCTACACTGCTATCTTGAATGAGTGTCTGAAACCTGTTATTAGGGATCACCACACACACACACATTCAAAACTGCATTTTTCAACAGGACTCAGCACCTTGCCACACAGCAAAACTGGTAAGTTTTATGCTATTTCAATTTAACAATGAATTTTTCTTGTCTCACAAGGCTTAAAATATACTTAAACCAATGTTTTCCCTTGGTTTTTCTCCCTTAAGGTGCAGTCATACCTCAGAAATGCTGACATTACAGTGTTGGACTGGCCTGGCAACAGTAGAGATTTGAATCCTATTGAAAATTGCTGGTACATAATGTCGTCTAAAATTGCTCAGAAGAAGCCAACAAATAAGATTCAGCTGAGAGCATTGTAAGGGTGTGGTACCACAAAATTGGGCAACCGTATATCCAGAAGTTCATTAACTCTATGCAAAACTGTAATTGCAGCTCGAAGCTTAACAACAAAATATTGAGTACTTAATTTTCTGATTTACAGTACTTAATACTATTACGTTAACTTGTCATTTGTTTGTATATGTAAATGAAATAAAATTTATGTTTGGTTGTCATGATTGCCATTTGCATGATTTCTCATATTTCCATTAATTACGAATTTTACCCTTTGGGAAGATATTTATGGCAATTAGGTATATCAGGTGGATTCTTTATTGGATTTCATTCATGGAGATATACACTGTGCTGCCACTTTATTAGGTACACCTACCTAGTAGCGTGTTGAGACTCCTTTATCCTTCAAAAGAGCCTGAATTCGTCTATGCATGGATTGAACAAGATGCTGAAAACGTTGTTCAGGAATGGAGTACCGTGCAGACATGAGTGTGTCACGCAGTTCCTTGAGATTCGGCGGAGGTGTAGGCCTGCAGCGAACAGCCCTTTCCAGCTTATCCCAAAGATATTCAATAGGATTGAGATCCAGGGACTGGCCGAGCCACTGCAGCAAAGAAAAGTCATTGTTATGTTCCTGGAACCATTCCATAGTGATTCGGGCTTTGTGCACCAGCGCATTATCCTGCTGGAAGTAACCATCTGACTGAGGATAAACTATCAACCTGAACGGATGCACTTGGTCAGCAACAATGTTTAGGTACGATGTAGCATTCAGATGGGAATCTATGGACCCAATGCGTGTCAAAAAAAAAAACTTTCCCCACACCATAACACTGCCCCCACCACCTTGCACAGTAGTCGTCAGACATGGCCGATCCACGGATTCATGTTGTTTTCGACAAATTCTGAGACTTCCATCAACATGATACACCAGGAACTTCGACTAGTCATCAACATGATACACCAGGAACTTCGACTGATAAAGGTAGGCGATGTGGCCGTCGGCTGTTGTAGCCCATTCGCGACAAAGTGCGATTTGTGGTCCGTTGCGATATTTTGCTCTGCGCACTAAGGTTGTATTCTGATATAATGTGCGACATTGTGGCCCGTCTGTTTGCTTACACAATTCTAGCCATCCTCCTTTGACCTCTCTCATCAACAAGCGATTTTTTTCCAGAGGAGTGCCCTTGAGAGGATGTCTTCTGTTCGCTGCACCATTCTCGATACACCCTTGAAACTGTGGTGCGTGAAAAGGTCAGGAGAACTGCCGTTTCATAGATGCTTTGTTCAGCACGTCTTGCACCTACTACCATGCCACGTTCGAAGTCCGTTAGATCACTCCTTTTCCCCATTCTTGCTACGGTTTGTACGCTTAACTGATACTAGAAAGGTTGTTCTGCTGCATTTATATTCGCAACTGTGGTCATGTGACTTGCAACGTTGTGGGACTAACCATTTGTGTGCACCTAATAAAGTTTTATTTGGTTTTTAGGAGCATTAGCAACTAAGGCTATATTGCTCCAGGAATATGCGGTGGTCATTCTCTGACCTTCCCCATTCTCCCTATTTGGTGGTGACGGGATCGAACCCCGGTCTAATCAAGAAGCGTGTGTTACGCACTTCTGCCCTTTACCACCTGGCTACGGAGGCGCCAACCTAATAAAATGGCAGCAGAGTATATCCCATCTCACAATTGCATTTCGAATATTTCTGCAATCCACAGTGCAGCACAAAACATTACAGTATTTGCAAAATTCACAAGTGATGCAGTTTTTTTTGTCCGACACTGTATAATGTATAAATCGACTCAATGTAGTTCAATCTGGTTCTTGGATAGATTAGATCCACCACGTAAACCACATGTAACTGATGAGTACCGTATTTACCAGACAAGACTTTTCTGCCCCTTGGAAAATGTTGCCTAAAAATTCCTCCGCATCTTAGATCCTAATGTATTCTTGGTATACCATGAATTTTTTTTTTTTTTTTTAGATCAGATTGCAGAGGTGCCACACTCAGCTTTTGTTAGTGGCACATCTACAGAAAAATATAACAAATAAGATAACAAAAACTCGTAAGCATTAATTCTAGCCTCGTATACAGTTTATTCAACCCCTGGTTGGGTGCGAGATAACCTCAATTTTTTTTAAAAACTTGAACCAATTATTTTTTTACTATTATGTCTATTAATTTTAATGGATGGTTTTCAGGTGCGTTTGCACATGTGACTGTTGACTATACTGTATGTGTCCGTCAACATATAACAGATGTACTCCCTGTGGACGGATTTTCAGGAAATTATGTTGGGCCTTTTAAATGTATTTGCTGAGGCATTCCAAATTTCATTAAATTCGGACAAATAGTAATCCAACAGGCTTGCCTTACAGGACCGTTACTTACCAAACAAGATGCTTGACAGAATCAGACTATGTTGACCATCGATTTGCCAAATTTTTTTATAGGTGACGTGCTACTCACCGAAAGTTCCACAGCTGACTGGTCATAACTGTGTGGACTGAGCCAATCAACACTTGCCACTGTGCATCTGGCTTCAGCACCTCCAGCTGTGGATGGACAATAGTCATGATCTTTAGCTAGACTACCTAGAGTGCTCCATCAGTCTTCCTTAATTCATTATATCCTACCTATGGTATGTTCTGTCCGTTTTTCTTATATACCATTTTTCTATTTAGCATCCATTTGCTTTGTAAACTCCTGGCAACTAGCCGTGATGGGAATAAAGATTTATTTATTGTTATTGTGTGTAGTCGATCTTTTTTATGCAATCCTATTCGTTCTCAATTGTTTAAAAATTACTGCAGTATGGTTTTTTGCATGCAAATCATTCTGCACTTTCAAAACTGGTATGCCTTTTTGCAGATAAAAGCTGTGGAAACACGAAGAAAAACCCTGCATTTCTGAGACCAACTCAAACACCACAAGCCATTGGAAATTTTTAGTCTAAGACTGGACTCTAACCTAGACTTTAGAAATGTTTAGAAACAGTCCTAATAAAGAAGCCAGGTAATGTATACATGTGCGTATACGAGGGTTGATCACTTAATTCGCGGACTAGTGCAAGATTTTGCTTAAAGCGCAAACCTTCCATAACTGCCATTAGATGCTACTGAGCAGACTGTGCGCATGGCAGTAATTGTCGAGCTAGTGAAGAGTTTTTTCAACAGGGTTTAGCCGACGATCGTTTTGAAGCACGTATCATGTCGGACATACAGATTGAACAGCGATATGATTCGTTATTATGTCCGATGCGACTTAAATGCATCGGAAACAGATTAATGAAGCGTATGTTAATCTGTGTCTTGGTAGGACGGCCATATATCGGTGTCATTTGTCAAGCTTGGATTATGTTCCCCTGGACTTTCGTCCATATGCCACTATTTCATGTGTATATTTCTTTAACCTAAGTTGGTTATCACAACATGTCGCATTGGACCAGGTAACAAAACACAGCAACGACCTTTAGCCTCGCGGCGGGTCAGAGTCTCTGTCCCCACCACAAGGAGGTAGGTCGCCTATTTAGGGAACCTCAGACTACTCGTCAGAAAAAAAACAATTCCTTGACAATTCTATTAATTAACCACATCTTAACAATATGGTTACTATCATAACATCAATTTAATACCAACACAAGAACGCATATGAGCGGCAATAAACCTCAGAACACGACCTATCTGCTGCCATTCGCGAACGAGGCCAGTTTCAATCTGTTCATTCCTTTAACTTAAAGACCCCTTCGCACCACTCAACCTAGTCTCCATAATCCGCCCTTTAAAGGATATCGACTGCTCATGTGGTCTGGACAGATTCTATCAACTGCTGAGTGTACAGAAAGGGACTTTCTTCAACAGTTTATGCACCAAAGTGCATAAACTGTTGAAGTTTTGGTGCATAAACTATTTATGACCTCGCCCAGCACAATAGCCACAGAACTCGTCTGCATTAAATTTGATATGAACCACTAGCCAGTCCTTAGTCGCAGTAGTAATGTAGTGCTCCCTAATTGTAATGAATCCCCAATCTCAGCAATGACCCAGTCATTGCTGAGATTGGGGATTAATAGCATTAATATTTGCAACTTGGTCTCTAAACTCGCCCTTGGAGTGTTAACGTCGGCACACGGTGGGGGGGGGGGGAGAATCCGTAAGCGTCGACAATGTCAGACAACGCATCGCATCTATAGGTAATAGTATTTGCCTCTTCAAGTATTTACAACTTCTCAAAACGAGAAGTTCTTGAATCTACCCCAGAAATATTTTAAGCAATAACAGCCCTCCTGGACAGCTGCTCATTACACTGAGCCTAGCGCTAAGGCAACTCAGATCGTAAGGAATGTTTCTCGTCTAAATCGCAAGCACTAGACACCCGTTGGAAGTCGCTAAGCTCAATGCCTAGAACTATTTCTTTATATGCGAACTCTGCTTTTATACCAATTCCCTTGAAACGTGGATGGACAGTAAGGTCCAAGACTTGCCATGCTAAGTATTTTCCAGTGAGTCACTAATGAAGGCTGGACAGATGTTGAGCATGGTTCATTTTGCCCAAATACTGGGAGTGTTCGGATACTCTTGGCATTAGTGCATATAATTAATCTAGCAGTTACATCACTGATGTACCTTCTTGGATATCCAGAAAGTAAATTGCTTACTATAAAAATATTAACAATGTAAATAAGAGTCACTAAGCCAATCCAGTTTTCTTTCATTGACCAAAATCAGACTAGTTTTCAGAATACTACGCAAGCAGAAAACGTGACCTAGTAGGCATGCTTTGTGACTTTTACGCATGGGCAAACATAAATGAATGCTGCTGACTGTTGGTCGCTGACATATTTCGAATGCTGTAATTTAAAGTAATTATTGAATATTCTGTTTCTCTTCCTCTTTTCTGACTTAGATATGACTTAAAAGCACAAAGTATAAAATAACGTACTTGAGAAAACAGTACAAGATTGGTCCATAGCTGGTTATTTTTGTTGTAATTGCCAATTCTTGAAGTTGTCTTGATCGTTAGAATTAGTGTTCTGTGAAATTTAAAAACTACTCTGCGATTGGCTTGAAATTAATTTCTACGTCCTGTCAAAAACAAAGCACGTTTAGCAGAGTCAAGTGATTAAAACCGCTGATTTTTTAATGTATCCAGAGCAAATAAATCGAAAGTGATGTCTGCATTCACTAAATATGGAAGACCGGCGGACAGTGAGGATTACAACCAGAAAAGAAAATTACTGCCTCAATTAATGCAGAACTTAATGAATCCCAGTAATCCATTTCTAGCAAAACAGTTCGAGAACTCCATAAAGCCGAAATTTATGGTAGAGCTGCTATTGCCAAGCCACTCGTTACTGGTGGTAATGCTACAGAGGATGCAATGGTGTAAGAGCACAAAAAGTGAACACTTGATTGAAAACTGTCATTTTTCAGATGAAGTCGTTTACACTTTTCAACATCAGGAGGAGTTGGCGTTTGCCAAAGGAAGTACATCAATCCTTGTACCAACCATTAAACATGGAGGACCATAAGGATTTTGGCAGTTTTTTTTTTTTGTTGTTAGTTGGCGCATCGGCTTCTGTGGCCATATTCCACCTTCCAAGGTTTTTGTATTTTCTACTCAGATCCAAACCCGAGGCGAGATTCGAACCCACGACCTTTGGTTGCCAGGCAGGCACTTTACCCACCCGGCTAGCCCGGTCGGACTGGCAGTAGTATGTTTGTATTCTTTTTAGGCCTTATCACCCTGGGTGAATGGAACTGGGTGACCAGGTTCATCCCATTGTCTAAACATTGGATCCCTCAAATGCCATGTTTCAAGATAATGCTCCAATACAGTCGGATCTGTCCAATCTTGGTTTTTGAGGAGCATGAAACTGATGAAGCATCTCCCATGGCCTGCACAATTGTCAAACCACTGTGGGCATACTTGGAGAAGAGCACGAGAAGCATAATTCCTCCACCTTCAAATCAAGGAGCTCGGAATGTTCCTCCATGAAGAATTGTCCATATTCTTCATAAGACAGTTCAAGGTGTTTGAATCCATTTCGCATAGAACACAAGCTGTATTAAAAGCAGAGTGGCCCAACATATTAGTGCATACCTGAAACTTATAGGTGTTTCCATTATTTCTCTACCTCCTGTATTTATAAACCGATAACAAAAGAAACTCTTCGCAAAGAAATCACGTACATTTTTCTGAGCATCCACCATATTTCTCATTATGCTAGCAGGAAAAAAGGTGATTATCCCATTGTACAAGTCAATAGGAGATGGGGGAACCTCTGGTGCCGTAAGACCAGACTGTACAAGTCAATAGTTAGGCTGCATCTGAGTACTACAAACAGGTCTGGAAGCCTTATTTCAAAAAAGAAAAAGTGGATTTTTTGGAATGGGTGTCAATACAAGAGCAACTAGATAGTAGAGAATGCAGAGGGGTACTCTTAGCACGAAAGACTTCAGTTCTGAAATTGCAGTGCTTAGAAACTACCTGCGAAAGACCTGATTGAAGTGCAAGGCTTCAAATGGATTGAGTAAAGTAAAGTGCTGATGACATCCTTACTCTTCCTTGGACAAGACATGAAGAGAACAAACTTAAATTGAAAAGGGGTGGTTGCAGGAGAGATGTGCGGAAATTTGCTTTCAGCCAGAACTGATTGTTCGAAGAAATTTCCATCTGGTGTTGTAGAATTTGGTTACTTTAAATAATAGTAATAGAGGCATGTGATGCAAGAAAGCAAGCGTATGAGATTCTGTAGCATTAGTCATTTTTTTTCACACATCCATTCCCTCAAGTATGTCCAGTTTTTTTTTTTGGTAGTTGGCGCATGGGCTTCTGTGGCCATAATGCACCTCCCAAGGTTTTTGCAGTACTTTGATCCAAGCCCGAGGCGGGAATCGAACCCGCGACCTTTCGGGTTGCCAGGCAAGCACTTTACCCACCCGGCTAGCCCGATCGGCGTATGTCCAGTACCTCCTTGAATTTAAGCTACCAACTTCCACGACAGATGGAAGTTTGTTCCAGCAATTAACCACCCGCTGGCTAAAGGCAAATTTCCGCACATCTATTCTACATCTGTCTTTCCTCAACTTGAGTTTGTCCCCTCAGGTTCGTAATCTGACCAAGCGGAAGAATCTTATCAGAATTCAGCGTGCTCAGCCTATTCAAGGCCTTATACACCTCAGTCAGATCACCTCGCAGGTGCCTAGTCTCTAGCCTCTGCAATTTGCAGAACTTAAGCCTTTCTTGGTAAGAGAACCCCTTCGTTCCCCTCAATCTTGTTGCCCTTCACTGTACACGCTCAAGCAACTCTACATCCTTCCTAAAATGAGGCCTCCAGACCTGTACGCAGTACTCAAGGTGTAGCCTGACCATTGCCTTATACAAAAGGATAATCACCTTTTCCCTGCTAGCAAATTTCCCTGTATATCATTCACAATACCCCATGACCTGCTCTGGCAGCCTGTCTGCATTGCTCAGAAAACATGACTGCACAATCATTTCCAGGTCTTTTTCATTTTCTACCACCCTAAGTGTAGTACCACATAGTTGGTAGAATTAGACAAATTATTTGAGGTAGATAGATTTGTTTTTTTTGCCTAATGCTGCATAAGTTTGCTTCCTTGCATTAACTGCCACTAGTTCAGACAATGAATATCTTTTCCACAGCGGCCTACGTCAATCTTTTTTGTCAACGGGAGCTGACAAGTTTAATTCCCGGATATGATCTGAAGGGTAAGCAATTTCTCTTTTAAGAAAAATTACTGACATCACGCTGGCTAAAACATCCAATCATTTGCAGTATGGTGTATAGACGTAATACAAGCACAGAATTGCCACACTTCCTCCACGCAGGAGAATGCTAAACGGATAATCAAATGTTACACTTAAAGATGGTATCGTACGTTTTGAACTCCATTACATTTAAATAGCTTATTTGCTTACGTTCTTTTATATTCTACAGAAAACAAGTTGGATTCTTAGTCACTGGTTCGATTGGAACATCATTCAAAACATGAGCCAAAAATCACTGATCTGCAGACAACTATAAAAACTACCTACAACTTAATCTAGAAAACGAGTCATTGCTGTTGCAAAAGCTTAATGGTAGGCGGCTTCATTCATGGTTACATATTTCTTTACTTTTATTCAAGACTTATTTACTGTCAGGGTCAACTAACAAGAACCGAGCCATGAAATTTAAGTGAACTTAGCCACCCACATCTTGCGTGCAAATGCTTCAGAGAATACTTCTATTCAAGCGAAGAGAGATGTCACTTTAAGAATCAAAATTGAAAGTTCTCTACCGACTACCAGCTTTTCAAAGTGAAAAGTTTATTTAAAAACATTAATATCAATTAAATCATGCAAAAAAACAAGCCAATAAGATAGTAACACAAGATAAAACAGCAAGATAAAGTTTTATTACCATTGTTTTTAATAATACGTATAGGAATTATAGGGGAAGCATTTTTTATTTGTAGGGCAAATAAAACTGAAATACCTCTTATTAGATGTGTTAATACATCATACTTGAAACACAAAGTTAAACCTTTTTATAAAAGCCAATTCATTACAGTTGCTGTTATTAAATTTTATCCCCCCCCCATTTACGAGTAAGCTATCATTAAATTCAACTGAAGTACTTAAACCACAAAGTACAGAATTTGCTGTTTTTTATTTTGTGGTTTAAACATTACTTACGTTCAACTTAATAACGAGTCGATGCATGTTAGTGAATAATCTGACAACATTGCATTTGTAAATAAGTAAAATGCTTCAATATAAGCTGGCATTAAGTTATGCACGAAACTTGCTTTCATAAGCTAAAAACGAGCCACTTTTAAGAATAAGTTACTATTTCTTCGCTAAACGAATAGTCAGTACTCAAAACAGCTTAGGTTTTTATGAACGATAAGCTTCTTAATACTTACTTGATGAAGGCTGAAATTATTCCAGTAACATAAAAAAACAACATTTGCAAACAAATTCGAATCAGTTTTATTTAACCACAGAATTACAATATAGGCAAGATAACGCACCGATTACAAATTTCTAGATCACCAGCCTTGTTCAGGCGCCATCTGGTAGACACTGTAAAAAATAAATTTACATATTGAAATTTGGGAATAATGCAAATCGTAAAATTGGAAATTAGCAAAAAAAATTCAACAGTATTCTCTTAAATTTTAAAGATCACAAATTTGTTTTGGACTTCATTGTTAAAAAAAGTTAAACTTCAAAACTTACGGTACAGGAACTTCCACGGGTCTCGCAGAAATCCCCGCGCTGAAGGTTGGTATCTTGACAGGGAGATGGACAAATTTAGGTACTTTGACAACTTTTGGAACTGGCACATTCACAAAAGTTGGTACTTTCACAGGAACTGGCACTTGAAACGGTTGCGGTATCGGAAATGGTTTATATATAGGAAATGGTTCTGCTTTTGGAACTGGCAAAGGAATTGGTATTGATACTGGCTTAACAACGGGCACTATCTTAGGAATGGGTATTTGCTTCGGAACAGCAACAAATTGAGGCACAGATTTCGTAACGGGTATTTTTATATGTACTGGTACAGGGTGTGGAACGTTGAGTTGCTTGTATACTGGAACTAGCTTTGGCACAGGCACTTTCTTTGGTACGTGTACTGGAGAGAATACTGGTACAGGCTTACGGATGATGAACTCTTTTGGTTTGCTTTCACTGCTAAAGATAAAAATAATTAAGCTGAGAAAAATATGCCAAAGCACTTATTGAAAATTTCTACACAAAATATTATGCAGTGTTTAATTACTTGGACAGTGATTAACTGGCAAGCAGTTAAATTCGTTCGTCTCCAGATATTCATATGCAAGGTAATAGCATACGCATATACTTCCCCCCCCCTTTTTAAAATGGAATTCAGGAAGTTATAAGACCTGCTAATCTTTACCATTGAAAGAAAAAATACAGCTAAACAAAGATAATGATCAGTCACATTAAATAACAGCTTTTGATTAAGTAATCAAGCACTGAATTCCCCTAACCCTTCAAGTCTTTCATAATGAACAGATTTATTACACCATTTACACTACTTTGTATTTCGCTAACGGTACTTAGTAAATCTTGTTGCAGTAAACCACATAGGAACTAATAACCAGAAAACGCAGTGTAAGCAAACTCTTCGAAAGAATTTTGTTATGGCTTCATTCTGGCAGCTCTGTGGTTTCTGGGATGTTCACAAGTTTAGTTCTCCAAGTTGAACTCCACTTTGAAACAGAGGTAAAAAAAAAAAAAAAAACACTTGTCTGGGCCTATGAATATATTTTAATATACGGTTTTGTAATAAAGTTACAAAATTACACCAAAGCCGTATCTCATGTGCATTGGAAATATCACTAACGAGAGCTCGCTGGTCAAAGCACTACTCCAAGAACCATGATTTAAATTCCATACGAATATTAAATACGCAATTCGAGAACACGTAACCACTTCAGGATTAAAATTCAGAGTTAAACCATTTTTCCCTTCCCCACCTTGGAACTTAATTATTCGTTTGAAACGAATACTTCAAAAATATTGGTACTGTAAAAATTCCCTTATGTTAAGTATCAATGATTACGGTAAAACCTATATTAAATAGGTGACATTTCACTTTTCTTGTGGAGCAAATGCTTCACCCCCACCAACAGATGAAGTTACTGTATAGTTCTTCAAAGCTTTTTAAGAAGAAAGATTTCAAAACTGCAAAGATTAATTTTAAAAGGAACCATGGTTTAGATAAATGGAGTACAGTATTTTTATAATACAATACAATAGTGACCTTAAGAGTCGTGCTTTCGAACTATTCTATTGGGTACTACTATAATACGGATAAAATCTTAAAATATTTAATCATAAAACCAGCATTAAAGAATACCGATACATCTTAAACATTTTGAAGAAAAAAAATGGTAACTCACCTATGCTTACCAAAAACGGGGATCTTAATAGGGACAGGAATGAACTGTGGCACTTTGATTTCTTTTTCTACAGGAAATGGATGGAAAGTCGGTACTTTTATTGGAATAGGCACTGGAACAGGTTTTGGTACAGGGATTGGTTTATAAATAGGTAGAGGTTCTAGTTTAAATGATGGATAAGGAATGCCTATTTTAATTTCATCAGGAATTTTTATTACTTTCTTTACTTCTACTTCTTTGGCAACTGGCACAAATTTAGGTACGGTTTTAATTAATGGAACTTGTACGGGAACAGGAACAGGATGTGGTATGGGAACTTCTTTAGGAATGGAAACAAATTTAGGGACTGGAATCTTCTTTGGTATGTCGACTTTATGAAAAACGGGAACTGGCTTATCAATAACGTGAACAATAGGTTCTGGCTCTACATGACTGTTCTTTAGATAATGAACTGAAGCTTCGTGGTCGTGAGTTGAGTACACTTCTGCTAATGTCAAAAACAGAACGAATATTGCAAATGCTAATCTACCCTCCATCACAACAATCTATAATGAAAAAAAATAATTTCATTAGTGGTTTAAAAGAACATTAATTATTATACTTAGCTTTATGAAAAAATAAATGCACGGTATTAGCGCTTAAGTACTGATAGAAAAAAAAATTAAACAGGAAATACTCGATTATACTCGTGTTACATTCAACAACTATGCTGTACCATCTGCTTAAATAAAAGTGCTACAACACATGCAAATGATTTGCACAAAGTTCTACAATTTTGTTGAATAGTTAATAACATTAAACTAGTGTCGAGATCTGCTAATGCTTGTTTGCACGTTTAAAAATAAGATATTCTTTTAAAGCCAGAGTAGCATTCTGATGTCCTACATAATTTTTAACAATCTATTGAAGTGTATTGAAAAGTGAAAGCTTTCCCCTCCTTATAGTAACTCGCCGGTAACAAATTTAGGATTTTGAATCGAAATAATTTATTTCTCAGTTCCCATTATTAAACTTCGTTCGGAATAAACTATATTTAAAAAAAAAAAATTCAAAATTTAAACACTCACAGTCTCCTCAAAAGCAACGAAAATTCTCGAAAACGCTACCAAGTGTTCTAGTTTAAAAAGATACCAAGATATCACATGACTACATACGCGAATAAGTATCGAGATCCCCCAAACGACAAAAAAAAAAAAAAGAAAAGAAAGAAAGAAACGTGCTGTAACGACATACCACTTGATGAACAGTTCTGTGCATGGAGGAAGGGTCTACACTTTCTCTATGACTGGAGTCATTATGTAACCCCCTAAAAGCGTTTTTCATCTGCACGTCATGTTTATTGCAGACCTAAAATTATAAATCTTTAATCTTTGTATTCAGGTCCCTACAGACTGGATAAGTGCAAATGTCTTTTCTTCACCTTCGAGTCATCCAGTGAAGAAACTATAAATTATGTTCACCACCAGATTTCCGAGAAACCTTCCATGTGATCTTTCAACCCAACCAAAGCAGTAGTCGGGCCCCTCCCCTGACTCCTTCTGCGCGTGTAGCACAGTGGTATCGTCACCGCCCCCCCCCCCCACTGTGTGGAAAAGGTCCGGGTTCGAATTCCGTTAATGACGCGAGCAACTTTTATCGGCTTTTTGCACTGTGTGACAGATAGTCGGTCTCAAGCGTAGACAGCAAGATTTTTTCCCTGGGAAACTCGGGTTTTTCATCCAATAAAGAAGGCAAATCGACCATAGAATACATGCAATTTACAGTCATAAGACACACGGCACAACACGGCAGATGAATTAATATTCGGGTAGCCTGATATGACATTTTTTTTTTTTTCCCTGACTCCTCGGGCCCTTTGCGGAATATGAATAGATGGCTTTAGTTTCGCCACTAAAACCATCTATTCACAGAGTGGTTTGAAGGATGAAGGGAGTAATTATATTCTTAACTCACCCTTCAAACAGACTTGTAATTATTTACTATGGCATTTGCCTTTCTTCGTTGAAAATCCCTGTTTTATGGGACGCAATCATATGATACGAAACCTACTGAATCCACTAGACAGTGAAAAATTTAAACTGCAGAAAAATAATCATTTCCGTCGGTTTAAATTTTAGTATTATTCAGTAATGAATCACAAGAAGAAATTATGCATATATATAGTTTTTATTGGGCTCAGTCGCGCTTGTGTTGCATTCGGTTATCTGGTTCAGTTTATGCGCTGAGGTAAAAGCCATGAGGTTCTGGTTGGTTGTATTTGCCGGACTGATGCCCTATCTGCGGAAGACCTTATCTTACTCCTAAAAATATAGAAACCAGCAAAATCAAACTCCCCACCTGTATTCATTAAGAGGAATGTTCCCAAACAACACTATCCAGCATTTTAACACCTTATGCGTTCATAATTTCATCGACAATAAAAGCTAGAGATGCCAAATTCTGGATGAATTCTAGCTAAAATCGCCAGAATTATCATAAAAGCCTTAAATTAATTTATATCAGTAAATTATGGTATGCAAATAATATTAAATAATAATATAATGTAACTATAAACAGTTCCTACCCATGCAAATCTATAAAATATTATCTATGTATTTGAATCTTAGTAACATAAAGCATATGCACCGCTCGACAAAATTAACAGAATACGTAAAAAAGTGGTGTAACTAGTGCAGCTTGCGATGAAGCGGGAAAAAATTTGCTATGGTGGTGGTGTACCATCGAATAACGATGAAATGAGGAGACAGCAAGAAACTTCGGACAGGTATAAGGGATATTTATAGGGATTGTATAATAATTACTAAAAAGATCACATTACAGAAGTCGACGAAAGATGCTGGAAAATATGGTCACATGACATCAGTACGGCGTATGACCCTCCAGTGGCTAAACAGGCCTGATAGCGGTGAACGATGCTTGATATAATGGTGTCTATAAGATTCTGTGGCAACAAATTCCATTCTTCCACCAGCGCAGACCTTAGCTCACCAAGTATTATAGAGCTACCCTGCTCTATAATATTTCCATGGGCACTTGCAGGTAACAGTCATTATCCTCCCCACACCGGGTGGAAAAGTCCTGGGTTCGAATCCGATCAATGACGCGAAGGACTTTTATCGGCTTTTCTCATTGGTGTATTAGTCGGTCTCAGGCGTGGAGAGTAAACCTGTTTTTTTCACGCCTGATCTAGTAGAAAACCAGAAAGCTTCTGCAAATTTCAGGAATGGTTGAACAGTTAGCTGAATGGAATTAGGTGACTTTTATGTTTTGTTAAGGCCGATGTAAAATAAGCCTGACTTCGATTTGTCTTTATTAATACTAACTCCCAACAGAAGCGAAACCCTTTTGGCTGCCACTGCTGATCCTTGTACTTTTGACTTCACCGTTCACAGAGAGTACCGACATCCAATAACCACCTATTAGAGTAATATATCCTATTAGAGTAAATGTCCTATTAGAGTAAATACTCTAATAGTTGGCTTTCTCTTCGCTTATTCTAAAAACAGCTCGCCATAAATGTTTTTGGCCTTCCGGATCTTTTCTTTACTGCTGTGCAATCCTCATTCTTTCATTCATAATAGTATACGTAAATCATACGTCATTTTCACTCGTCATTCCATACGTCATGTACAGTTAGTTTTGGAAGGGATTTAAAGAGGAGTTTGTTTTCAAATGACTGATGTGTTATTCGACCTTTAAATCTTCTATGAAACTCCTCAGTTTTTCTTTGAATGTGAAATAGTGGTTTCGTGAGTAATATCAAATTCCATTGATGAATTTTCACTCCGAGATGTAGTTAGCTAGTCTGATGTACAGGGGCTTTCTGCCATAATATACCTTTATTTATCCGTACAGGTGAGTTTTTCTCAAAGTGAAACAGTTAAATAATCCAAATACTGAATGCTACTGATATTTGTAGTGTTTCCTTATAATGTTTATAGCCTTTGAGAGTATAGTATGCTTTGCTATATTCGATCTTCTTGGTTTCAGATTAAAAAAAACAACCAAATAAGAAAGGTGTGGATGTAATTTATAATACTTTTTCCAAATTCACCTGCCAACTTTTAAAGGTTATTCACACCAATACCAAACATGTTTTGGAACCCAACTTTGT
This sequence comes from Mastigoproctus giganteus, assembly GCF_048544385.1. Lineage (NCBI taxonomy): Eukaryota > Metazoa > Arthropoda > Arachnida > Uropygi > Thelyphonidae > Mastigoproctus > Mastigoproctus giganteus. Next base: position 30,698,716 of record NC_143578.1, on the reverse strand, counting down.
TGAAGGTGTTGGAATTCCTGTAGTCGACTCCGCAGTTTTTTTAGTGAGCGTACGTGTAACCCCACAAACCTTAAAATATCATTCAGTTGTCAGCAATCTGCAAGGTCTAGGCTGTAGCTGCGCATCCTGAATGTTTGCCAGGAAGGATAACAAAATTTATAATTAAAAACGGATCCTCACAAGCTCAGAGACTTCAGTTAAAGACGTACTGATGTTAGCTGCCAAACGTGAGCAATATGGGGTTTGCTAGTATCATGCAGTGTTTCAGGCGCCCTTAAGAACATTTTCCATTGAACTCAGCTCTTTCACCAGGTAAGCTTGTTGGTTTAAATAAAGGTATCGTTTTAGACTAACTTAAAACGATGCCGCCTTATAAATATTCTGTTTATTCAGAAATGGCTGTGTATTAATGATGCTTTTGCACTTAATATATACATAGGTATCGTTTTATTATTTGAGAGATGTTTTTTTTGTAAACAGTCCCTTAGAAAATTTTAAAAACATTAAAATAAAATTAAACTTAATAAAATCACCTAAGAGCTCATAAAAAATAAATATTAAAAGCAATGGAAATGACACAACGAGAAGCATTACAAGCTGTATCTATGACTACGTTAACTGTTGTCATAGATACCGCTATTTAATTAAGGCAATGGTTATCATAACACGTGATATGTATTAAAAATAAAATTATATTATCAAAAGAATTTTTGTTGGTAGACTATCTATTAAAATTATCCATTCAGATGCAGTTTAATTCTATACATACTTGCATTTTCTTTCTTTTTTTTTTTTATGTAAACCCCAAACACGAGAGGTATTAGAACCTATAGTACTTAGTACCGTGCTTGGGTTGGAGGTTGAGAAGATGAAAGAAGATATTTGTTGATATTGGACTTGAACTTCTGTAGACTGTAATTTTCAGGAAATACGTATGAAGGAAGGTTGTTCCAGAAAACGGCAGTTGAATGAATAAACGAGGAAGATGAAAAGTTGGTTCTGTGAGTTTGAAGTTGGACAGTAAATGCATGTTGTCTTGTGGCGGCACGTGTTCGGACTGTTTTGAAAGAGAGAGCGGGAATTACAGAAGCCAATTCAGAAGAACAGTGCCCATGGAAGTATCTGTAGAAGAGGCATGCAGCAGAAACAGTACGTCTATGGGACAGCGAGTGCAGAGACTCTGCTAGAGATGAGCAATTAATTAACCTAACTGCCCTCTTCTGAACGGAATCAAGAAGCCTGAGAGAGGTTTTGGGGACACCACCCCAGATGTGGGAACAATATTCCATGGTAGGACGGATTTGCGATTTGTACAGCTTAAACAGCTGTTTGCAAGAAAACTAACGACGAGAGCAAAAGAGAAAACCAAGTTTTTTAGATGCAGAGGAAGCAATATTTGTAATCTGCTTGTGCCAAGAGAGATTAGAAGTCAGGGTAATCCCCAAAAGAGATATATCATTTTGCCTGGAAATCGGAGTGTCACTAAAGATAAGCATAGGAGCAGAAGAATCCTTTTTGCGAGATATAAGACAAGACTGAGTTTTAGAAGGGTTGAAATCAACTAAGTTGTCTTTGCCCCACTGGAGAATTACCTGAAGATCGGCATTTAAGGAATTGGTAGCAGATTTTCGAGAAGTTGAAGCTGATTGAGCAGGACAAGGTTTCTTAAAACGGAAAGTGGAATGCAATGTGCTATCATCGGCAAACCTATGCATAGGATATCCAGTCAATGGAAGAAGGTAATTGATATACAAGAGGAAAAGAGTGGGGGAAAGAACTGAACCTTGGAAGACACCGGCATTAGTGGAGAAGTTAGAAGACAGAGAGCCATCTACCATCACCCTCAGTGAGCGATCAGAGAGAGAGAAAACTGGATAACCAATTACTAAAAACAGTTGGCAAACCATAAGATGGAAGTTTGTTTAGAAGACCTTTATGCCAAACACGATCAAAAGCCTTTGAGATATCAAGAGCAACTACTTGTGTTTCACCCAACCTTTCCATTGAATTAGTCCATAAATGGGTAACAAAAGCCAGAATATCACCAGTGGATCGACACCGACGGAATCCATACTGGCGATCGTTGATCCGACGGAAGGTTTCTAGGTAGTTTAAGATTTGGCGGTTAAATGATATCTCCATTACTTTAGAAAGAGAAGTAATTGCAATGGAACGATAACTGGATGGGAGGGATTTGTCACCCTTTTTAGGAACTGGCTGGATATGAGCAAATTTCCAAGCAGAAGGAAAAACACCTTTGGAATAAGAAAGTGAAAAAAGGCGGCAAAGAATAGGAGTAAGTTCAGGAGCACAGGTTTTGAGAACAAGTGGAGAAATACCATCGGGACCTGGAGCTTTCTTGGCATCAAGATTCGTCAAAATCCTTCTGACAACCTTTTGACGGAAGACCACAGGAGGCATTGAATGGAGCGTGTTGGGAATGGTGGGAGGTGTTTTGCCAAGATCATTAATACATGAGTTGGAAGAGAAATGGGATGCTAGCAGGTCAGCTTTATCCTTGGCTGAAGTGACAACAGAACCATCTGGTTTGGACAGAGGTGGGAGCAGAGATGGGCAAAAGTTACGGCCAATAGCTTTGGAAAGAGACCAGAATGCTCGGCTACCATTAGGGCAAGAAGCAAGTTTTCTACTCTTAGCCTGTTCAAACTCTAGTTTGGACTGATTAATAACTGCTTTACAATTGTTGCGAGCTTTGGGGCAGCAGAAAATGAAACTGAAGAATTAAAAACAAGCCAATTACGATATGCAACATTCTTCTCTTGAACAGCCTTAGCACATTTATTGGAAAACCAATGTTTAGATAAAGGACGAGCTTTTAAAGTGGAGTGTGGGATAAAGGATTCCATTCCTGGAAGAATAATTTCACTGACACGATCTGAGAAAACGTTGAAATCAGAAGTTTTGAAACAGTAATCCGACCAAGGAATAGAAGAAAAGTCTCGCAGGTCATGCCATTTTGCATTCTTGTAATGCCAAACAGCAGGAGGTTGGGAATAGCCATGAGATAAAGGTTCCATTGGAGAAGGGACAATCACCAAGTTGTGATCTGAAGTGCCTAAAGGACCTCTCACTTCGACCATATACTTAGAAGGGTTGTTTGTGAGAAAAAGTTCAAGCGTATTGGCTGTATGATTATGATTGTCCCGTATTCTTGTAGGTAAATGGACAATCTGTGCAAGGTCATTAGTAATTGTAAAAGCCTCAGAATCTCGACCAGCTGGGTCGGTGCGACTAGAAAACGAAAGCCAGCTGGAGTTGTGAACATTAAAATCACCAAGGAAAATTACCTCACTGTTAGGAAAGTTGGACTGGAGAAAGTCAAGTTGCAAAGAGAGGAAGTCAAAGAGCTCCAAGTGATTGGTGGAGTTGGTAGAACGGTAGAGACAACATATGAATTTGACACAATGAGGTAGAGAGATTTTAAGCCAAAGAAGATCAAAGAGAGGAGATTCCAAATTGTCAAGTCTCTGACAGGGAATATCAGAACGGACATATGCACAAGTACCACCTTTGAGGCGAAAGGAATCATACAGCGAATAATTTGGGCATCTGAGATGAGCAGTAGTTGAATCAACCGATAACTGTGATTCTGTCAGAAAAAGTACATGGGGTTTGACAGACTGCAAATGGAAATGGACATCGTTGAGATTAGAATTGAGACCAGCTATATTTGTGAAATGAATTGGGAAGTGCTTGAAGGTTACATATACTGAGGAACTTTTATGGGTATTTTCAAAACATGGCTCAGTTAGTCGGTCTAAGGCGAGGATTGCATGATTTTGGCCACGGAAAATCGGGTTTTTCATCCAGAAAACAGGCAAAGTCCACCACAGAACACACCTAATATACAGACATAATATACATGGCACAGCATGCCTAAATCGTCGATTAGTGTTAAAAACCCTACAACTTGATTTTAATGCTTCTTAAGTGGCGCACTGTGGCCATAGTTGTGGATGCGCCTAATAAATCCCTAAAACAACAACAGCTTCTTAAATTTACATTGCCTGGCCACATTTTTATGGCCATCAGCTAATAATATGTTGGACCACCGTTGCCCGGAATCACTTCCCCAATAAAGCAATGCATGGAGAAAACAAGCTGTTCAAAAGTGACACGAAGAATAATGGGCCATTCATGTAAGAAAACTATCCATAATTCTTGGAGTTATGAGCAGAAGATTGTGCTTATGAACACTCTTTTCCAGTTCATCCCATAAAAACCCAATGCTATGTCTCCCAATAGGGCTAGGCTAAGTTAAGTTAGGTAAGCACTATCCTAACCATATTATGTCTATAACTGTGGGTATTCTGCATTCTTCAGCTGATTTGCTGCTTCCTGGAAGAATAAACATCCAATCCTCGCCTGAAACCGAATAACTCAGCCACGTTGTGAAAAAAGTCATAATAATTTCTCGTGTCATCGATGGAATTCGATAATCATCTCATGCATATTTCTTATCTGTCACTAGTCTCATCAGTCTATGTGGCATCCATTTAGGTCTACATCAGGAACATTATTCCTTAATTGATTTGAAAAACTTAGTAGCTTCTACGATTACCTCTCTGAACGCCTCCCATTTCGAATTTGTAGTTGTTAATAACATCAGTTGGTACTACTGAAAACAATTTGAAAACAGTCTAGGATCATTGTAGTCACCTTTATGAAAGGGATTTTGTTTCCAATGCTGGACAAGAGCGGCCATCCTCTTTACTGTAGCACCAACGAAACACACACTGACGATCTAAATTCTTTCGAAATCCGATATCGTATCCATTCTCTATGGTCCTCGCAGGTAGCAAGTACCGTTTTCGCCCTCATCACACCTGGCAGACAAGGCTTGGGTTCGATTCCTAGAATCGTGGGTTCGAATGACGACTCGAGAAACTTTTATTGGCTTTTCACTTCGTGGCTGAGTTAGTTGGCCTCAGGCGAGGACAGCTAGGTATTTCTCCAGGAAACTCTACTTTATTGTCCAGCGAAACAGGCAAACCGAACCAGAGAACACATGATGGTCATAATATACATGGGTGGACGAGGTTGTTCTCGAGTTACCCTAATATGGCAATTTTTTTCCGTTTCGCATTTCCAGTGAATTGGTGTGTAAACTTGTGTAACACGGCTTGATACACCATGGTCCTTATAAAGTGGCTAGGCCATGTATGGACAGACAGTTCTGTAGTTATTTTGGCATTTCACGTCTCTATTATGATCAGGTATAATCTAAAAAGGATAGGGATACTTTATTTTCCAGAACTGTCACTTATAAGTTTACACCTGTAGTGGTAATACAGTAGTTATAATCGCTGTCTTTCCACACTGTACTGAAAAAACTTGGGTTCGAATCGTGTCAAGGCAGGAAGAATTTTTATTGTCTTTTTTTCACAACTAGGTCTGGGCGTGACCGAGTTAGTTAGCCTTAGACATGAGCTGCAATTCTTGCCCTTTTTCTAGAAAGGGAGGTTTCGGTTTTTCATCCAGGAAAAGTAGGTGAACTAAATACAAAATACACAAGGCATACAGACAAAAAAATTAACTTAAAACTGGAAATTATTATTTTTTTTTAAATGGGAGTAGCAGGAAATAGATGCTCACAATAGAAAGCGTAATTTTCTTATGGCAAGAGAAAGATTAGGGTTAACTTTAAAAAAATAGGAAATAATCTTGACATTATTAGGATAAAAATACTTCTCATCTCTTGTATCCTAATGTTCAGTTTTATAAGCAAGGGTATTATTTTCCGGTTAAAGTAGTTAAAGAAAATAATTATAATAAATAAAATAATACCATTCAACACCATATTTCTAAAATAACTCATGTGGCATCATGTATTCACCGTTCGCATGCGCACTATGCAGTCATACAGCAGGCAGATGTGTCCACTTTTTTGTTTATTTAAAATATGTTCAACCTAGATTAGATAAAAACTAATTACCGAAGATTTAAAACACAGGGAGTGAACTTTCCCTGTGTTTAATCCAATGTGTAATACTTATAATCAGAGGGATTCCTAGGGAATGTGGTGACCCGTTTCAAATTTTCTTCATATGTGTATGTCAGTTTCAGGTTTTCAGGCACCCCTTGAACGTTGGTGCTCTGGTGCAATGCATCCCTTTCACCCTCGGAACAGCTCGCCTCTGCTTATAATTAAATTATATCCTATAAGAAAGTGAAGGAACACTTAGGAAACCGAAACAAATTTCTGTACTCAATGTATAACACTTCAAATAGCAACCCACTAAGTTTCCTGCAGCTTCAAAGAAGTATTTTTTTAATTACACTTCCTGAGGTCAAGTTATGTGAATTAGGAAAGATGGAAAAATCAATCATCGTGTAATTATCCAATATTTGAAAAAAAGGGACTAACCCCAATGAAAATCCGTGAGGCTTTAGTTACAATATTGCGGGAGGATGAAGAAAGAGAAAAGACCCCTTCCTGTTCCATAGATAATTTTTTGGCCAGTGAGTACAGATTCAAATACCGAAAAATGTGTTGGATCCCAAAACAAGTGTTCAGTCACCACAAATCCATGCTTATGGGTCACTTTAAACCATGTCGTCCAGTCAGAGGCAGCCAAAGATGTTATCCAGTCATGTAGAATGATTCAAGCGTTATTCATTATTCAGAGCTTTCTACTTCATTGGACTATTAAAACTATCTTTGTTTGAAACCGATGAAGATATCGAAATATTCGGCTGTACAATATTCTGTATTTTACTATAAAGACATTCCTCTTAATATACACAATGGCCAAAACACTACGAACCTTTGTTGAATATTGAATCGGGCCGCCTTTGTTTCTATTACATTAGGGTTACCTGGTAAGTTATTACATATATCCATGTGTATTGTGTCTGTGGTCGATTTGCCTGTATCGCTGGACGAAAAACCCCAGTTTCTGGGGGTTTTCGTCCAGCCGACTGAGACCGACTAACTCAGCCATGGATTGAAAAAAGCCCATTAAAGTTCTTCGCGTCATCGGCGGGATTCGAACCCGGGCCTTTTCCACCCGGTGTGGGGAGGACGGTGATGACACCACTTTGCTACCACCGCAGCAGTGTTTCTAATAACAGTAAGTGATCTGCGCGGCATAGATTCTATAAGGTGTTTTAGTGCGTTTGGGTCTAATTGTAACCAATCTTCCAGCAAAATATCGCGCAGCTGCGACAAAGTCAAAGGAAGCGGCCTTCGTTTCCGAACAGCTCTCTCAACATATTACACACATTCTCAATAGCATTCAGATCAGGTGCATGTGGGAGCTAGGGAAGATGGTGGAAATCCCTGTCATATTCTCCGACTATTTTGCACGACTCTGGCACGATGCCCTGTTGCATTGTCATCCATAAAGTGGCCATCACCTTCGGGATAAAAGTGTAACATTGCAGAGTGCAGTAGATCTGATACAAAATTCAGGTAGTCCCTGGATGACATTCGACCTACCACCGTTATCACGGACCCAGTCCTTGCCTGCGAAACATTCCCCATACCATCATACCACCTCCAGATGCTTGGGTTGTCTTAACAAGGCAAGCAGTGTCCATCACTTCGTGTGGTTCTTGCCACTCTCTCCGCCTACCATCGTGATTCGTCTGACCACATAACCTTTCAATTTGTTCCACTGCCCAATCACGGCGTTCTCGGCACTGCAAGCAGATTTTTCTGTTTTTCTCTGAAACAAGTGGTTTCCGAATAGGCAGGCGACTGCCAATACCTAATTTCTTCACTTCCCTCTACATGGAACGGGTTGAAATAGGGCAGTTCTGGGCTTGATTGAATTCAGATGTAATTTGCTGCACGCTGGATGTCCTATTTTCCAGCACAGTCCTCCTTAGAGTATGAAGGAAAACAATACTCTTGAAGTATTGTTTTCCTTGCCACATTTGCGCCTTTGAGAAGCGGAAGAACCGCTTGCTTTCCAGTTATTAAAAATCTTTGAGGTGGATGGATTTGAGAAACCAGTTATGTCTTTCGTTTCTTGATTCTTAGCTTCTGCTAAACGTGCACTCACGATAAGACCCTTTTCAAAGTCTGATAGATCACGCGTTTTTCCTATTCTTCTTTCAGATTTTTGCAGTCGAACAGCCTGTGCAGTCTTTGTACTCAATGAAGCAACACATCACAGTTTTCTTAATACAAAGGCATGTATTTTTTTTTTTTTTTTTTTTTGGCAGTGTGTATATATTATAAGCAAAAGTATATGAAGTCTACCTTGAGACTGTTCCTGTACTATTTTAATCTTTTTCTTTTTCCAGATTCAAGAAGATAGCAGTATGGATAGACCTAAGTCCTTTCATGGCTTTCAACGAAAACCAAACTCATACCATGGAATTAAACGTCGCCATTCCGCGTACTCGCAGGTGTCACTCCGAAGAATATCGGCTATGTCTAGCAGCATGTGTGGTGCTTCAATTGGAAGGCCGTCCATTCAGAGCATCGCATCTAGAGGAAGTTGGGGAAGCAAATGGGAATTTCTTCTGTCGTGTGTTGGCCTGTCCGTCGGCATTGGAAATGTCTGGAGGTTTCCGTATCTGGCTTACCAAAATGGTGGAGGTATGTGATCCAAATCAGTTTTAAAATAGATATGTTAAGTGGGACGTATGGGACGGAATGTAATATGAAACCTGGGGCCGCTGGAAATGCATACTCACAATGAAAGCGTCACTTCCTGATTTCTTGAAGTTTTCTGGACATCGAATACCAGATAAGTTACTGAACAATTAATATATATATATATATATATATATTTTTTTTTCGATTTAATTATAGATACAGTTTTATGATTTGGCAACAATTGTGAATAAGCATGGACATGCGGACATGTGTTTTTGTGAGGGGCGACAGAACCATCAGTCAACTGGACAGACGATTCTGGATACTCGTCCACACCACGGGAAGGTGGGCCAGTCCCAGTAAAGCACGTACTGTCTCAAAAGAGACTCTGATCCACCTAGTGTTGCCCGAAGGTGGGCCAGGATCCTCTTCGGGGGCCCATTCCAGAGGGAAAGAAAGGGGGGAAAAAAGAGAAAAAGACCCGTGGTGCAAGTTATGGAAAAAAGAGAAAAACGAACAAAAAACTTGGCTCTTTTGCAGCGAATGAGGACATCTATCAGCTTTATCAGTATATATAAAAAAGGAAAGAACACACAAACAAAAATAATAGAGAGAAAAAAAACAAAAACAGACAGTAAATGTTTAAGTTTCTCTAGTGTCACGGTTCTCAGCGTTCCTATCTCTGCTGTTGTTTCTCCTTCTCTCAAAAACTTTGGCCGCAAAGTTCTGTAATGCGCTAAGGTTACCAGGTGACTGGAGGAGCTGGTCAACATGATTCTTTGCAATGATGGCGATGCTGTTCCTAAGTGGCTGCCGAAAATCCTCATGCAGGATGCATTCAAAGAATATGTGTTTCCAATTCTCATTTGCTCTAGAGGAGCACAGCTCGGTTTGGTGGAGGACAAACTGGTAGAGTTTGTTCAGAGACCCGTGTCCTGTGACCAGAAAAGACGTTTCAAGACTCATTGAGAGCCATGATTTGACTGACTTAGACGAATCATGGCTCTCACTGAGTCTTGAAACCTCTTTCCTGGTCACAGGACACGGGTCTCTGAACGAGAAGGCATTGAATTTCTTAAACACCAAGGTAACTCTGAACGTAAGGCGACAGTTTAAATTGTGCCCATAAATTACAAATTCAAGCGCCGGTGGCCTGTGAAGGAGATAAAAAAAAACTAGGGAAGATCCCAGAAAAACCTTATCGCTTGCAGTACATATATCCAGCTCATAAAGATCAGATAAGATCCTTGTAATTCGAACCAGAACTTTTATAAATAGGTAGATGAATGTACTCGACTATAGAAGCCCCGTAAAATTGGCCATACTACTCATTTTGTTCACAAATGATTTCTTAAGAAAGCGTTCAAATTCTGCATCCAGTATGCAGTCCTCATTTCCATTTCATCCAGTTACTGTGAAATGTTGATGACAAACAGAATATAAAATGATGAGGATGTCACTTTTCAGTAAAAATAAACATTAATATGAGAAGCTTTTTTTAATATAAGCCTTCGTGGCAGTGCAGTAGATACGCCTCTCTACTCATTTGTAAATAATCTCAGCTTCAGTATACTGTAGCTGAGATTATTTACATCACCTTGGTTACCTTGGCGCTTATCTTAAATGCAACTCAAATGGGAATGTAAATTTTACTCGGACTTTAAGAAAAAAAAAAGATTTACCACTAATTACTGGTAGAAAACTGACGGTATTATGTTCCACTCCTCTTTTAAAGCATTTGTGAATTCCATTACTGAAAGAGGCCACTTTGGTCTTGCACTAATTCAACATATCACTTTATTTCAAAAGATGTTCAATTGGGTTGAGGTCAGTGCAATGTTCCGATATGATTCTCTTCAAACCATTTCACAATCCTTGCTTTGTGAGTGCTGTCACAAAGCACGAGTTCCTAGCCATACACAATTTCCTTCAATCGGAGAGGTGTCCATAACTTTTGGTAGGTAGTGTATAAAGAAGGCTGTGTGTTCTTATTCTATATGGTTGCTATACGATTCACTGAAACCAAACTTGGTATGTTTCTTCTTGCATCTAGGTGAGGTTGAAGCTATGTTTGCACTTAAATTTCTACCCCCGCGGAAGTACTGGAAAATAGGGATCTCAGTTAATTCCCCCCCAAAATAATAAATAAAGGTTGAAGCTATTATTACTCCCTAGGAGGTCCAGTTTTTTATTATTAGAAGAAATGGGAACCCTGTCGTACGTTGCATTCATTTTTGTTCGATCAATGCACCTGCGCATTCAAGTGTATGTTGGCACGCAACATACTCAATATAATATAAAATAGATCTCATCTTCTAACCCAGACGTTAACATTAAAAAATTTAAGTAGGGGTGTAATTTTATGCTCCACTGAACACGAAAAGTGCCCTATATCCGTCCGTTGGTGAACTACAATGTACAGGGCCCACTTGGGTAACTCTTCGTGTCATGAACTTCCAATATTTCGAAGGGTAAACCAAAGCGTAAACTGTGTCTGGTATTTTAAAGTCTCCTTCGTAACATTATTAATATGTGAGGAGCGTCTTTTAATATAAGCCTTCGTGGCAGTGCGGTGGATACGCCTCCCAACTCAAAATATTCAGGTTCATAACTGCCGGTTAAATGGAGATCGTCCGGATTATCGATCAAAGGGCACGCCCAGTGACAGTGGGCTGATAAAACCTCTAGTGTTTGTAGAAAACCTGTTATCAAAACTACAAGTTTGCACAAATATGTGAAGCAAAGATTTCAAAGTCCACGGTATACTCGACAATTCCCAATATTTCATTCCCTTCTTTTCGAAAAATTTTACCACTTTTATGAATTTATTTCGAATTATATTGAGCAGTAATGTTTGTTTGTTTTAGGATGAAGCTGAAGTTAAGCAAGAATTATGAATTATCAAAGTTTTCGAATTAACAAATTATTTTTTTGCATAGTATTTTCGGTCTCAAAATATTTTTAAAAAAAAGTTCGAAATATTGGGGTTCGAATTAACGAGGTTTTATTGTTTATACTACACTTTCATTTTAAAGAAAACATTTTGAGCTCGAATATATAAAAGAGATCCACTTAAAATTGCTTCGGGATTGACCACGCGGTCGCGATCCACTGCTTAACCACCCATGATGCGACAGAAGAAGAATAATGAGTGAATTAACACTGAAACTTAATATATCCCATCCTCGTTATAGTGCTAATTTGTCCATCCTTATAGTGCTGATTTATCCATCCTCCATATAGTGCTGATTTATCCATCCTCCATATAGTGCTGATTTATCCATTATAGTGCTGATTTATCCATTATAGTGCTGATTTGTCCCTCCTCCTTATAGAACTGATTTGTCCATTCTCCTTATAGTGCTGATTTGTTATCCTGTGACCTGTTTATGCTATCGACAAGAGCTCTTAGAAGGTAAGCAATTCATGTTGAATGATGAGGTGAAAAATAAGGTGAAGTGGGGTTGACATTTCGAAACTGGAATACAAAAATTCACAGCTTCCCTCAATAACTCCAAAAATTCTTATGGCCCTCTTCACAACGTGACTGAGTTAGCCAGTCTCAGGCGAGGATTGCATGTTTTTCCCCAGAAACTCTGATTTTTCGTCCAGCAAACAAAACGGACCAAATAATGCAAGCGCGGTCGCAATATACTGACGCCTGATAGCCTTAGTTTCTTTAGAGTTTAACATATGCCCAATAAATAATCTTTACAACTTTAGAAAGTGATAAAGAAACGGAATGAAAGGAAGGAGATTTCTAATTTATTACATATAAGGGGGGAAAATCTTTTTTTTAACTTAATTTCTCTTCGACAGATGGCACTTGCATCGCCTTAGCCAGAGAGTATGTGTAGTGGAGTCAGAAAACAAAAAGGAAAGTGCATTTCCTATTTCAGAATTAGGTATATACCACTGGCGTGCCATGGATTAGCACTTATTTAGCAGTACTGTGACTAGAACCACGATAAAGTTAAACGTGTGAACTACTGTACTCTGCTGCTGTATCCGAACATTCCAACAATGGGTTCCCCTAAAGCTCAGAAAGACTCCTCGTTATAGTGCTACGTCTTTTTCTCCCCAGTATTAATTCTTGCATTCGTCCCTCATGAACTCTAGGATCGGCCCTGTATTCTGTGATCGGTTTATATATTTTCTTCAATCAAAAATTATGCAACTATCACTCAAGGCCGCGATATGGCAGCGATATGGGAAAAAAAGTTCCTCCTATCTCGAAAGGAAGTACATGTATTCGTCAAATTTGGCTTGGAAGAACGGAATCAAATCCGTGCTGATTTCAACGCCTTAAGATAGTGCTTTTCTTACCATCCCCCCCTTCCTCCCATTGAATCAAATCTTAATAAACTTGGGAAATGGAGTTAAAGTATTAATTAGTCTGTACTCGACTACACAGAACAGCCCTTCGAAGTAGCACAATTGGTAGGATCGTCGTCCTGGTTAGAAAAGACCTAGAGTTCGAGTCCCGTCGATGAAGTGAGAGATTTTTATGGGCCTTTTTAACAACGTGGCTGAGGTCGGTCTCAAGCGAGGGTAGTGTGTTTTTTCTCCTTGCTTTTTCATACAGAAAATGGACCTCAGAATACATGCAAATTGCAGACAATATACACTGAGCAATATGGCCTTAGTCGCTGATGCTCCTAAAACCCAACTACTACAACAACAACAACAATACGCAGAATAAGGACACGCCGCTCTCGCTGACAAGGTTGACCTTCAATATTTAAGAAGTACCATCATTGGCTGGAAGGGAAACCAGACGAAAATGGGAATTTCATTGTTGTCCTATTTCAAAAAATATGTTAGTATTAAGTTTTATGTCAAATCTTCCCATTCTATGGTTAACTTTTATAAATATGAGTAGAGTATGTTGTTGTTATTGGGTTTTAGGAGCATTAGGGCTATGGCCATATTGCTCAGTATACAGTATATACTGTCTGTAAATTGCGTGTGTTGTGTGGTCGATTTTCTGTTTGCTGGACAAAAAACTCGAGTTTCCGGGAGAAAAAACCATGGTACCCTCGCCTGAGACCGATTAACTCAGCCATGTTGTAAAAAAGATCCATAAAAATTCCACTCATCATCGACGGGACTCAAACCCATGTCTTTTCCACCTGGTGTGGGGAGGATGACTATTCTACCAACTGTATTACCCACGAGGGAAATAGAGCATGCGGGTTTGTACATAAATTAGCTTTTTCTTTTTTGTCATATTTACGAGTTTTTCTTGATTTTGATGATTATCCGGGCAAATTATTTCCCAGCTGTCCCAGATATTGGAGTCTATTATAGTATTGTTTTAACCATTATATTTTAGGTAATTAGTATAACAAAGACGCTATTTTTTTCCAAGTTTAGTAAATCACATCTAAAGTAATATCTTGTTTTCTTTTTCTTCTTTTTTTTTTTTTATAGGGGCATTTCTCATTCCTTATTTAGTAATGCTATTTCTTGCCGGCAAACCCATGTATTTTATGGAATTAGCATTCGGACAGTTTGCTGGACTGGGACCTCTAGCGATATGGTCCTGTTTACCTATAGCCAAAGGTAAAATAAATTTATTGTTATTTTTTATAATTCTAAATGAAATTAATAAAACAAATTGTAATATGCAAGGTTTGTTTAAAAATTCTCAAAGCTGATTCTGTGAGAAATCAGTTTTCTTATCAGTAGCGTTTGGCTATATTAAAAGAGGAGCAAAAATAGGTACGCCATACTCATGAGAGCGTCATTGGATTCAGGGAAGGTCCCCAGTGGATCAAAGGGAGAAGTGAGTAACTATAAAGTTGTAAGTTGACTTCTGTTCTGGGAAAATAATGGGGTCGGTGATCAAAGAAGTAATACAGGATCACTTCAATAGGAATACAGCAAAAAAGGACTCAGCAATAAAGGGACTGAATGCAAAAAAATAATTTTGACATCATATACTTATTAGACTTCAGAAAAGTTTTTAATACTGTTGCACGTAAAAGACTGTTGTACGAATTGGAGCAGTGTGGCATTAGGGGAAAGTTGCTGCTATGATAAAGGGATGATTGAGGGGTAGGAGACACAATGCTTACGAATGGACACTGCTGTTCTTGTACTAATGTTATTGGTGTTTTCTCTCATGGTTCACTGATGGACCCATTTATGTTTTCAATATTTATTAATGATATTGATGAAGGCATATCTCTAAGAAGTTTTTTCGTAGATGATACAAAGTTGGCGAGATGGTTAATGACAGTAATCAGGGCAAGCTCCAGCAATAAGATTTAATAGAATTAAGCAGGTGGTTGAGAAATGGAAATTGAATTTTAACAGTGACAAATGCAAAGTATTGCATATGGAAAGCAGTAATCCCAACATCTTGGGGAAATTTTTCTCTGAGCAGTGCAGACAGGCTTCTAGGACAGCACATGGGGTTTTGTTAATGATATACATGAATTTTGTCAGCAGTGATAAGTAGGTGATTAACCCAGTGTATAAGACTGGGTTAGGCCAAATTTTGAGTACTGCATACAGGTGTGGAAGCCACACTTTAAGGAGGATGTGGATCAGTTGAAACGGGTGAAGAGAAAAGCAACAGTCATGGACACAAAAAAGGATCCTTCGGTTATGCAAATTGCAGTGTCTGAAAACTAGTCACCTGAGAGGAGACCTTATTGAAGTGTTTTGTGCATCACCATCATTTGCCACTATGTACTATGACGCACTAGGCAATGGTTGGCCACTATATTATAAATAGATGTTATAAATAACTGTTACATAATGCAGTCACAGTTGTTACTTAATGTTACATAATGTAGTCTACAGAACGAAACGATGTGCTATCTAAAACTGGCTCTCATTGTGTACATATATCAAATACCCTACACATGTATATACACGCTTTGGAACTGTTCACTCCCCTCGCAAAAGATGATTAAATAATCCAGGGAAAGGCCGTCTCCAGTTTCTAGCCCTGCTTTTGTTTTTTTTTTTTTTTTTGTTTTTTAAATTAAAACCCCAAACACGAGAGGTATTAGAACCTATAGTACTTAGTAAAAGAAGATATTTATTAATTTGCTTGCTTTTATTATGATTTTTTTCCCCAATAAATAAGATAGTAATTTATTTTTAAAAAAAATTAAAACGTTTTCTTCGTTGTAAACTTGAAAATAAGCGAGAAGACAGCCCTCTATCTGATTTAAAATTTGTTATCGATTAAAAAATATATAATAAATAAAATAATATTTTTATAATATCAGTTGATCACCAGAGGCCGCTACTGCTTAACATTGATGTTTTCTTTTGTAATTCACGCATTATAGTTTCTTGATCCCTTTTCATGGATATACTGTACAGCTAATGATGACATCAAAGTGTTTCTATCTTAATAGAAAGAAAAGCTGACGTAAGCAAAATATCTATTATTAATAGAAATTTTAGAACTGGGACATTGAAAAAGAAAATGTCGGTTAGCACTTTGCATACAGATGTCAAATGTCGAAAGAAATTTTTAGGTGGGGAGATAACAACAAAATATCAATTCACCAAACATACTAGCAATTGATGGCAGAGCAGTGAAGTTTGTGAATGTTTTAAAACCACAATTAGCAGTAAAGACTTTCTATAAAAAGCCACATTTCCTAGAATAGTCCCAACTCTTGGAAGGAGTCCACCTTGATGCTAGAAATATCCATTTTTCTTTTAGAATATTAACGACCATTTCGCAATTTCACAAATATGCTGTGCGACATGTTATTGTTCCTTCCGCCAACTTTGTCTGTAGGACGCCCACTTGGCGTCCAAATGTCGGATGCACATTTCAGGCTGCGATTGATACGGAAGCACAAAAGCCAAACGATTATTGAGACTTTCGTCTGAGAGAGAAAGAGAGAGACAAAGTTTATTATTTTTGTTCGATTTAAAAAATAAATAAATGTTTTTAGCTATAATAAAAGGATAAATGTTATGTTGATGCTAATTGGTTAAAAAATTATGCGAACGTTCGCTTCTTTATTTATTATTATTTTTTTTTTCATCACTGATTTCCTTTTCCTTTCTATCATTTCAGGTATTGGATTTGCTATGGTGACTGTATCGCTTACTGTCTGCATATATTACAATGTCATTATGTCGTATACAGTTTTCTACATTTTTTCCACTTTCCAAAGTACGGTGCCATGGAGCAGCTGTGACCCTACATGGGCCAATGGAACGCAGTGTCATGTGAGAAGTCAAATAGTACGTGCCAATTCATTATACATGATTATAAACTTTATATTTACTTTTTTCAAAGCATAGTTCCGTCTACTGTAACTGAGAGTGGTACTATAGTGTTTAATGCCCTCTCTCGACAAAATAATGAACTAACTACTTTCTATGTTTAAATTAAAATTATATAGTGGGAAAGGACGTTAGGTGGTTGTTTTCCATTAAGATTATCACTATATTTAATACTACTCTTATACCATGTGAAATTAATAATATAATTTATTAAGCTATGCGCCTAAACTACTATACATTAAGGTGACGTTTCAGGTATCTTACCGATACCCATCATCAGAGTCTGGTGATGGGTATTTTAGTAGTTTAGCTTAATAAACTATATTATTAATTTCATGTCATATAAGAGTGGTATTAAATATAGTAATAATCTTAATAAATGTATGTTTATCTAGATTTTTTATTATTACGACAACGTTACATAAAGGAAGAAGTAATTTTCTCAGTGTCTTAAGGATAAAAACCTCGTCTTAAAGTGACAGTTTTTATTTCTCTTTCAGTCAAATGAAACTAGTCGGAAATCACAGACATCCAGCCAAGTATATTGGGAGTAAGTATCATAAAAGTACATATAATTACTTTTATCTTTTATTACTATTTCTTATTCACTTGTGACAACTGCTAGAATCACAGTCAACTCAAACGCACGTACTACTGTACTCTCAATGTTCACCATTCAGGCACTGGCAAAAATTATAAATAAATAAATAAAAATAATTTATTTATTATTATTATTTATTTTTTTTTTTTGAAGAGTAAAAAGTGTGCAGTGAGTTGTGTTTGTAGTTTCCGTTTTGCTCTAATTTATTTATGGCATACGAATGTGTTTGTTGATGCTCAGAATTCTTGCATGAAACTAGAAGAGTATAGTGTACAGGAAAAAGAGAAGTTACACGAGACCTTCCTGACCTAATCAGATATTTATACTAGTTTCCGAGTGAAGTGGATTGTCTTTCAAAACTATCTATAAAAATCAAATTATTTGGATCCTCAATGAGCAGAAAATGTTATATATACAGTAGTGGACAAAAAAGAGTGACAATATCAAAAAATATTGAAAATGTTTATCTTTATTTGAATAATTTGATCTCAAACTAATTACGAATGTTTTAAAATTATATATATATATATATATTATTATTATTTTTTTTTAAATATAAATGTCCTGTATACATTAGTGGACAAAAAATGGCATGAAAAAAAAAAAGTGCATTTTCATCAAATAGAATGCAATATTTGGATCTCAAAATCATAACGAATTACGAATATTTTAGAATTATATATACTGTATATTTTTTTATAAAGTGCAATGATTTATAAAATCCAAATCTCCAAAGCAAAATCGTCATTGAGAGCAGAAAATGTTCTATGTACAGTAATGGACAAAAAAAAGTGTAAATACCTAAAAAATTTAAATTATAGTTTTGTTAAAAATATAAACTTTTTTAAAATATATTTCTTTAAATGTTAATCCTAATTTTTGTATTATATATTTAACTATTATATATTTCTTTTCTATTAACCTCTCTCTCTCTCTCTCTCTCTCTCTCTCTCTCTCTCTCTCTTATTCCGAGCAAATGATATTCTAAGAACGAGATGCTTATTTTACAGATTTCCAGAAATGCATACACAAAAATAAATATTCGGAAGCAAAAAACATTTAGGCCAATACATCAAATACGCAAATGGAATATAAAAAGGAAAACAAACAACAGAACTCGTAAATGCGAAAATTTGAAAGAGTTAATAACATATGTAGGTTTATAAATAGAATGAGTGTTTTGCTGAGGATTTTTTATTGTTTTTTCGAAAGCAGCTATCCTGTAGAATCTCAAATTACAGAAAACTGAAGCAAAGAAGTAAGAAATACGCTATTTTAAAGTATAAACACAAAAATGTAGATAATTAAATATAAAGTTGTTTTTTTTAATTATATAAAAAGAATGGTAAAAACAGCTAACGTTACAGTTTGAACAAATTTAATAATAAATTTTATTTATTTATTTTTAATAAATTCGCGCATATTTCTCTTAAAATATTAAATTTAAAAATTTGTTTTACGCTAGTTGATTCATGCCTCAACTACAAATAAATCACAATTAAAATAACATTTTTCCTACTTTACACTTAAAACTTACAGAAAACGCTGAAAGTGTAAAATAGTAAATGTTTCAATAAAAATATTGAGATTTTTTTATTTTATTGAAATATTTTTATTGAGACTTTCTACAAGTCTGTTTGAATATTTATTACTGAATGGAGAACTGGCATTGAAAAAACAGTTCGGATGCAAGGAAATATTCCAAAATAAACATGGGAAAATTCCATATTATGCACGCATACCCTAATAAATGCTGTACTGTTCTTCAAATTTCATTTACTGTCACAATGAAACTACTTTCTTCTTCCTCTATCATCATGTGCTCTATTGTCATAATTACCTCAGCACGCACGTTGGCAAATGGGTTGTGCGATAAATGTATAAAAGTATACTGAGTTGGCTTTGCATTGGCAACACCTAGCTGGCACATTTTGATATAATTCAGCCCATACACGCCTTGGTATGGTTGGTTGTCCTGTAGTAGTGCTACCCATGCGTTGAATAAAGTTTCCAATAATGTCCGCACATTATCAGGTGTATGGTCATAGCATCGAATGTCCTTTTCCCACTAGGTCCTATAACATGCTCAATTGAGTTGAGATCGGGTGAATTGTTAACTGGATTACATTCACTGTCATGTTCCTGAAACCAGTTATCAACCTATTGGATCTTGTGGCATGGAGTCTTATTGGTAGACGTCCGAGTTGTGTGAATACTCTGTCATTGAAGCGTGCATTGTTCGGTGACCATAGAAAGATATGGGTTCCTATCGAGTCGTTGATGAACTGTGATCAGAGAATTGGGCATGCCATGGAAACAGTCCCCCAAACCATAACACCACCGCCTCTAACCTGCCAAACACCAACAGTGCATCTAGGTGCTGTGGCCTCACGTTTCTTTTTCAACAAGACGACAGATTTCCATGTTCAATTCTTATGTCATCATGAGTATAAGTACCCGTGACGACCGTCCACTGCCATAGACTATACGATGCATAGTCCATGTGGATATTGATATTGCTGTTCCTATGTTATACGAGACACATGGCGTCATCACAGGTGTCGACCACACGTGGTTGTTTCACGTGTATCCTTTGGTTGGTTGTCCGAATACTGTTCAGCCAGTCATGGTAGACTAGTGACACCACAGAACTAGAGAACTTAACTATTTTAGTTGTTGTCCAGAAACTGGCACCTGCGCATCTTGTCTCCAGAATCATTCCACATTCGAAGCCGAACAGACCTCGATGTCGACCCTTTCTTCCTCGCAGACCTCAAAACTGATCGCCATGTGTGCGAACTATAATCTTATATCACCGACTCTGAGCCTTCATCAGCGTCCATTCCTACACAAGGGGAAGCTGCTAATGCAAATTCTCATTTTATTGTGAGAATTCTAAATTCATCAACTCATATATAGAAATTCGAGACATGTGTTTGACATTTAGATTATCTTCGAAGATGTTTAATGGTAAATCTGAATTAGTACACTAATATTGGTACTGCTATTAATGCATTTTCTTTCTTTTTTTTTTATATATAATACAGACGTTATGTGTTGCAACTTTCTACTGGTATTGAGGATCCAGGGGGCATACAGTGGCAGTTAGTTCTTTGTTTGTTATTTTCGTGGATGGTGGTCATTGCTTGCCTTCTTAAAGGGATCAAAACATCTGGAAAAGTATGTTAAAATATTCAGTCGTTCTCAATTTGAACTGAACCCATATAAATATATTTTTTTATTATGCTAATCTTACAATTATCATTTATGAGGCTTGGACCATTATAGCATTATCCTTCGTATTTTCTAGGTGGTGTATTTCGCTGCAACATTCCCTTATGTTGTTCTCATTACGCTACTAATTACAGGCTTACTTCAAGAGGGCGCTATGGATGGAGTGTTGTACTTTATCACGCCAACTTGGGGGAAACTGTTGGACATTCAGGTGATGTCATTGTTTAGTAGTTATAAAATTTATTCTGCATAAAAACATCAGTGTTCTCGTGTAGGGAGAGATAGCAATTATTTGTAGTGGGGCGTGAAAACTAACGCGATTGAATGTTCCCTCTAACAATTGGTTATCATACGCAAGAACAAATAGAATGGGAAGCTGTTTTCTGTTGAGAACAAAAGGCAAATCATGGCAGTCCAAATAGCGACAATGTTACCCAACATTCTCGCCAGTTAAGATCGAACAGTATACGATCGATTTGTTAACTTTCCGTAAAATCAAAAAAGGTTAATAGAGATATTTCATATCAACATTATAATGGCTCCTATCTTCAATTTAAGTGTTTGCAGTGACTAGCCAGGAAACAAAAGAAAGGCCAGGTATTCTGGTTGATAGCACAACATTCCGTACTATTCCTGATTGGTTGTCAACAACCAATAAGCTTCCTGAATAAATTAAACAATTCCAGAGGAAGATTACTTTTTTCTTTTCATGAAATGAAAAGACATATTTGGAGGTGATGGTTTAACATTTGTTTTCGATTCTGCTTTTTTGTACTTTTTATTTATTGATTTTTATAGTTACATGCGAAGCACCATTAAATTATTTTTTGTGCATCTATCGTTTTGTAAAAATGGAAAAATTTGATTTCCGGAATTAATATCGCTAATAATATAAGTAAAATGAAAATCTCACCCATCAATGGCCCGTTGGTCTAGGGGTATGATTCTCGCTTTAGATGCGAGAGGTCCCGGATTCAAATCCCGGACGGGCCCAGGACTTTTCATTTTATATACATATATATTTTTTTTTTCTGTTTTTGTATAGATTAATAGAGTCGTAATAATCCTCGGTGGATACTGGACTCACTGTCAGTAGTTGTCGCCAAACCTCAACCAAATAGAATACACTGAAAGTACTCTTGTTAGGAGGGCTAGAACTGTGATATAAGTAAAATGAAAATCTCACCGATCAATGGACCGTTGGTCTAGGGGTATGATTCTCGCTTTGGGTGCGAGAGGTCCCGGGTTCAAATCCCGGACGGGCCCAGGACTTTTCATTTTATATACATATATATTTTTTATTCTGTTTTTGTATAGATTAATAGAGTCGTAATAATCCTCGGTGGATACTGGACTCACTGTCAGTAGTTGTCGCCAAACCTCAACCAAATAGAATACACTGAAAGTACTCTTGTTAGGAGGGCTAGAACTGTGATATAAGTAAAATGAAAATCTCACCCATCAATGGCCCGTTGGTCTAGGGGTATGATTCTCGCTTTGGGTGCGAGAGGTCCCGGGTTCAAATCCCGGACGGGCCCAGGACTTTTCACTTTATATACATATTTTTATTTTATTCTGTTTTTGTATAGATTAATAGAGTCGTAATAATCCTCGGTGGATACTGGACTCATTGTCAGTAGTTGTCGCCAAACCTCAACCAAATAGAATTCACTGAAAGTACTCTTGTTAGGAGGGCTAGAACTGTGATATAAGTAAAATGAAAATCTCACCCATCAATGGCCCGTTGGTCTAGGGGTATGATTCTCGCTTTGGGTGCGAGAGGTCCCGGGTTCAAATCCCGGACGGGCCCAGGACTTTTCATTTTATATATATTTTTTTATTTTATTCTGTTTTTGTATAGATTAATAGAGTCGTAATAATCCTCGGTGGATACTGGACTCACTGTCAGTAGTTGTTGCCAAACCTCAACCAAATAGGATACACTGAAAGTACTCTTGTTAGGAGGGCTAGAACTGTGATATAAATAAAATCAAAATCTCACCGATCAATGGCCCGTTGGTCTAGGGGTATGATTCTCGCTTTGGGTGCGAGAGGTCCCGGGTTCAAATCCCGGACGGGCCCAGGACTTTTCATTTTATATATATTTTTTTATTTTATTCTGTTTTTGTATAGATTAATAGAGTCGTAATAATCCTCGGTGGATACTGGACTCACTGTCAGTAGTTGTCGCCAAACCTCAACCAAATAGAATACACTGAAAGTACTCTTGTTAGGAGGGCTAGAACTGTGATATAAGTAAAATGAAAATCTTACCCATCAGTGGCCCGTTGGTCTAGGGGTATGATTCTCGCTTTGGGTGCGAGAGGTCCCGGGTTCAAATCCCGGACGGGCCCAGGACTTTTCATTTTATATATATATTTTTATTTTATTCTGTTTTTGTATAGATTAATAGAGTCGTAATAATCCTCGGTGGATACTGGACTCACTGTCAGTAGTTGTCGCCAAACCTCAACCAAATAGAATACACTGAAAGTACTCTTGTTAGGAGGGCTAGAACTGTGATATAAGTAAAATGAAAATCTCACCGATCAATGGCCCGTTGGTCTAGGGGTATGATTCTCGCTTTGGGTGCGAGAGGTCCCGGGTTCAAATCCCGGACGGGCCCAGGACTTTTCATTTTATATACATATATATTTTTTTATTCTGTTTTTGTATAGATTAATAGAGTCGTAATAATCCTCGGTGGATACTGGACTCACTGTCAGTAGTTGTCGCCAAACCTCAACCAAATAGAATACACTGAAAGTACTCTTGTTAGGAGGGCTAGAACTGTGATATAAGTAAAATGAAAATCTCACCCATCAATGGCCCGTTGGTCTAGGAGTATGATTCTCGCTTTGGGTGCGAGAGGTCCCGGGTTCAAATCCCGGGCGGCCCAGGACTTTTCACTTTATATACATATTTTTATTTTATTCTGTTTTTGTATAGATTAATAGAGTCGTAATAATCCTCGGTGGATACTGGACTCATTGTCAGTAGTTGTCGCCAAACCTCAACCAAATAGAATTCACTGAAAGTACTCTTGTTAGGAGGGCTAGAACTGTGATATAAGTAAAATGAAAATCTCACCCATCAATGGCCCGTTGGTCTAGGGGTATGATTCTCGCTTTGGGTGCGAGAGGTCCCGGGTTCAAATCCCGGACGGGCCCAGGACTTTTCATTTTATATATATTTTTTTATTTTATTCTGTTTTTGTATAGATTAATAGAGTCGTAATAATCCTCGGTGGATACTGGACTCACTGTCAGTAGTTGTTGCCAAACCTCAACCAAATAGGATACACTGAAAGTACTCTTGTTAGGAGGGCTAGAACTGTGATATAAATAAAATCAAAATCTCACCGATCAATGGCCCGTTGGTCTAGGGGTATGATTCTCGCTTTGGGTGCGAGAGGTCCCGGGTTCAAATCCCGGACGGGCCCAGGACTTTTCATTTTATATACATATATATTTTTTTATTCTGTTTTTGTATAGATTAATAGAGTCGTAATAATCCTCGGTGGATACTGGACTCACTGTCAGTAGTTGTCGCCAAACCTCAACCAAATAGAATACACTGAAAGTACTCTTGTTAGGAGGGCTAGAACTGTGATATAAGTAAAATGAAAATCTCACCGATCAATGGCCCGTTGGTCTAGGGGTATGATTCTCGCTTTGGGTGCGAGAGGTCCCGGGTTCAAATCCCGGACGGGCCCAGGACTTTTCATTTTATATACATATATATTTTTTTATTCTGTTTTTGTATAGATTAATAGAGTCGTAATAATCCTCGGTGGATACTGGACTCACTGTCAGTAGTTGTCGCCAAACCTCAACCAAATAGAATACACTGAAAGTACTCTTGTTAGGAGGGCTAGAACTGTGATATAAGTAAAATGAAAATCTCGCCGATCAATGGACCGTTGGTCTAGGGGTATGATTCTCGCTTTGGGTGCGAGAGGTCCCGGGTTCAAATCCCGGACGGGCCCAGGACTTTTCATTTTATATATATATTTTTATTTTATTCTGTTTTTGTATAGATTAATAGAGTCGTAATAATCCTCGGTGGATACTGGACTCACTGTCAGTAGTTGTCGCCAAACCTCAACCAAATAGAATACACTGAAAGTACTCTTGTTAGGAGGGCTAGAACTGTGATATAAGTAAAATGAAAATCTCACCGATCAATGGACCGTTGGTCTAGGGGTATGATTCTCGCTTTGGGTGCGAGAGGTCCCGGGTTCAAATCCCGGACGGGCCCAGGACTTTTCATTTTATATACATATATATTTTTTTTTCTGTTTTTGTATAGATTAATAGAGTCGTAATAATCCTCGGTGGATACTGGACTCACTGTCAGTAGTTGTCGCCAAACCTCAACCAAATAGAATACACTGAAAGTACTCTTGTTAGGAGGGCTAGAACTGTGATATAAGTAAAATGAAAATCTCACCGATCAATGGACCGTTGGTCTAGGGGTATGATTCTCGCTTTGGGTGCGAGAGGTCCCGGGTTCAAATCCCGGACGGGCCCAGGACTTTTCATTTTATATATATATTTTTATTTTATTCTGTTTTTGTATAGATTAATAGAGTCCTAATAATCCTCGGTGGATACTGTTCTCACTGTCAGTAGTTGTCGCCAAACCTCAACCAAATAGAATACACTGAAAGTACTCTTGTTAGGAGGGCTAGAACTGTGATATAAGTAAAATGAAAATCTCACCGATCAATGGACCGTTGGTCTAGGGGTATGATTCTCGCTTTGGGTGCGAGAGGTCCCGGGTTCAAATCCCGGACGGGCCCAGGACTTTTCATTTTATATACATATATATTTTTTATTCTGTTTTTGTATAGATTAATAGAGTCGTAATAATCCTCGGTGGATACTGGACTCACTGTCAGTAGTTGTCGCCAAACCTCAACCAAATAGAATACACTGAAAGTACTCTTGTTAGGAGGGCTAGAACTGTGATATAAGTAAAATGAAAATCTCACCGATCAATGGCCCTTGGTCTAGGGGTATGATTCTCGCTTTGGGTGCGAGAGGTCCCGGGTTCAAATCCCGGACGGGCCCAGGACTTTTCACTTTATATACATATTTTTATTTTATTCTGTTTTTGTATAGATTAATAGAGTCGTAATAATCCTCGGTGGATACTGGACTCATTGTCAGTAGTTGTCGCCAAACCTCAACCAAATAGAATTCACTGAAAGTACTCTTGTTAGGAGGGCTAGAACTGTGATATAAGTAAAATGAAAATCTCACCCATCAATGGACTGTTGGTCTAGGGGTATGATTCTCGCTTTGGGTGCGAGAGGTCCCGGGTTCAAATCCCGGACGGGCCCAGGACTTTTCATTTTATATATATTTTTTTATTTTATGCTGTTTTTGTATAGATTAATAGAGTCGTAATAATCCTCGGTGGATACTGGACTCACTGTCAGTAGTTGTCGCCAAACCTCAACCAAATAGAATACACTGAAAGTACTCTTGTTAGGAGGGCTAGAACTGTGATATAAGTAAAATGAAAATCTCAACCATCAATGGCCCGTTGGTCTAGGGGTATGATTCTCGCTTTGGGTGCGAGAGGTCCCGGGTTCAAATCCCGGACGGGCCCAGGAGTTTTCATTTTATATATATTTTTTTATTTTATTCTGTTTTTGTATAGATTAATAGAGTCGTAATAATCCTCGGTGGATACTGGACTCACTGTCAGTAGTTGTTGCAAACCTCAACCAAATAGGATACACTGAAAGTACTCTTGTTAGGAGGGCTAGAACTGTGATATAAATAAAATCAAAATCTCACCGATCAATGGCCCGTTGGTCTAGGGGTATGATTCTCGCTTTGGGTGCGAGAGGTCCCTGGTTCAAATCCCGGACGGGCCCAGGACTTTTCATTTTATATATATTTTTTTATTTTATTCTGTTTTTGTATAGATTAATAGAGTCGTAATAATCCTCGGTGGATACTGGACTCACTGTCAGTAGTTGTCGCCAAACCTCAACCAAATAGAATACACTGAAAGTACTCTTGTTAGGAGGGCTAGAACTGTGATATAAGTAAAATGAAAATCTTACCCATCAGTGGCCCGTTGGTCTAGGGGTATGATTCTCGCTTTGGGTGCGAGAGGTCCCGGGTTCAAATCCCGGACGGGCCCAGGACTTTTCATTTTATATATATATTTTTATTTTATTCTGTTTTTGTATAGATTAATAGAGTCGTAATAATCCTCGGTGGATACTGGACTCACTGTCAGTAGTTGTCGCCAAACCTCAACCAAATAGAATACACTGAAAGTACTCTTGTTAGGAGGGCTAGAACTGTGATATAAGTAAAATGAAAATCTCACCGATCAATGGCCCGTTGGTCTAGGGGTATGATTCTCGCTTTGGGTGCGAGAGGTCCCGGGTTCAAATCCCGGACGGGCCCAGGACTTTTCATTTTATATACATATATATTTTTTTATTCTGTTTTTGTATAGATTAATAGAGTCGTAATAATCCTCGGTGGATACTGGACTCACTGTCAGTAGTTGTCGCCAAACCTCAACCAAATAGAATACACTGAAAGTACTCTTGTTAGGAGGGCTAGAACTGTGATATAAGTAAAATGAAAATCTCACCGATCAATGGACCGTTGGTCTAGGGGTATGATTCTCGCTTTGGGTGCGAGAGGTCCCGGGTTCAAATCCCGGACGGGCCCAGGACTTTTCATTTTATATACATATATATTTTTTTATTCTGTTTTTGTATAGATTAATAGAGTCGTAATAATCCTCGGTGGATACTGGACTCACTGTCAGTAGCTGTCGCCAAACCTCAACCAAATAGAATACATTGAAAGTACTCTTGTTAGGAGGGCTAGAACTGTGATATAAGTAAAATGAAAATCTCACCGATCAATGGACCGTTGGTCTAGGGGTATGATTCTCGCTTTGGGTGCGAGAGGTCCCGGGTTCAAATCCCGGACGGGCCCAGGACTTTTCATTTTATATATACATTTTTATTTTATTCTGTTTTTGTATAGATTAATAGAGTCGTAATAATCCTCGGTGGATACTGGACTCACTGTCAGTAGTTGTCGCCAAACCTCAACCAAATAGAATACACTGAAAGTACTCTTGTTAGGAGGGCTAGAACTGTGATATAAGTAAAATGAAAATCTCACCGATCAATGGCCCGTTGGTCTAGGGGTATGATTCTCGCTTTGGGTGCGAGAGGTCCCGGGTTCAAATCCCGGACGGGCCCAGGACTTTTCATTTTATATACATATATATTTTTTTATTCTGTTTTTGTATAGATTAATAGAGTCGTAATAATCCTCGGTGGATACTGGACTCACTGTCAGTAGTTGTCGCCAAACCTCAACCAAATAGAATACACTGAAAGTACTCTTGTTAGGAGGGCTAGAACTGTGATATAAGTAAAATGAAAATCTCACCGATCAATGGTCCGTTGGTCTAGGTGTATGATTCTCGCTTTGGGTGCGAGAGGTCCCGGGTTCAAATCCCGGACGGGCCCAGGACTTTTCATTTTATATACATATATATTTTTTTATTCTGTTTTTGTATAGATTAATAGAGTCGTAATAATCCTCGGTGGATACTGGACTCACTGTCAATAGTTGTCGCCAAACCTCAACCAAATAGAATACACTGAAAGTACGCTTGTTAGGAGGGCTAGAACTGTGATATAAGTAAAATGAAAATCTCACCCATCAATGGCCCGTTGGTCTAGGGGTATGATTCTCGCTTTGGGTGCGAGAGGTCCCGGGTTCAAATCCCGGACGGGCCCAGGACTTTTCATTTTATATATATTTTTTTATTTTATTCTGTTTTTGTATAGATTAATAGAGTCGTAATAATCCTCGGTGGATACTGGACTCACTGTCAGTAGTTGTCGCCAAACTTCAACCAAATAGAATTCACTGAAAGTACTCTTGTTATTAGGGCTAGAACTGTGATATAAGTAAAATGAAAATCTCACCCATCAATAGCCCGTTGGTCTAGGGGTATGATTCTCGCTTTGGGTGCGAGAGGTCCCGGGTTCAAATCCCGGACGGGCCCAGGACTTTTCATTTTATATATATTTTTTTATTTTATTCTGTTTTTGTATAGATTAATAGAGTCGTAATAATCCTCGGTGGATACTGGACTCACTGTCAGTAGTTGTTGCCAAACCTCAACCAAATAGGATACACTGAAAGTACTCTTGTTAGGAGGGCTAGAACTGTGATATAAATAAAATGAAAATCTTACCGATCAATGGCCCGTTGGTCTAGGGGTATGATTCTCGCTTTGGGTGCGAGAGGTCCCGGGTTCAAATCCCGGACGGGCCCAGGACTTTTCATTTTATATACATATATATTTTTTTATTCTGTTTTTGTATAGATTAACAGAGTCGTAATAATCCTCGGTGGATACTGGACTCACTGTCAGTAGTTGTCGCCAAACTTCAACCAAATAGAATTCACTGACAGTACTCTTGTTATTAGGGCTAGAACTGTGATATAAGTAAAATGAAAATCTCACCCATCAATGGCCCGTTGGTCTAGGGGTATGATTCTCGCTTTGGGTGCGCGAGGTCCCGGGTTCAAATTCCGGACGGGCCCAGGACTTTTCATTTTATATATATATTTTTATTTTATTGTTTTTGTATAGATTAATAGAGTCGTAATAATCCTCGGTGGATACTGGACTCACTGTCAGTAGTTGTCGCCAAACTTCAACCAAATAGAATACACTGAAAGTACTCTTGTTAGGAGGGCTAGAACTGTGATATAAGTAAAATGAAAATCTCACCGATCAATGGCCCGTTGGTCTAGGGGTATGATTCTCGCTTTGGGTGCGAGAGGTCCCGGGTTCAAATCCCGGACGGGCCCAGGACTTTTCATTTTATATACATATATATTTTTTTATTCTGTTTTTGTATAGATTAATAGAGTCGTAATAATCCTCGGTGGATACTGGACTCACTGTCAATAGTTGTCGCCA